>NC_086446.1:203375624-203697569 GCF_028390025.1 Pseudophryne corroboree
AAATTAACTGGGGGCACAACTACTGGGCACAGCTGCTGGGGGCAAATCTACATGGGGCACAGCTACTGAGGGCAAATCTACAGGGCGGCACAAGTACAGGGGGCACAGCTACTGGGTCAAATCTACAGGAGGGCACAAGTAGTGGGGGCAGAACTACTAGGGACACAGCTACTGGGGACACATCTACAGGGGGGCACAACTACTGGGGACACAACTACAGGGGGCACATACTTGTGGCACTGCTACAGGGTGCAAATCAACTGGGGGCACTGCACTGGGGGCACAGCTACAAGGGGCACAACTACAGGGGGCACTACCAAAGAGGGAACTGCTACAGGGGGAACAGCTACTGGGGGGAAATTAACTAGGGGCACAGCGGCTGGGGGCACAACTACTGGGGGCACAGCTACAGCAGGGCACAAGTACAGGGGTATAACTGTGGGCACGTCCCTTCCCTATGAAGAAGCCACACCCCTTCCCTATGAAGAAGCCACGCCCCTGTTTTGGGGCATGCACCAACTGTATTTTACCTGGAAGGGGGGCACCACAGGAAACTTTCGCCCTGGGCGCCACAAGGTTTAGAACCGGCCCTGGCCGTCATTAGTCAGAGTAATAGCAGCTAGTCTCGAGGAATTGATCCCAAAACCTCAAAAACAACAAAGAAATAAAACAATGAGACTGCGCTTTTACTTTGACCACAAATTTTATCAATGTTTAAAACACAAACAACACAACATTAATACACATGCACCGGCCGGTTATATATATTGCACATAAATAAAAAATAAAAAATATCCTAAAAATAGTGATAACTATGAGCCTTCATCAAAACAACCAGAGTTTGCTCACAAAATGACTTTTGTTAATTCCTGTGTCTCCAAACACAATGTATATTGTCAGACCACAGTCTTAATACACCATAAACTGGGAGTTATTCTGATTTAATTTCCATAATAATGATGGATTAATGGAGTTTTAGTACAGCATGCAGTTATCTCCACACAGTTATTGTTTAGAAATTGGTTAGTAGTTCATGCGCACATGCAATGCAGCATAGAATAATTAGTGGTATACCATGCGACGTACTTGCTTTAAATACCTCTCCCCATGGCTGTGAGGATTATGAGGGCAGGCATCTTTACTCCGGAATCCCGAGCTGGAAATGCACTCCTGTTTGTTCTCCCCTTAGTACTGGGGTATGGCAATGTAACGGACGGACGGCTCAAAATAGATGTATCACCTGCAGATGAATGCTGAAGTATTAAGCAGTAGTGTCCTATCCGTGCAAACGTGTTTCTCCGCCTGTGTACCCTTATCAGCGGCTTCCTCAGTGTTATAAAACAGTGGCAGTGGCGGGCACCAGTAGCAGCATCTCGCAAATGTCAACTCTTTCCTAGGCATGCTACGCTACAGTATGTATTAACGCTTTCCGTAAGAGGCACATTGCTGACAACCTCTTACGAAAACTGAGGGACATCATACCAAACTAGCTTACCCCAATTAGACTCTCCAGGGGATTTGGGATATTGGAAATTGCCACCAATATTGTGCATGCATTACATCTGGGAAAATTCCAGCACGTCCCATGTTTTGCACATAAACTTAATTTTATGGTGCAGAATTTTTGGAAAAATGACAGGGGCGTGCAGTAGATGCTGTCGGTGTCCCGAAAAATTGCGGACCACTTTCAGCATTCTGCAACTGCATGCCGAAGACTGGAGCACCAGCAAACACTCCTGAACCTGCCCTGCCATCACCTGAAGCAAGAGGTGGCAACGAGGTGGAATTCAACCCTCTATATGATTCAGAGGATGGAGGAGCAGCAATAGGCAATTCAAACCTATACATCCACGTACGATATAGGCAAAGGAGGGGGAATGCACCTGACTCAAGCGCAGTGGAGAATGATTTCCATTTTGTGCAAGGTCCTCCAACTCTTCGAACTTGCCACATGTGAAGTCAGTTCAGACACTGCCAGCTTGAGTCAGGTCATTCCCCTCATCAGGCTTTTGCAGAAGCAGCTGGAGAAATTGAAGGAGGAGCTAAGAGTAAGCGATTCCTCAAAGTATGTGGGACTTGTGGATGGAGCCCTTCATTCGCTTTGCCAGGATTCAAGGGTGGTCAATCTGTTGAAATCAGAGCACTACATTTTGGCCACCATGCTCAATTCTAGGTTTAAAGCCTACGTTGTATCTCTCTTTCCGGCAGACATAAGCCTGCAGAGGTTCAAAGTCCTGCTGGTGAGAAAATTGACAACTCAAGCGGAATGTGACCTGTCAACAGCTCCTCCTTCACTTTCTCCCACAACTGGGGCTGCGAGGAAAAGGATAAGATTTCCTAGCCCACCCACTGGCAGTGATGCAGGGCAGTCAGGAGAGAGTGCTGACATCTGGTCCAGACTGAAGGACCTGCCAACGATTACTGACATGTCTACAGTCACTGCATATGATTCTGTCACCATTGAAAGAATGGTGGAGGATTATATGAGTGACAGCATCCAAGTAGGCATGTCAGACAGTCCGTACGTATACTGGCAGGAAAAAGAGGCAATTTGGATGCCCTTGCACAAACTGGCTTTACTTTACCTTAGTTGCCCCCCCCCTCCAGTGTATACTTCAAAAGAGTGTTTAGTGCAGACGGTAACATTGTCAGCGATCGGCGTAGGAGGTTACTTCCACAAAATGTGGAGAAGATGATGTTCATCAAAATTAATTATAATCAATTCCTCCATGGAGACCTTTACCAGCAACTGCCTCCAGAAAGTACACAGGGATTTGTGATGGTGGATTCCAGTGGGGATGAATTAATACTCTGTGAGGAGGAGGATGTACACACTGAAAGGGATGAGGAATCGGAGGTTGAGGATGAGGTCAACATCTTGCCTCTGTAGAGCCAGTTTGTGCAAGGAGAGATTAATTGTTTATTTTTTAGTGGGGGCCCAAAAAAAAACAGTTCAGTCACAGTCATGTAGCAGACCCTGTCGCTGAAATGATTGGTTTGTTAAAGTGTGCATGTCCTGATTATACAACCTAAGGGAGGGCTGGGAGGGGCCAAGGACAACTCCATCTTGCACCTCTTTTTCGTCTTTGCATCATGTGATGTTTGGGGACTAGTTTTTTAAAGTGCCATCCTGTCTGACACTGCCGTACAACTCCAGTGGTACTGACGTATAAGTCCAGGGGTACTGCCGTATAAGTCCAGTCCAGTGGTGCTGTATTGTGGTGCATTAGTCCAGTGGTGGTGTCTTATGCTGTGTGTTATTTATATTGTTTTTCAAATAAGTTTTACATGGTTTGCCCTGTGTGGTGTAGGGGTACGCTCGCCTGTGCTGAATATTATAATAGCTCCAAATAAAAGGGTTATTATTATCCAAATTAATTTTGCAGACTTTGTTGTGTGTCCGTGGTTTAGGGGTACGCTTTCCTGTGCCACCAATATTGTGCATGTATTACATCTGGCAATTTCCAGCACGTCCCATGTTGTTTGTGCCGCACACTAGTGTCACTTAGCTTAGTCATACAGCTACCTCATTGCACCTCTTTTACTTCTTTGCATGATGTGTTGTTTGGGGCCTAGTTTTTTAAAGTGCCATCCTGTCTGCAACTGCAGTGCAACTCCTAGATGGGCCAGGTGTTTGTTCCGCACACTTGTGTCACTTAGCTTAGTCATCCAGCCACCTCGGTGCAACCTTTTGGCCTAAAAACAATATTGTGAGGTGTGAGGTGTTCAGAATAGACTGGAAATGAGTGAAAATTCTGGTTATTGAGGTTAATAATACCGTAGGATCAAAATTACCCCCAAATTCTGTGATTCTAGCTGTTTTTATGGTTTTTTTTTTAAATCATCCAGATCCAAAACATGAAAGGGTGGTTTTGGCAAATCCAATCCAGATCCAAAACATGAGGTTGGAACCAAAACCAAAACACAAAACACATCTCTAATATATACTGTATATATATATATATATATATATATATACACATATGGATATCTGGCACTCAGATGAATACAATTACTTGCCCCGTTGCCCTCTGTTTTTACAAACACAATTAAGTGTTTGTAAGTATACCTACACCATCCACAGCGGCGGCACTCAGGGAAAACATGTCAGGACACAGTTTCCTTTTATCTCAATTTTTCAATGCCTAACAGCATTTTCATCAGGACCTGATGAAAATGCTGTTAGGCATTGAAACGTCGATATAATAGGAAACTGTGTCCTAACGTTTTTTCCCTGAGTGCCGCCACTGTGGATGACCTGACGTCTGTGTCCTGATGGTTTTTTCCTGAGTGCCGCTGCTGAGGATGGTATATATATATATATATATATATATAGTCAGAAATCCCTATTAAAATTTGAGGAGGTGTACAATAAGTTTCTACAAGCGCAGTGCAGAGGTAGAGTAGATACAATCTAACTGTCTGGTTGTGAACTGTAATTTCTGACTAAAGTTTTTGTGAAATGTCAAGGCACAGAACTGTATATAAACAACACTGCACACCAAAGAAGTCAGCATGTTCACTTCCTCCACAAGCTTGTTAGGCAGCTCAACACACAAGACTGAAGATCCATGAGCTTCTATGACTAAAGAAGTAATCTGAGACAGCAGGAGATTTTTGACTGACTGATTGTAAGCTGCTTTTGGGAAGGAAGCACTGTCCCAAATCACTGTGTTTCAGTGGTTTGCAGAATTTTGGTGCAGGATTCAGTCTCTGGAAGACGAGGCGCTCTGCTGCTGACCTGGGTTCACCATCATATGACATTGCTGCCATGCAGGCCATAGTTGAGCTGGATGCCAGGGTTATTATGGCCAAGTTAGGGAAGGAGTTAGGTATCTTATCGGGATCCATCCACTTGATACTCCACAACCAGCTTGGCCTGAGCAAGTTTTCTGCTCACTCGAGGGCAGAAGGAGATTTGGATGTCTTAGTGCCGCAACAAGCTGGCCAAGGCTTATGGCGGTCACTCAACTTCTGTCAAAGAGATCATCAGTGAAGATGAATCCTGGATCTACAGTTTCAACCCCGAGACCAAACAATAGTCAGCCCATTGGACCCCAGTTGGAAGTGTACTGCCACAGAAGTTCCGAAGTGAGCACAGTATGGCCAAGCAGCTGGTGGCTGTTTTTGTGGCCAAGACTTGTCAAGTGGCTATCATACCACTCGTGCGGCAGCACACGATACTGTGGACTGGTAAACTAGCCAATGCATGCAGCAAGTACTGGAAGAACTCACACTCTTATTTCCTTTCTCTTTTGTGACAATGACCTGCCCAAAAGTCCAGCACTCATGAATGCATTCAGGAGCTTGGTCATCCACCGTACAGTCCAGATCTGGCTCCCTGCTACATCTTTGTGATACCACAAATCAAGTACAAGATGCATGGGATTTGTTTTGAGTCGCTGGAAGCTGCAGTGGATATCTTCATCCATCATATAGATCCCCTCAAATCAATCTCATCCATGTTTAGTATAATTAATCAGTTTAGCTCCTTTGCAGGATACAAAATTAACATGAATAAATCACAGTTGATATCCCTTTCAAACCCTGACTTTTTAATCACGGCAATCCAACAACATCACAAGTTATAGTTTTCCTGGAAAAAGTAAAACATTTGGGGATCTAAAGTATATCCTGGCTTATTAAAATTAGTTATGTAAGGTTTATTATGGCCTGGTTTTGCATAAGATACAGACACTGGCTTTTCCTTGCTGGTGAAGGTGGTTGTAGTTAAGAGTATACTATTTCCCAAACTTGTCTATCTTCTACAGATGATCACAGTGACCATTTCAATTACTCATGCTCTGAAATGCACACAGGTTTTCTACCAGTTTAGTTGGTGAGGTGGTAAGACCAAAATAACCAGGAGGAGAACATACTTCACAAAAACAACTTACCTTCACAACTTACCCTCTTACTAAACCACCATCCTATTAAGGCAGAGAAGAGCTGCCGAATACCTTATCTGGAAGTGCACTTTGGATAATTCTATCTGATCCTGAATATTGAGACTTACCCACAGTACTAGCGGCGACTTTTGGAAAACAATTGAAGAAGCGCCTGGAGCTTTGGCAGTTAACTTTCCGGGCCGATGACCACTTACTTGACTGCTTGGTGTTATGAGCCACGGCAGTGGCTCATTCCTGTTTTGCATTTTGGTTATTTATTTTATGTTATACTTCTGTTTATGTTCCCCGTGGGTGTCATGGGGTGTCCGGAGTCCACCCTTAAGTAGAGGGTACTGTTATGAATCACAAGCAGTGGTTCATTCCTGTTCATGTATTTTATGTTATAGTTCTCTTGCAGGCCAGGATTTCCTTTGCTCTGGTTTAGAAAGACTCTTGTTGGCCACCGGTGGTGAGTCTGTGTAATTGCAGCCTGTTTCCATGTGTTTAGCCTCACCTGTTTGTTAATTGCACTTGTCAGTTTGGAGTCGTGCAACAAGGCAGCTGCACGACATAATTAATCAGGGTCCCTGCTGTGATTGGAAGAAATCCTTGTTATATTCTGTCTCAGTGCATTACACAGATGCCGGTGATAGCTTCTGTCTTGCTGCTTCTTGCCTTGAAGCATTCCTGTCCAGGAGGCCTGTGTCTGATCCAGTGTCTGATCCAGTGTCTGATCCAGTGTCTTGCCTTGAAGCGTTCCTGTTCAGAAGTCCAGTGACTTTGTCTGTTCCTGATCCTGTATCCTGTTCCTTGGTGTCCACTGGTCTGTCGTTGGAACTCTGTCTGTCCTCCGGTCCTGAGAGCCTGTGTCAGCTACTTTGGGAGTTCCTGTCCGTTTTTCCAGTATTTGCACCGGTTTCATGAGTAGCGGCTCTGCCGTGTCTGTCGGCCAAGGCTGTAGCTACATGTTATTTTACTTTGGGTTTATCTGCAGAGGGTTCTGCATATGCTGTCACCACCGGTACACAACAGTATTGTGTCGGCGTGTGGACAGCATTTCCTTTGTTGTTGTTTATCCTGGCGGCTGTGCCGCATATACGTTTAGTTTTAGGTCTCTTTGTAGCCCCTAGCTCTCAGTTTGGTTTAGTTAGAGGTCCCCTTGTTATCATCCCGTCTCGGTTTATGCCTTGTCTCACATTAAGACCTGGGGGCATAGGAGTTGGGCAGACCTAATCCGCCCTTCAAACGCGGCTGCCGTAGGCCCAAGAAACCACAGTCTCGCAGGCGTAAACTGACCACATGGGTGAAACAACGGAGGTAGGCTGCTAGGGGCTATTACTACACCTTGCCTTTAATTCAGCATCACATTCTGGTGCTTTGGACTCATTACGCAACACCTCTTTCATTCTGAGCACCAAGAACGTAACACTTGGCTAGTAAGGAACACATCATACCCCTGTATTAAACTTACCAGACACTGGGATGATTAATAGGTGCATGAACTAGCGCTTATTATAGCACCTCTTTCTCCGGTCTGGCATTTAAAATCTAAGAAGACCAGGAAAGCATTCTAAGGGTCGAGCATAGTGCTTGGAGTCTATCAACTAGGACTCTCTCCTTGTTACCTACAATTAAGGTCTCCACGGTGAACTAGCCAAACTGTGGATCATCCAAAATATATACTAACTTTTTAACACACAGGATTAGCTGACCGCAGTAATTCTAAACAACTATTTGTGGCGTGCACTACTAAGAAATATTTAGCATTAATTAATTTTTTAATTCTGTGGTTATTTTTTTTTAGTATATGTCAAAAATTTATTTATAATGTGTGACTGATTCATTGAATTGTAATAAATTCATAATTATATTTCTGCGCAAATACTGGTGATAGTACAGCAGAGTTTGTATTTATTTATTGATCTTTACTGTGCAAAGCAGATTGCGCAATAAGGTGTGCAGCGTACTAAACTATTATAATTACATTCAGGTACTTTTAATTGTAATATTCATTGTGCCTGGTCTATTTCTATATTTGTGTTACAAAAACAAAGTCGGCTAGGTATCTCTAAAATTATGGCTTATGCTCACGCTGCCCTATTCCACTATGCCAGTGATAGGTGCCTTGGCACCTCACACTTCAATAATTTGCCCTTAGAATCTGCAAATTGTTCTCCTTATATCCCTGCTGCTCTCTTACGTTCATCACCATTAGAAATCCCATAGGTCATATGTTGCAATATTATATTTACAGATAAATACTCTGCATGGCATAATATTAATAAGTTCTTCTCCCGTGATTAATATTATTTTCCCTATGTCACTTTATAAAGCAATACCCTACCACGGGTATGTAACGCATTGCCAGCTTTCAGGATCACGGCGGTTAGCATCCCGACATCAGGATCTTGGCTTGGTGGCGACCTCTGATTCTGTTCCCACTCTATGGGTGTCATGGGAACAGTCCCTGCTGGTTGGCATGCCAACCATAGGGATTGTGAGGGGGCAGGATGTAGGGGGAGGTAATGTGACAGCTGGTCTCCTGACCGTCGGTCACATAACTACATCCCCCCTACAACACAAGCCTTGAATAATCCCACAATTAACATATGGGCCGTTAAGCGAATACATTCTATCAGATGTGTTTGATCCAGGAGGCCAAATCTTTACCCTCAAACAGTTATGTGAAAAGTATAATCTTTTTTACTCTCAATTTTATATGTTACTCCAATCCTGAGATTGCGTTAAAACTGTTAAACTGACTGCCTCAGCCCCTCCACTGGATAGAGACATTCTGGGTTCTGTTATACCACATGCTAGAAAGTATAGCATTTGTTATCTAGAGCTGCTGATTATGAGGCACTATGGTTTAATACTGACATATCTTGTGTCAGTATTATCTTGTGTAGGGATCTTCAGGGTCTTACAGATATTTATTTGGTTCTTACACACATTGCCTCACCTACGACAGCATTACCATCTCCTGCCCAACAAGAGCCTACAGTAATTTGTGAATATGGGATGGAATGCCTGTGCCTTCAACACATTAGAGTAATTTTATTGAATTAAAATCAGGGAATTGTGTACAGTATAATCCTCCTGCAGCTTCCCTGTATAATAATAACCCATGGTCATGTAGTAAAGAGCCAGAATTTGGAGCATCATTTTGCCTTAAATTAAAATGGGGTTTGGTCTTAGACTAGATGTAGTTATTAAAGCTATGCTTTTGCTGATTTTTCTACCAGGAATCATCATTTACATTTTACACTATTAATCCCATATTAAATCTCAGTTATGACCATTCTAGTTACTGTTGCAAAACTAGCTATTCAGTTCTGGATCTCTTAGCTCAACCTTACTAATAAAATCCTTGATTCTTGTTATACTGTATCATTAATGGCAAGTGGCAACTCTTATAAAATCTGGTGTTAAAAAGTTTAATAAAAAATGGGGAGAATATATTTGGTATCCCCCCATCTATTCGTAAAATGGCATTTCTTAAATCGTCAAGCACACAGAAACATTTCTGCTCAGGTAGATTTCCTAATGGATCTCCTGTCAGCTTATCCCATTAACACATATTTTGATTGTCCTACCTTACAAGTCTTTAGTTCTCTCTTTCTTTATTTTTGAATATTTACCCCCTCATCCATTTGCCTCATTGACTCCTTAACCTTTACTGAATGAAACTTCCTCAACTGTTATTGCTAATGAATGTACATGTGGTTTTACTAAAGTCTGGATATTTTATTTTATTTTGCTTTGTTTCCCTTTTTTATACTTCTGTTGCTAAACAGTTTAAGCTAATGTATGTACACTTGGGATTCTTTTCATGTTCAAGTTTAAACTGTTTACTGTTGTGTATTGTTTGCCTTGTTTAAAGAACATAATGGAATAGGCAGAAATAATTATTGATAACAATATTTAATTTGATTTTAAGAAAAATAAGGGCATTTTTTTTTTACAAAAAGCAATGATCCCATCACTTGGTAAACAGGTCTGGTCTATCATGGCTATACAGTAATATGTGGTCCTTTCCATGAACACAATAAAGGGCTGATCCTAAGTTGGACAAAAACAAAAATATCACATAAGTTTGCACCTTGGCAAACCACGTGGTACTGCAGGCGGGGCAGATTTCAAATGTGCAAAGATTTATATGTGAGAGGGGGATTTCAAGAATCAAATCTAAATTTCAGTGTAAAAATAAAACTTTCCAGCATTTGTTAATGCATACAAAATCAACCAGCTTTTACAAACAAAACATAAAATGAATGCATTTCCCCCATACTTACCTACTCTCCCGGATCGGCTCCCAAAAACATTTGGCACTACTGCCTCCCCCCCCCCCGGAAGGGCAAGCAAGTCTCCTGGAGCCGCCTCATCCTCCCCTTAGCCACACGCACCCCCCTCAGTTGACCTGCAAATACTGGATGCTTTATTTTTACACAGCAATTTAGATATCGGTTTGAACACACCCCACCCAAATCTAACTCTCTCTGCACATGTTATATCTGCCCCACCTGCAGTGTAACATGGTTTTGCCCATTAGTGTGTTTTTTTTTCTAACAAACCTGAATAGGGACCAATATCCCCTATTGAATCCATCAGTGTTTGTTTCTATCAATGTATCTACTATTCCCCTTCCAGGGAAAACTTATTTTCCCTAAACCTCTGCAAGCAGCTTTTGTTACTGGCCCATGCCTCCCACTTCTTTGTGCACACAGAAACCCAAAAGACTTTTGAATTTATCAAGCGGTCCTATTGGTGTCCTACAATGAGAACAGAAGTACAAGAATTTGGGTACCAGTGTGCCCAAAACAAGATTTCCCATCAGGATCCAGCGGGACTGTTACGGCCTTTGCCCATTCCACTCCGACCTTGGGCTCACAAGTCTATGGATTTTGTCACAGATCTTCCATCATCCAATGGTTACACCACCATATGGGTGATAGTGGATCGTTTTTTCAAAATGACACACTTCGTTCCACTGACCGGTCTTCCTTCAGCTCCAAGACTGTCACAGTTATTTATTATAGAAATATGGGTTACCATCTGAAATTGTATCAGACAGGGGTGCCCAGTTTGTTGCTCGGTTCTAGAGGGCTCTATGTTCAGCTTTATAAGTAAAGGTTACATATCTCATACAGACTCCAGTCCAGTCTTAATCCAAAATCTGGATTCACAGACAAAACAGATTATGACCAAATATCCACTGAGGCCACAAAATTTACCTGGGCACAAAGGGCCACTAATGAAGATGCCATTTTTAACTATTACATTTTTGTCAGCATTAAAAATATGGACCACCAATTTGTCCAGATGTTTATCAGTATATGGTACCGTTGCACTTAGAAGTGCTATTGGAGCAACATGAGGTACCAATACACCCAACACCTGTGATGGGGTAAATTTACTAAATTTACTAAAGATCAGTTTTGATTTATTTTAAATCGATTACCATCAATGTTGAGTTCCATTGTCTAAATCACACATTTACTAACAGATGATTTTTTACATCAGATTTTTTTTACCCTAAAATTTTAAGATATGGGAGTTTCAGATCTAACATAGGAAATGTCTGCTTAATTACATCCAGTGTTGCAAAATGTTCATTCATAGCAGTAATGAGATATACATCTAATCAACAGACGAACCCAGGACATTAAGATATTAAGGGAGCATCTTTTCTTAAACAAGGATAATTCCATATGGCAGTAACTGGCAAAATTGTAGTTGAAATTAGTCATACACAGAGTCTGTATTTTTATTACAATTTTAAGGGTTTACATGAAGTTTTATTTTGTGTATCTTTATACTTTGGGAAGTACTCGAGAAAAGAGATTTAAATCTGAGGAACTGTTTCTATACTGTATCTATCTATACCAGGCATTCCCAACCACGGTCCTCAAGGCACACCAACAGTTCAGGTTTTAGTGATATCCAGGCTTCAGCACAGATGGTTAAATCAAAATAACTGAGCTACTAATTAAGTCACCTGTGCTGAAGCCTGGATATCACTAAAACCTGTACTGTTGGTGTGCCTTGAGGACCGTGGTTGGGAATGCCTGCTCTATACAGTCATAACTGAAGGGGCAACTGTTGCTGCAATCTTAGATAATTATATTTGGCTCAGTAAAGAAGCTTTTATTAAGAAAATCTCTCAAACCTACTTTAGCTGATTTTTGAAGATCATTTGTTTAACTATTGTTGAAATTACATTTTATAAAAAAACATGTGTTCTATTTTTTATCAGTAATTACTAAACCAAAGACTGCCATTGGAAGAGTTTGAAAATAGCAATGTTGGCAGAATTTCATTTTCAATAGCTATAATACTGCCTAGACTGGAAATTATCAAAAGTATTCAAGACAAGATATACTTTTTACTTTAAATTAGAAGATATGGGAATGTTTCCTGACAAAGCATGTTATACAGAACGTGTTTGTCATAAATATATATTATGTTTTGTCTGGGGCATTTTAAAAGAGAAGGGGGCCCATGTGCAGACTCTGGGTGGGCCCCCTCCTCTCCACAACACCATAGGCTCCATTCTGGAGTCTATTGCGCATACACAGGTCTCCGGAAACATGGTGCACACCAATGTCCGGTGACCAATTTTGTACTGCGCATGCATGATAGCCCTTTTGGTGAGATTTTTGCTGCCATGCCAGTCACGGGACTCCGGAAAGGTAAGTATTACAACAATATGGTGCAGTGTGTGCGGTGTGGCCACCCCACTGGTCCCACGGGCTGTGTGCAACGCACACATTGCTCCCATTATAGAAACGCCAATGTCTTTTGTAGTTGCTGTTTAAGATTAACAGATTTTATTTTGGCCAGTAATTTATCTGGAAAATCTTATAAAGAACTAAGAAGGTTTGGGTGAGGTTAAGGGGATTATCATCTGTTAAAATTGGTTTAATATTTATTCATTAATCCTCACATCTTCATATGGCAGTCAAGATTTCCATTACCAGGAAAAATATCAATGGGGGACATCCATTATGGGTGCCATTACTGATAGCAATCACATTTGGAGGAGCCATTTGTTAAGATTATAGTTGCAGGAGAGAAATATACAGCAATAATTCACTATCAGGCCATTTTTCTAAGAAGAATCTATTTCCAAGAAATTGCATCTTAGCTTGCAGGAATTGTTACTAGTAATAATTATAGATTTGATCAAATGTTCTTCTCTTTTTATTTCTGGGCTATTTGATCATAGTATATCAAAGTAGAAAAAAAACTTGATTTCAAAGTTAGCTAAAGCTTTGGCATACAATTTGAATACAGATGTGTGCCGAGCCCCGTGTTTTGGTTTTGCATCTGTATTAACTTATTTTTTTTAATTGATAAAAACTGTTGAAATCACATAATTGGAGATTTTTTTTTGCTCCTACAGTATTATTAACCTCAATAACATTAATTTACAGTCATTTCCACTCAATTTTGTCCACCTTACAGCTTACAATATTGCTTACCAACATAGGCTGCCTGACTGAACTAAGCATCAGAGTAGCGGCACAAACACAGAGCAGTTATTGTTGTTTAAAAATGTTATATCAATTAGTAATGTGCAGTATTAGCAATAAGTAATCAAACCATGTATTAGCAATAACCAATCAAACCAACTCACAAAGTTTCAATAGAAAACAATACAATGTGGAAATTACTAGGAATCGTGTGTGGAATATCATTGCTCAAAAGTAGCAGTAGTTAACAAACAGCAAAGAAAATACAGGACATTTGGCGTGGACTCAGATCTCTGAGAATCAAGCCCACTCATCTCTCATGTTATTGCATCCATAGCATGTTACCATATACATACTGTACATTATAGCAGCCATGGCATGTTACCATATACATGCATTCTAGCATTCACAGAATGTCACCATATACTGTACATAAATTATAGCAGCTTCAGCATGTTACCATATATATACATTATAGCAACAGCATGAAATCGTATATATATACATTATAGCAGAATCCAGCAGGTCACCACATACATACATTATAGCAGCAGCATTTCACCATATACATAGATACATTATAGCAGCATGTCACCATATACATACTGTACATTAAAACAGCCAGCAGCAAGTCACCATATACTGTACATACATCATAGCAGCTGCAGCATGTCCCTATATATATATACACTGCTCAAAAAAATAAAGGGAACACTAAAATAACACATCCTAGATCTGAATGAATGAAATATTCTTATTAAATACTTTGTTCTTTACATAGTTGAATGTGCTGACAACAAAATCACACAAAAATTATCAATGGAAATCAAATTTATTAACCCATGGAGGTCTGGATTTGGAGTCACCCTCAAAATTAAAGTGGAAAAACACTACAGGCTGATCCAACTTTGATGTAATGTCCTTAAAACAAGTCAAAATGAGGCTCAGTAGTGTCTGTGGCCTCCTCGTGCCTGTATGACCTCCCTACAATGCCTGGGCATGCTCCTGATGAGGTGGCGGATGGTCTCCTGAGGGATCTCCTCCCAGACCAGGACTAAAGCATCCGCCAACTCCTGGACAGTCTGTGGAGCAACGTGGCATTGGTGGATGGAGCGAGACATGATGTCCCAGATGTGCTCAATTGGATTCAGGTCTGGGGAACGGGCGGGTCAGTCCATAGCATCAATGCCTTCGTCTTGCAGGAACTGCTGACACACTCCAGCCACATGAGGTCTAGCATTGTCTTGCATTAGGAGGAACCCAGGGCCAACCGCACCAGCATATGGTTTCACAAGGGGTCTGAGGATCTCATCTCGGTACCTAATGGCAGTCAGGCTACCTCTGGCGAGCACATGGAAGGCTGTGCGGCCCCCCAAAGAAATGCCACCCCACACCAATACTGACCCACTGCCAAACTGGTCATGCTGGAGGATGTTGCAGGCAGCAGAACATTCTCCTTGGCGTCTCCAGACTCTGTCACATCTGTCACATGTGCTCAGTGAGAACCTGCTTTCATCTGTAAAGAGCACAGGGCGCCAGTGGCAAATTTTCCAATCTTGGTGTTCTCTGGCAAATGCCAAACATCCTGCATGGTGTTGGGCTGTAAGCACAACCCCCACCTGTGGGCGTCGAGCCCTCATACCACCCTCATGGAGTCTGTTTCTTATCGTTTGAGTAGACACATGCACATTTGTAGCTTGCTGGAGGTCATTTTGCAGGGCTCTGGTAGTGCTCCTCCTGTTCCTCCTTGCACAAATGCAGAGGTAGTGGTCCTGCTCCTGGGTTGTTGCCCTCCTACGGCCTCCTCCACGTCTCCTGATGTACTGGCCTGTCTCCTGGTAGCGCCTCCATGCTCTGGACACTACGCTGACAGACACAGCAAACCTTCTTGCCACAGCTCGCATTGATGTGCCATCCTGGATGAGCTGCACTACCTGAGCCACTTGTGTAAGTTGTAGGGAGGTCATACAGGCACGTGGAGGCCACACACACTACTGAGCCTCATTTTGACTTGTTTTAAGGACATTAAATCAAAGTTGGATCAGCCTGTAGTGTGTTTTTCCACTTTAATTTTGAGGGTGACTCCAAATCCAGACCTCCATGGGTTAATAAATTTGATTTCCATTGATAATTTTTGTGTGATTTTGTTGTCAGCACATTCAACTATGTAAAGAACAAAGTATTTAATAAGAATATTTCATTCATTCAGATCTAGGATGTGTTATTTTAGTGTTCCCTTTATTTTTTTGAGCAGTGTATATATATATATATATATATATATATATATTATAACAGCTGCAGCATGTGACCATATACTAGGGTTGCCGGCATTGTTGGATACCCATTCCAGGAGAGGGCAGCCACGTCAGCATAGCATGAAGTAGTGCAGGAGGGGGGAAGGGGTCTGAATCATAGGTTGTGGGGCGTGATTTCTTGCAATCGTGTCATCATGGCCACGCCCCCACTATACAATGCCAAGATTACTGACATTGCTGGGGCATCTGCATTCTGGGATACTTGCCCACCATTCTGGGGGGCCAGGAGTGCCACTCAATTTTCCAGAGCCTCCTGGCCAATCCAGGAGAATATACATACATCTATAGCAGCCAGCAGCATGTCACCTCAGGAGCAGGGGTTCAGGGAGAGTCTGCTGAATTTATAAAGTGGTGCCCGAATGCAAAATCTATGAGATCCAACAGCAGGAAGATTACATTTTGCCTCATTTTGGGATCCATGGCAGCTAGGGAGATCCGATTCTCATATCGGATCCCGGAGTCAGGTGGGCTCTGTTCTCTGAGAACTAAGCCTGCTCATTTTTAAATTTTATATTGTTGTTTAGATGGGTCTATCTGGCAGAGTTGTGTATATTTTTGTTTCCAATTGCATCTCTATGGACACACTGACTACTTTAACAGCAATGGTTTCACTAAAAATAGAGATGATAGTAGTAGTAATAATAATAATTATTATTATTATTATCAATATTTTTTTTCCATTATAGATCATATTTATTTAATTGTGATTATTAATTAGAATATTTATGATGAGACAAACAATGCGGGTACTGTAAACAAATAGCAATGATTATTCAACACAGTATAACAATGGAGAATCGTATCACCATGTATCCACAAAATACTGTAAATGCTTTGAAATTTGGGAAGGTACTGTATAATCTTGATGAAGATGCAAGGTTCTAGGTTGGCTTTCCCCATCCATTTATTCAATCAGTTTGTTAACAGATTTAGTTATTATTTATTACACATATTCTGCAGCGCTTTACAGAGAATATTTGGCCATTCATATCAGTCCCTGACCCAGTGGAGTTTAGAATATATATTCCCTACCACATGTACACACACACATTCGGGTTAATATTGTTGGGAGCCAATTAACCTACCGGTATATTTTTGGATTGTGGGAGGAAACCGGTGTACCCAAAGGAAACCCACGCAAGCACGGGGAGAATATACAAACCCCACACCGTTAAGGCCATGGTGGGAATCGAACCCATGACCTCAGTGCTGTGAGGCAGTAATGCTAACCATTACACCATCCATACTGCCCAGTACTTGCTAAATACAACTTGGTGTACTAAGTACACTAGTGTTTTGTTTTTCCTTATGTTACTTTGGTCAACTGACATATTTTAGACCAAAATTAATCTGTTGGATTATTTGTAGTTTCATTAAACATATTTAACTTTACACAGCATTATTATTTTACTACCCTCTGAGGATGGCACTTCAGCTATGCACTTTAAGGTCATTAACAAAATAAAATTTTCTGGATGGGGTTAAGACCATGGGTGTTTTCAGTTTGAAAGAGGTTCCACCTAATACCACAATTAAAGTACAGTACAAGCATACTTTCCACTAATATTTTTGTGTTGAATATTCTGTACTATACCATTTTTCCGGTTTTCCATTTTTTTTTTACAGCAAACCTGTGTTTTTCCGCCTCTGGAAAAAGTATGAACCAGTTGCTGAAATTGCAAATGCACCTCATATAAAAGGGAAGAGAAATGTTCATATAAGCATATAAACTCTATTTTTTTCTTTATATATTTTGATTACATAGTGAAAATAGCTAAATTTAATCCACTTAATGCTACATTATTTTCAAACACTAATCAGTAGAATTACTAAGCAGTTATATAGCAGCGTACAGTTCCTTCTTGGCTGTAGGAGTTAAAGTTACAAAATGAATAAAGGACCAACACGTTCCACTTGAGTCAAATAACTGCTTTCTGTCCAGTAAAAAGCTTATTTAATTCTTATAATTTAGAATTTACAAGTATTATTATAAAGAAATCACTTTTCAGAATTACACTTCTTCCTATTGCAGTTATTTTGAAAAGAACTTCCTACGCACATGTACTCCATTTGATGCATAATAGATTGGCAATTGCCACTCGAATTTGAAGCTCTCAACATTCTACTTCTGTGGCCTATCATTTAGAGTAAGGATAATGCAATATAATTACAGGTACCCCTATGTCTGCTATTAATTCATGCTTCTAATTGTGCAATTTAATTTTTACTTTAACATTAAAATGAAGAGATACTGTATTACAGAGAACTATGCTGAATAACTTAGATTTAGTCTGTAGCAAATACTGGGACAATTACAGATGTTTGTTGGGCAAGGAGCTGTGCTTACATACAGTATGTGCAGGGGTGCCACAATCTTTTTTAGCTTGAGGGGGCAAGATATAATTTCATTTTGGTGCCCCTAAATTGCTGAATGTCAGCCCCCCAGGTCCAGATGGATTTCCCCACCTCACCACCTACTTGACAGAGATAGATATATCTATATACATATAATAAAAATGTAAGGGTAAAATTCTGTACTTTTGTCTGTCTGTTCGTTTCGGCATCACGCAATACTACTGGATGAATGTGTATTGCGTTTTCACCATTAAATAACTTAGTGACCTAGACAGAAACTGAGGTATGTATTATCTCGTTGTGACATCAGGGAGAGGAGCAATAAAGGTGCACTTAAAGTTTGTGTTCTGACCATTATTCTGCGGAATGTGACTTCCCCCAAGTTATGCAATGGAACCCAACTTAAAGTGACTGCTCTGTAGAGGAACCTAATTGAGGCAGATTCTAACGGTGACAGGGCCGGGACAAAGGGGACACAATGATGCAGCTGAAGTGTCATGACATGTGCTGCTATGCTGCGCTACACAGTGCCGTCCCTTCTATGTCCCTGCCTCCCTGGCCCTGCTGCCACCTAGGAAGAGTACGAGCTATAAGGGAGCAAGAGCACAGTATAGAAACATAGAATTTGACAGCGGATAAGAGCCACTTGGCCCATCTAATCTGCCCCATTTTTTTACTATATTTTTATCTCAAACCTTATTTGATCCTTATTTCTTTGTAAGGCTATTCTTATGTCTATCCTATGCATGCTTAAATTGCTCTACTGTCTTAACCTTTACTACCTCTGATGGGAGGCTATTCCACTTGTCCACTACCCTTTCTGTGAAATAATTTTTCCTCAGATTTCCCCTGAACCTCCCCCCCTCCAGTCTCAGTGCATGTCCTCGTGTCCTATTGCTTCTCTTGATTTGAAGAATGTTTCCCTCCTGGACTTTGTTAAAACCCTTGATATATTTAAAAGTTTCTATCATGTCTCCCCTTCTCCTTCTCTGCTCCAAACTATACACATTGAGATTTTTTAGTCTTTCTGGGTATGTTTTTCTGATGTAGGCCTTGCACCAATTTAGTTGCCTTTCTTTGTACAGTCTCTAATGTATTAATATCCTTTTGAAAATATAGCCTCCAGAATTGAACATAGTATTCCAGATGAGGCCGTACCAATGGCCTATACAGTGGCATTATTACTTCTTTCTTTTTGCTGCTGAATCCTCTCCCAATGCAGCCAAGCATCAGACTAGCCCTCCTCATTGCTTTGTTACATTGCTTACCTGCCTTTAAGTCACCTGAAATAGTGACTCCTAGATCCCTTTCCTCCTCAGTAGTTTCCAGTATAGTGCCATTAATACTATATTTAGCTTTTGGATATTTGAGACCCAAGTGCATGATTTTGTATTTTTGGGCAATAAACTGTAATTGCCACACTCTTGACCATTCCTGTAGTCTACCTATATCCCCAATCATTTGTTTTACCCAACCTGGTGTGTCTACCCTGTTGCATACCTTTGTGTCATCTGCAAAAAGGAATACTGTACTTTCCCTTTAATGCCATTTGCAATGTCACCAATTAAGATATTAAAAAGCACTGGTTCAAGTAGAGATCACTAGGATACTCCACTGGTAACATTTTCCTTCTGTGAATGAACTCTATTTAGTACAACTCTCTGTTTTCTATCCTGCAACCAAGATCTTATCCATTCAACAATCTTAGTATCCAATCCCAAGCTTTCAAGTTTATTTAGCAGTGTTCAATGTGGTACAGTGTCAAAAGCTTTACTAAAGTCTAGATAAGCTATATCCATGGCTCCACCTTTATCCATCACTTTAGTCACACAGTCAAAAAAGTCAATAAGATTTGTTTGACATGATCTCCCCCCCAGTGAATCCATGCTGTTTGGGATCCTGTAACTTGCTGGATTTGAGAAAATCTACAACTCTTTATTTTATAATAATAATAATAATAATAATAATAATAATAATAATTTTATTTATATAGCGCTCTTTCTCCAACAGGACTCAAGGCGCTTTACAGACATAAAAAACAATGCACATGATACAGAGGATTTGAGTAATACAACAATAGACAAGCAACACAGATATAAAAGAAAACCTTAAGCCCACAGAAAGCATAACGCAGGATTGGTGCAGGCATTTTGGGTAATAACTTCCAAGGGTTGTGTATTCCACCCTCACAAGGTACCAGGTGCGGCAGCCATCTTGGGTGCTCAGCGTAGGATTACCCAGGGTGGAATAGTCCACCCCTAGAAGTGATGACACAAAATGGGGGTGATTTCAGAGTCCTACAGTTCAGAGTAGGGTTCCATCAAAACCATCAGGCCTATGTATTTTTCATCCCATCCACAAGTGTACCATATGGGGCAACCATGTTGGGCGCACTTTGGAGGTTACACTGTGGGAGGTGAGCCATACAAGGGCCAAGTTCATATATGGGAAAACTGATGCTTATGTAGTAGTATGATGTACCCTGCATGTAGGGCACAATGGCAAGGTGTGTTTCCATCAATTTCCCTACTACTGATGTAAGACTCACTGGTCTGTAGTTGATTGTCTCTTCCTTGCTTCCACTTTTGTGCAGTGGGACTTTGTTCGCTCTTTTCCAGTCCTCAGGAATTACTCCTATAGCTAATGGCTGGTTGAATAATTCTGTTAATGTGCTACTTTTAGCTCTTTTAGAATCCTTTGATGTATCCCATCTGGCCCCATAGATTTGTCTACTTTCAGCTTAGAGTTCTGTTAGGACCTTCCTATTAAATGTACTTGTTTCATTTTCCTGAATACCCCTGCAAATCAACTGTGGCCCCTTCCCCTCTCTTTCAGTAGTGAATACTGAGCAAAAATAATTATTAAGATGATCTTCTACTACATTGTCTCCCCCAACAAGACTTCCAGTCTCTCATTACTTTTATTATTCCGCCTTTTGTTTTTCTCCTTTCGCTGATATACCTAAAAAAAGTTTGCCTCCTTTACCCACTGACTGGGCCATTTTCTCCTAAGCTTGTGCCTTTGCACATCTGATTACTTTCTTAGTCTCCTTCTGTCTAACAAGGTCTCTTTGTCTTCATTATTTTGGGTCTGCATATATATCCTAAAAGCCATCTTTTCTCCTGCGGGGTCCACAGGGTATCCAGAGGATACATTGGGATGTGATGAAGTGACAGCGGATTTTCTCCAAACGGTCAAAGCTTTTCGGCCTCCCAGCATGCAATGGGCACGTCCATATACCCCTGCCTCCTGGCTCATGCAAATCAGTTTTTTGGTTTGGTGCGGCAGGAGCCGGACCATGGTCAGAGGGCTGCTGGTTTTTAGCTGCCATATGCTTTTTTTTTTTTTATAGTCTTACTATTTTTTCTGAAAGTGATCTTTCTAAACAGTGTCTTACACATACCTTAGAGTCACTCCAACAACTACCCACCGGATCGCGACAACGCTTACCCACTAGTACAGTGCTGTTTTGGCAGGCATCTGTGTTGGATGAACTAGCAAGTCCAGCAGACATTATCAGGATGTGGCCAGAGCACGGGGAAAAGGTAAGGCATTGGTTCTGCTTAGAGGGGGAACATGGACACATCCGCACTATTTTGCGGAGGAGACTACCAAACAGTCACTGACACGGCTGCTACCTAGAGTGCACCAGTGCTAGACCTTAGGGATCATAGGCTCCAGGGGCAGTATGAGGCTGTGATCCCTAGGGTTGAAGTCAGCAGTGGGGAGTCAGACACTCCCCTGGTCACTCCTCCCCCCGGTTCATGACCAGTTTCCTCCAAGTCTCCCGCCATGAATTGTTTTCCCACTTCCGTCTGAGATGCTGTGTACTAAGGGGACCCAGTCGCAGCATAGGTGTCTGTGTGACTGGTGCGTCAGTGTTCACATGGACGTCTGTGTTCACTATAGGTTCATGGAGCGGTGGTGTACACAAATAGCATATGGATCCACTCAGCGTTCACAAACATATTGATCTGTCATGGAAGCGGGGTGAGTTTCCCTGTATCCCACTCTACTGAGTACGTGTTATATAGCACTAAGTCTCTATCTACCTTTGAGTACAAATAGTTGGATAAGTGCCTAATGCATATGAGTCTGATAATTATTACTGTTGTTTTTTTTCACTATGCGTCTGAATGCAGTTAAAACTTATATAAGGTAATGCAGTAATATGTATCTCCTACATACTTGAAATGTATCTGTAGTTGATTATGTACTCATATTGCTTATTATACTAATGTATAACTGATTGCTAGTGTGATTGCTGACTCTACTATAATTCAGTCAGTTTTTTCTGTCTATTCCAATCCTCAATGATGGTGCTAAGAAGGGTAGGGTCAGATTGTATGTCACTTTAACACATCTTAAAGTGATTACAGTCACAAATTGTGTAGTACACTGTGATAGTGTTTTATTATTTATCATGTCTAAGAGTGACAAAGGTGAGGAAAATACACTCACAGCAGCACCAACACTCATATCATGTTTGTCATGCAAAGCTGGGTTAACCTCACAGGATCAGGTTCAGGATGGTTTGTGTGTAAATTGTTTTAGCTTTCACCAAGGTCTCTTGAAAAATTCAAGGCAGACACAGGTGCTGTCATGATCTGGGAAATTCATCACCATTTCTTACCTTCCAAGTGTCTCCTGAGACTGGCCCTGCGCTCCAAGCCTGGATTCCACCTACGCTGTCTGCATGCAGCACGCTGTGTAACATGGCCTCAGTCTCTCACATGCTAAAGTTCAAACAGACTTTCCCTCCAGATTCAAACATGGGCGCAGCCATGTTTGGATTCATCTAGTGATGAGCGGGTTCGGTTTCTCGGAAACCGAACCCCCCCGAACTTCACCCATTTTACACGGGTCCGAGCCATACTTGGATTCTCCCGTATGGCTCGGGTAACCCGAGCGTGCCCGAACGTCATCATCCCGCTGTCGGATTCTCGCGAGATTTGGATTCTATATAAGCAGCGGCGCGTCGCCGCCATTTTCACTCGTGCATTGGAAATGTTAGGGAGAGGACCTGGCTGGCGTCCTCTCCGTTATTGTTGAACTTGATTGTGCTGTGCACTATTGCTTAATTGTGGGGAGGGCTGGGGAGCAGCTGTATAATATAGGAGGAGTACAGTGCAGAGTTTTGCTGATCAGTGACCACCAGTTATCCGTTCTCTGCCTGAAAAAAACGCTCCATATCTGTGCTCACAGTGTGCTGCATATGTCTGTGCTCACACTGCTTAATTGTGGGGACTGGGGAGCAGCTGTATTATATAGCAGGAGTACAGTGCAGAGTTTTGCTGGCAGTGACCACCAGTATACGTTGTCTGCCTCAAAAACACTCCATATCTGTGCTCAGTGTGCTGCTTTATTGTGGGGACTGGGGACCACCAGTATAATATTATATAGGAGGAGTACAGTGCAGAGTTTTGCTGACCAGTGACCACCAGTATATAATATATAGCATTACGGTACAGTAGGCCACTGCTGTACCTACCTCTGTGTCGTCATTAAGTATACTATCCATCTACATTCTATACCTGTGGTGCATTTTAGTTTTGCAGTTTGCTGACACAGTGACCACCAGTATACTATATATATAGCAGTACGGAAGGCCACTGCTGTACCTACCTCTGTGTCGTCATTAAGTATACTATCCATCTACATTCTATACCTGTGGTGCATTTTAGTTTTGCAGTTTGCTGACACAGTGACCACCAGTATACTATATATAGCAGTACGGAAGGCCACTGCTGTACCTACCTCTGTGTCGTCATTAAGTATACTATCCATCTACATTCTATACCTGTGGTGCATTTTAGTTTTGCAGTTTGCTGACACAGTGACCACCAGTATACTATATATAGCAGTACGGAAGGCCACTGCTGTACCTACCTCTGTGTCGTCATTAAGTATACTATCCATCTACATTCTATACCTGTGGAGCATTTTAGTTTTGCAGTTTGCTGACACAGTGACCACCAGTATAATATATATAGCAGTACGGAAGGCCACTGCTGTACCTACCTCTGTATCGTCATTAAGTATACTATCCATCTACATTCTATACCTGTGGTGCATTTTAGTTTTGCAGTTTGCTGACAGTGACCACCAGTATATATAGCAGTACGATACGGAAGGCCACTGCTCTACCTACCTCTGTGTCGTCAAGTATACTATCCATCCATACCTGTGGTGCATTTCAGTTGTGCGCAGTATATATAGTAGTAGGCCATTGCTATTGATACTGGCATATAATTCCACACATTAAAAAATGGAGAACAAAAATGTGGAGGTTAAAATAGGGAAAGATCAAGATCCACTTCCACCTCGTGCTGAAGCTGCTGCCACTAGTCATGGCCGAGACGATGAAATGCCATCAACGTCGTCTGCCAAGGCCGATGCCCAATGTCATAGTAGAGAGCATGTAAAATCCAAAAAACAAAAGTTTTAAAAGCGTCTGAGGAGAAGCGTAAACTTGCCAATATGCCATTTACGACATGGAGTGGCAAGGAACGGCTGAGGCCCTGGCCTATGCTCATGGCTAGTGGTTCAGCTTCACATGAGGATGGAAGCACTCATCCTCTCGCTAGAAAAATGAAAAGACTTAAGCTGGCAAAAGCACAGCAAAGAACTGTGCGTTCTTCTAAATCACAAATACCCAAGGAGAGTCCAATTGTGTCGTTTGCGATGCCTGACCTTCCCAACACTGGACGGAAAGAGCTTGCGCCTTCCACCATTTGCACGCCCCCTGCAAGTGCTGGAAGGAGCACCCGCAGTCCAGTTCCTGATAGTCAAATTGAAGATGTCACTGTTGAAGTACACCAGGATGAGTATATGGGTGTTACTGGCGCTGGGGAGGAAATTGACAAGGAGGATTCTGATGGTGAGGTGGTTTGTTTAAGTCAGGCACCCGGGGAGACACCTGTTGTCCGTGGGACGAATATGGCCATTGACATGCCTGGTCAAAATACAGAAAAAATCAGCTCTTCGGTGTGGAATTATTTCAACACAAATGCAGACAACAGGTGTCAAGCCGTGTGTTGCCTTTGTCAAGCTGTAGTAAGTAGGGGTAAGGATGTTAACCACCTCGGAACATCCTCCCTTATACGTCACCTGCAGCGCATTCATCATAAGTCAGTGACAAGTTCAAAAACTTTGGGTGACAGCGGAAGCAGTCCACTGACCACTAAATCCCTTCCTCTTGTAACCAAGCTCCTGCAAACCACACCACCAACTCCCTCAGTGTCAATTTCCTCCTTACCAAGGAAAGCCAATAGTCCTGCAGGCCATGTCACTGGCAAGTCTGACGAGTCCTCTCCTGCCTGGGATTCCTCCGATGCATCCTTGAGTGTAATGCCTACTGCTGCTGGCACTGCTGTTGTAGCTGCTGGGAGTCGATCGTCATCCCAGAGGGGAAGTCGGAGGACCACTTGTACTACTTCCAGTAAGCAATTGACTGTCCAACAGTCCTTTGCGAGGAAGATGAAATATCACAGCAGTCATCCTGCTGCAAAGCAGATAACTCAGGCCTTGGCAGCCTGGGCGGTGAGAAACGTGGTTCCGGTATCCACCGTTAATTCAGAGCCAACTAGAGACTTGATTGAGGTACTGTGTCCCCGGTACCAAATACCATCTAGGTTCCATTTCTCTAGGCAGGCGATACCGAAAATGTACACAGACCTCAGAAAAAGACTCACCAGTGTCCTAAAAAATGCAGTTGTACCCAATGTCCACTTAACCACGGACATGTGGACAAGTGGAGCAGGGCAGACTCAGGACTATATGACTGTGACAGCCCACTGGGTAGATGTATTTCCTCCCGCAGCAAGAACAGCAGCGGCGGCACCAGTAGCAGCATCTCGCAAATGCCAACTCGTTCCTAGGCAGGCTACGCTTTGTATCACCGCTTTCCAGAATAGGCACACAGCTGACAACCTCTTACGGAAACTGAGGAAGATCATCGCAGAATGGCTTACCCCAATTGGACTCTCCGGGGGATTTGTGACATCGGACAACGCCAGCAATATTGTGCGTGCATTACATCTGGGCAAATTCCAGCACGTCCCATGTTTTGCACATACATTGAATTTGGTGGTGCAGAATTATTTAAAAAAACGACAGGGGCGTGCAAGAGATGCTGTCGGTGGCCCGAAGAATTGCGGGACACTTTCGGCATTCAGCCACCGCGTACAGAAGACTGGAGCACCACCAAACATTCCTGAACCTGCCCTGCCATCATCTGAAGCAAGAGGTGGTAACGAGGTGGAATTCAACCCTCTATATGCTTCAGAGGATGGAGGAGCAGCAAAAGGCCATTCAAGCCTATACATCTGGCCACGATATAGGCAAAGGAGGGGGAATGCACCTGACTCAAGCACAGTGGAGAATGATTTCAACGTTGTGCAAGGTTCTGCAACCCTTTGAACTTGCCACACTTGAAGTCAGTTCAGACACTGCCAGCCTGAGTCAGGTCATTCCCCTCATCAGGCTTTTGCAGAAGAAGCTGGAGACATTGAAGGAGGAGCTAAAACAGAGCGATTCTGCTAGGCATGTGGGACTTGTGGATGGAGCCCTTAATTCGCTTAACCAGGAATCACGGGTGGTCAATCTGTTGAAATCAGAGCACTACATTTTGGCCACCGTGCTCGATCCTAGATTTAAAACCTACGTTGTATCTCTCTTTCCGGCAGACACAAGTCTGCAGAGGTTCAAAGACCTGCTGGTGAGAAAATTGTCAAGTCAAGCGGAACGTGACCCGTCAACATCTCCTCCTTCACATTCTCCCGCAACTGGGGGTGTGAGGAAAAGGCTAAGAATTCCGAGCCCACCCGCTGGCGGTGATGCAGGGCAGTCTGGAGCGAGTGCTGACATCTGGTCCGGACTGAAGGACCTGCCAACGATTACTGACATGTCGTCTACTGTCACTTCATATGATTCTCTCACCATTGAAAGAATGGTGGAGGATTATATGAGTGACCGCATCCAAGTAGGCACGTCAGACAGTCCGTACGTATACTGGCAGGAAAAAGAGGCAATTTGGAGGCCCTTGCACAAACTGGCTTTATTCTACCTAAGTTGCCCTCCCTCCAGTGTGTACTCCGAAAGAGTGTTTAGTGCAGCCGCTCACCTTGTCAGCAATCGGCGTACGAGGTTACTTCCAGAAAATGTGGAGAAGATGATGTTCATAAAAATGAATTATAATCAATTCCTCCGTGGAGACATTCACCAGCAGCAATTGCCTCCACAAAATACACAGGGACCTGAGATGGTGGATTCCAGTGGGGACGAATTAATAATCTGTGAGGAGGGGGATGTACACAGTGAAAGGGGTGAGGAATCAGAGGATGATGATGAGGTGGACATCTTGCCTCTGTAAAGCCAGTTTGTGCAAGGAGAGATTGATTGCTTCTTTTTTTGGTGGGGGCCCAAACCAACCAGTCACTTCAGTCACAGTCGTGTGGCAGACCCTGTCACTGAAATGATGGGTTCGTTAAAGTGTGCATGTCCTGTTTATACAACATAAGGGTGGGTGGGAGGGCCCAAGGACAATTCCATCTTGCACCTCTTTTTTCTTTAATTTTTCTTTGCATCATGTGCTGTTTGGGGACTATTTTTTTGAAGTGCCATCCTGCCTGACACTGCAGTGCCACTCCTAGATGGGCCAGGTGTTTGTGTCGGCCACTTGTGTCGCTTAGCTTAGCCATCCAGCGACCTCTGTGCAAATTTTAGGACTAAAAATAATATTGTGAGGTGTAAGGTGTTCAGAATAGACTGGAAATGAGTGGAAATTATGGTTATTGAGGTTAATAAAACTATGGGATCAAATTGACCCCCAAATTCTATGATTTAAGCTGTTTTTTAGGGTTTTTTGTAAAAAACACCCGAATCCAAAACACACCCGAATCCGACAAAAAAATTTCGGTGAGGTTTTGCCAAAACGCGTCCGAATCCAAAACACGGCCGCGGAACCGAATCCAAAACCAAAACACAAAACCTGAAAAATGTCCGGTGCACATCACTAGATTCATCACATGTTGCTTTACAGCTTATCAGCTGCACTCTGGACTCTGCCTGATTACCCAGCCAATACCTGCTTCCCAGCTGGTATAAATATCCTGCATCAAGGCTGCCTAATCATCAGTGCTTTGTTTGTCAATCCTTGTACACATGTCTCTCCTGTTTGTGGAATCTACAGTTCGAGTCTCCAGGTATTCCAGCTCCTGTGTTCAACTCCTGTGATTCAGCTCCACTTAGAGACCCGCACCGGTTACCAGCTTGCGGTGCAGCCTGACTTCAGCAGTTTTCCAGCTCTGCTTACTGTTTATCTGCTGTGATACCTACATCAGCTTTCAGCTTCCAGCGTTGGACTCTGTTCCGCTTCCAGCTTCCAACAGTGTTTGGTATCTCTCCACTCCCATTGTTTGTAGCTCTTTAGCTCCATTGGTGTTCCGCCATCGATCTCCAGCTCTATTGGTGTTCTGCCATCGATCTCCAGCTCCATCGGTGTTCCGCCATCGATCCCTAGCTCCACCGGTGTTCCGCCATCGATCTACAGCTCCATCGGTGTTCCACCATCGATACTCATCACCATCGATACTCATCACCATTGGTACTCTCCATTGGACTCTAACATCATCGGTGAGTTCTGCTACACCTTCCCGTCTGGTCCGGTTCCATCCGGCATCCCTGGCAGTTCTCCTGTGTTCTTCTCAACCTCTGTGCATCTATGTCAACTCCAGCTCTCAAAGTATAACCTGCTGGTCAGTACCTGCTTGTTTCCCTCTACAGTGGTTAGTTGTGGCCAATGGACACTACATCTCCGGGTCTTGCAGTGACTTTATTTCCAACTCATTCTATATTGCCATAGCATGTTTCTACCACTGTGCTAAAGGAACTGTACTGTTGTTTGCATTGCACAATCTGCCGTTGAATTACCTGAACTGCCTAGGTGTATCAGAACTGTGTGTTTAATAAACAGACTTTATTTTACCATGTTGTCTTCGTCACGCCTTCAGGCTTTGGTGCCTAATCTTCTGCATGTCTAAGAACCCTATCCAACTATCCCGGTTCACATACACTCCAGCCCCTACAACTGAGGCCTCCCCAGGTCAGTCTCAGCCCTCAGTTATGATAGGTGCAAGTTGATCCACCATGGGCGATGTTTGAACAGACATTATCCAGTATAGCTGAGCAGATAATTTCAACTTCTGTAGGAGGGATAGTTTACACTATTAACCCTTATATTCAGTATTCCACCTGCGGTTTATCATTTCCAGAAGGAGAAACAGTAGCCTCTCAACAGAAAAAGGCTGAAATGCCAGTGGTAAGTAAATCACATAGACATGAACCGACATCTTCACAGTCTACACATGTTTCAAATGAGGATTCGTTGGAGGTGGATGACTCATTACACACTGGTTCTGCATACGAAGATGAGGAAAAAGGTCTCAGCTCAGTGGACATACTGTATCTGAGTTAATTAAAGCAATGAAGGCCATTCTATACTTAGAAGAATCAGCAGAGTCTGTGTTAAAATCCAAGGCACCTGTATTTAAACATCCCAAAACAGTTAAGACTGAGTTTCCTGGGTAAGAGCAGCTGATGGAAATTATGGAAGAGACTTGGGCTGCACCCAGTAAGAAATTTAGAATTCCTAGGAAATGGAATTCCAATTTTCCTCTTCCGGCTGGGGACTGTTTAAAGAGGGAGGTGGCTCCCAAAGTAGATACGCATGTTATTCGATTAGTGTGAAAATTTACATAACACCTGCTTTCAACATCATTAAATTAATCACAGATAGGAGAGTGGATGATTTTCTAAAAAAAAAAAAAAAATGTTTTCCCTATCTGGGGCATTCAAAAGACCAGCCATGACTTCAGCCTGGATGGCTAATCAGTGGCTGCCTGGGCAGATGCATTGGAAGGGGAAATTTCAATGGCATCTAGTGAGCAAAACTCCCATGTTGCACATCTCAAACAGGCTGCAATATTTTGACCGCAAAGTTCCCATCATTGGTTATAATGGAGCTGCGCTAAGCTACATTGTAACCAGTACGCTCCTCATGATTGACAGTGCAGGAGTGCACAGCCAATCAGGAGAGCGCCATGATGTGGCGCTCCCTGATTGGCTGCTGGGACCTTCACTGACATAAGTCACGGGGGGTCCCAGCATTCGTGTAAAGGGGTTCCATGTGTAAACATGGAACCCCTTTAGTTGCGTGGCTCTGGTTTTTCCATTTGATTTTTTTTAAAAGTCCCTGGATTACGACAAGAAAGAAGAGGACAGATCTACACTGGATTGTTTGTACGCATAATTTTATTTTTACAGGTAATCCGTGGATTCTACTGGACAAGTGGACTTGAATCTCAGCATTGGATGTAGGTAAGTATGTGAGTGTGTAAGTGTGGGTAATTCAAATTTTACTTTAACGGTGTGTGTTTACTCTTTTTTTGGGGGGTATTTTTTTGTAGCAGAACTACAGGTACCAGCGGGCCCGTTCTTTCCCCACATGCTGGTACTTGTGGTTCTCCAAGTACCATCTTGCAGGGTTGGCTTGCTTGGACTTGTAGTTCTCCTACAAAAAACAATATTCTATTTTTTACACAAAGGCTATCAGCCTACCATCCACCGCCCATGTATGGGGGGACAGCCTTGGGCTTCAACCCTGGTCCTCTGGTGGCTGGAGGGGGGACCCCTTTATTTAAGGGGTGCCCACTCCTCCAGGGTACCCCAGCCAGGGGTGACTAATTGGGGGGGTAATGCCACGGCCACAGGGACCTATATAAAAGTGTCCCCCAACTGTGGCATTATCTCTCTGGCTAGTGGAGCCCGTGCTGGTTTAAAAAATACGTCTTTTGTCCCCCGTATTTTTTTAACCAGGACTGAACGCAGAGCCCGGTGCTGGTTGTTTAAATATGGGGGACCCCAGTCATTTTCCCCCCTTGTATTTTGCAACCAGGACCAGCTCAAAGAGCCCGAGGCTGGTTATGTTTAGGAGGGGGACCCCACGCAATTTTTTTTCCTGATTTTTAATACTTTCACACCCCTACCCACAGATAAACATGCACGTATCTCACTTATCCATGCATGCCTATCAGAATATGGATAAAAAATCAGGTCTATTTTAAAACTGCTTTTTTTTACGAATTCTATGATTTACCGGCAGTGTTTGGCTATTGCTGGCAGTGATTGTAAATACGAATTCTTAGTAAATTACCGAGTTGTATAAAATAACAGCCGTATTTGACCGATGGTGTATTCATTCGTATTTGTGAACTCTGCCATTAAAACAAATATGAATGCCCTCATCACTGTGAGATTTGTGTTTAGTAAATTCCCGAGATGACTCTTTGAAAAAAAAAACTCTGCAAAAATCGGGACCTTAGTAAATATACCCCCAGGAGTGATATCTAAGGATACATTTAATTTATTGTTCACTATGCACCCAGTAGTACTAATGTATTACCATTTACCAAAAATCCATAAATCCCTTACCTCCCCCCCTGGTCACCTGATTATATCGGGCATTAACTCACTTACTAATAATCTTTCACATTATGTCGATTCATTTTTGCAGGGACATGTTAGGAATCTTAAATCATTTATTAAAAACACTACACAATTTCTCAATGTTATTCACAACACACAATGGAAGAGTGGTTATTATTTAGTCACATGTGATGTGGAATCTCTTTATTCAAATATTCCCCAAGATTTGGGAGTTAAAGCTGTTAAGCACTATTTAAGAGTGGATTAATCTTTGTCAGAAGAGTTATGTGAATTTATTTCAGACTCTATAAAATTTATTTTATATCATAATTATTTTGTATTTAATATGAAGTATTATTTACAATTTAAAGGAATGGCTATGGTGATGAGATTTGCGCTGCGTTTTGCCAACCTATACATGGGCCTCTTTGAGGAGGAGAATGTGTGGGGTGGCGGGCTCGGCACAGATCTCGTCCTCTATTGTAGATTCATTGATGATCTGTTTTTTATTTGGGGTGGAGGTGAAGATGCACTCATCACGTTTCTTACTGGTTTGAACACCAATGAATTTGGTTTAAAATTCACATACACATATAGTTTGGTAACTTTATCCTATTTGGATATCACTCTTGAGGCCAGGGGGGATACTTTAAACACTTATACGAAAGAAATAGATCAAAATCGTTATTTAAATTATAATAGCAGCCATTTACGGAAATGGTGCGATAACATTCCTAAAGGTCAGTTTATTGGACTTAAACGGAACAGTTCATCGATAGAGATGTTTGCTGCACAGGCCGATAAATTGAAGGATTCATTCATTAAACAAGGGTACCCATCTCCTGTGGTGACTATGGCCTATAGGGAAGTTTGTGATATTGAGAGGACAGATCTATTGAGAGAAAAAAGAATAAAGGATGTTTCTGAAAGGGATGGAGATATTGATAGATCAACTAATTTTATAACTAAATATAACTCACATGTCCATGAAATTAGGAAAATCATCAAAAAGAATCACCCCATACTGAAGATGGATGAAATACTAAATAAGGACACAGGATGTAGTGATACAGTTATTTTTCGAAGATCGAATCATTTGAAACTTAAATTGGCTCCCAGTCATTTTAAAAGTGAGGTACACATGAAATCGGTGACCAATTGGTTACCTGATAAACTGTTGGGTTACCACAGATGTGGGAACACCAAATGTTAGACCTGTGTCTTTTGTAGTTGTAAAGTTATGGAATTTGCATCATTTTTCATGAAAGAAGTCTTTTTAATTAAGGATTTCATTAATTGTCACTCTTCATTTGTAATCTACACATTGGCCTGTGGATGTGGGAAACAATATGTTGGTCGCACAACAAGGACGATCCATATTAGATTGATGCAGCATAAGAGGAATATTGTGAATAAAACAAGGAAACATAGTCTTTATTTGCATATTAATAACTGTGATATGGGGAGTGTCGGTAACATCCAGATGTTCGGGATTGAACAAGTCAAGAGAACTAGTGGAGGAGGGGACAGATTTGGCCTCCTCTGTAAAAGGGAGGCATATTAGATATTTCATTTGGGAATCCTAATACCTCAGGGTCTAAACGATACAGTAGAACTTAATAATATTAATTGAATTCCTGAATGAAATGACAGGACCTAATAATATCTATTAAATCAGTGTAGGAATGATATTCAAACATCCCTAATTAACATTGGGGATTTTTTAAGTATTTACTATTTTTCTTTGTTCTGTTTCTGTCTCTCTGGACTGTTTTTATGATAATTTGTACTGCGGTGTCTTCCTCACGAAATTGGGGGATGGGGAGGGTACATGCAGCATAACACTGTAGAATGTTAAGAGGTATAGGACTGAGCAAATGCTTTATATGAGTGGTTGTTACATCATGAGTTGTGGTATAGGGGAACCCTATATATTTATTTATATATATTTATACGAAATTTTATTGTTAATACATGAATTGTTATAAAGATCACTAATGAATTAAAAGTGAATTCATATTTTTTAGTTATTATGAATATTGTATAGTGATTTTATGCTCTCTAGAGACCCATTTTTTTAGGAATGAATTAATAGAAATTAGCTAGAGCAGAGGCGATAAAATTTGCCTGTAGCTATCGATAAGTCCAATACATTTATGTATGAAATATATAATTATGCTCATTATGAAATTTTTAAGTTATAGAATTTTATTTATTGGAAATAATTGAGAATGTTTTAAAAAGTGATGAGCACACAGAGTCTGTGAAATAGTGCGCTGTGTATATTACAATAGTTACTCACAAACAAATGAGGATGTGAGACATAAGAAGGCGCTGGTGCACCAGGTATAAATGATGCACACAGTGTAATAGAAAATAAGTGGAATAAATGCAAATGCATATATAAGGGTTAGTGGCGCCCATGTGATATGTGAGAAGGCGCCGGTGCGCCGCCTGTAATTGATATACTCTATTCAATGGAATGCAAGTGGAATGCATGCAGTGTGCATGCGCATGGTAGTGGTGCCCAGGATTAGCGGTATTTAAATGGAGCAGATGGAGGGGTTTCTTATATACTCCTGAGAAAGCCGCTGAATATTAAGGTGGGGAAACGCTTTGAAGTTTACACAGAACCGGAATCTACTTGGCAGCTGAATGTACTTAAGACCCTACAAACGGACCTGTGGTGCGGCAATCAGGACTCCAAGGAGGGAACACTGAATGGTGAAACTGCCTAGTTCCATTGGGAGACTGTTATACAATAGCCGAGCATGAAGGACCCTGTATTTAAATTAGAGCTGCTGTTAGTTGAACCCTGAATCTTAAGGGGTGTATGTGCAATGGTGCCTATATATTGTGGATCAATACGGTGGACACTGTGGGACTATCCCTATAATAATCAAATCTAACAGCATGGACACTGTGGGATTATCCCTATAATAACCAGATTTAACAGCATGAAGTAAGAGGTTATGGAATGATACTGATCTCCTGGCAAAGTATCAATTTTTGTTTAACAACCTGCAAAGTTTCAATTTCTGCTTAACAACTGTGATGATACTAAATTCCTGGCAAAGTATCAGTTTCTGCTTAACAACTTGCAATGTATCAATTTCTGCTTAACAACTGTGTTGCACTTATACTAACAAAAAGTTATGAAAATTGCACTGACTGTTTCTTAAACCACTAACCCCTGCTGGATATTTGTGACCGTGCTTATACTTTTACCAGCTTACCTATGTGACAACAAGTAAGGATATATGGGGAGTGTAAAGATTGCTTTCTCATAGCAACTAACCTTTTGCTTGATGACAAACTAATCATCTTGTGTGCTTTGTCCATCAGTCACAAAATATAGTGACTAATTGTCTATGTAAGTGTTTTAAATATTGTATTGTATTTTTAAATTAACACCGGCTGAGTGCATATTTGTTTTTATATGTGATATGTGATCTATGAGAATTAAATAATATTAAAATATGCTGGTATGTCAGTGCCTCATTAGTGTGTGTTTATGTCTTTTTGATTGATTGGCGAATCAGTGAACTCCATCTATGGGACTGCAGCATACCAAGTATACCAATAAAAATATATAGGAAATTCCCCAAAATAAGTCAGTGCCTAGAAGGTTTTTTCTTTTTTATTATATGATCCAAGAAGGTTTTGGAGTCTTTACCTTTTACTGGAAATATTCTTTTTGGGAAAGAGTTAATCAGTATTTTGGAGTCAGCAGCAGACTCAAATAAAGTAAAGTTTCCTTCCACATACAAATTCAAGCCTAAAATTCCAGCTTTTCAGCCCTTTCAGTCTCAAGGAAAAGCAAAAGGAAAAGGTGATGGCAAACAGTTCCAAAAAAACAGATCTGGTAAGAGTAAAAAGCATTGGGCTACCAGAGGACTGGGTTCTAAAACAGAAGATAAGCCATCAGCTTGATGGTGCGGGCCAACACCTGCGGGACCCCAGGATGGGAGGCCGACTTCTTCATTTTGCACAGATCTGGCAGCAGTCTACCACAGATGCCTGGGTGCAAGAATCAGTATCTCATGGTTATGCATTTGCTTTCAAGAAAAACCCTCCTCAAAGTTTTTTTTGTACCAGCCCATCTTTGGTAGAGATGAAGGCCAGGGCTTTGCAAGAGGCAGTTCAGAAATTGCTTCAGTCAGGAGTAATCATTCCAGTTCCTCCTGCACAATGAGGACAGGGTTTTTACTCCAATCTGTTTCTAGTCCAGAAGCCAAATGGATCGTTCCGGCCCATACTCAATCTCACAGTGCTGAACAAGTACCTTTGGGTGCCTAGTTTTCATATGGAGACTTTATGTTCCAACATTTTGGCCATGGAACCAGGGGATTTTATGGTATCCCTGGATATCCTGGATGCTTACCTACATGTTCCTATAGCCCTGTCCCATCAGCACTATCTCAGGTTCACTATCCTCCAACAGCATTTTCAGTTCCAGGCCCTGCCATTCGGATTGGCCACAGCCCCCAGAGTATTTACCAAAATTATGACCCTCTTGGATATCAGATTGGGAAATTTTGACAACAGATGCCAGCCTTTAGGGCTGGGGAGCAGTGTCAGTAAGGAATTGCTTCCAGGGGCAGTGGACCAAGGAAGAAAGTTGCTTGCAGATAAATATATTAGAACTCCAAGCCATATACATGGACATCCTTCCATCAGGGAGGAACTCACAGCCAAAAAGCAATGAAAGAGGTAAGTCACACATTAAAGTGGGCAGAACTTCATCTTCCAGCCTTGTCCGCAGTGTTCGTTCCAGGAGTTCTAAACTGGGAAGCTGATTTTCTCAGTCGACATGCCATTAATGCAAACAAATAGGCTTTACACCCCGAGGTCTTGCAAATTCTGGTAGACAAGTGGGGGTTTTGGTCTAGACTGTACACCCTAGTGGTTGTAATGAGAGGTGCGATCTACTGAGATTTTATGGGAATACAGGGAAAGAAATGGGTGCAGATGCACTATGCAATCATTACTGTAAATTACAATATATAATATATAATACGAGGTTGTTAGCATATAATTGGCCAATGATATGGGCTTGCTCACCACGTCGAGGTCACCTCTATCAAGCAAGTCCCTAACACTTTGGGGTTCACATTGGGGCACAGAGCACCCCCAAATCAGCCCAGCCATGACCCCCCTCCCCCCACAAGGCATCACAAATCATGAGGTGTAATAAAGTGGGGTTACCGGATATAGAGTTCATGATGTCCCATCAGAACAACAAAATTCATGCATCTTTGTGGATACCCTGTCAGTGAGATTGGACTTTCATCTGGCATATGTGTTTCCTCCAATCTCCCTGTTACCTATGGTGGTAAGAAAGGTAAAAAAAGGAAAGGGTGCCCTGATACTAATAGCTCCAGCTTGGCCCAAATGACATTGGTACACAGATCTGCAAAGGATTTCGATTGATGCTCCATTCCTGCTCCCTCAATGTCCAGATCTACTGATTCTGAAGTCAAGAGGATTCTCACAACAGGTAATTCAAACAATGCTCAGAGCAAGGAAACCTTCCTCAGCTTGCATTTATCACTGAATATGGCAAGGCTATATTCAATGGTGCAGTGAACGGAAATTTGACCCTAGGGGAGAGTTTCAGAAAGTGAGAGATTTGGTAAGGTTTTTCAGATTTTTTTTAAAGTGGCAATCATTTACACTGGAAAACCAGGTTGATCTTGCTGTGTAAATAATAATTGCCACTTTAAAAAAAAACAGCAAAACCTTACCAAATCTCTCACTTTTTGAAATTCTCACTCTATTACATTTGGCCCATGGTCTTTTAGAGTTTCCAGAATCCTAGCATTCCTTCAGACAGGAATGGATAAAGGTTTAAAGGTTGCTTCCTTGAGAGTGCAAGTGTCAGCACTGACTGGATGGTTTCAAAAAGAAAATTGCCAACCTACAGGATGTGCGCACTTTTTTCCAGGGAATGTTACACATTCAACCTCCTTTTGTTCCTCCTACAGTGCCTTGGTACTTAAGTTAAGTTCTAAAGGCCCTTCAAGTTGCCCCATTTGAACCACTTAAGAGAGTGGATCTTAAAAGGTTTACAGCTAAAGTTCTCTTTCTGCTGGTTATTTCTTCAGCTAGAAGAGTTTCAGATTTAGGGGCATTGTTATGTTGTCCTCCATTTCTGATTTTTTTATCCAGATAGAGCAGTTCTTAGAACTAAATCTGGGTATCTTCCTAAGGTGGTGTCTAAATTCCACCTTAACAAAGAAATTGTAGTCCCAGCTTTCCAAGGGCCTGACCTTTCTGCGGGAGATGCATCGTTGGACGTAGTCCATGCCTTAAGGGTGTACGTAGATTGTACCAGTGGAATCAGAAAGACAGATTCTCTCTTCATTCTCTACGGATTTCACAAGAGAGGATGGCCTGCTGATAAGCAGACACTGGTGAGGTGGCTTCGAATGACGATTTCAGGAGCATATTCTCAAGCTGATCTCCCTGTTCTGGCTAATGTCTCTGCTCACTCTACTCATAAGGTAGGTCCATCATGGGCAGCACAACGTGGTGCTTCAGCAGAACAGATATGTAAGGCAACCACATGGTCTTCCATTAACACATTCAGGACTCTGAATTCAGGCAAAGGATTCTCCTGTCCAATCAGGAGCGTCCCCAACACTAAATTGCTTTGGGACATCCCAGTGTATCCTGTGGGACCCTGTGGACCCTGCAGGAGAAATATACATTATGGTAAGAACTTACCGTTGATAATGGTATTTCTCCTAAGTCCACAGGTTCCTCAGGGATCCCACCCTGCCACACCTGATTTGAGTATCTTTTACTCACTAACCTCTTCCCTCATGTACGGAAGTGTGTGCATGTTCTATATGATGCTCCTGCCTTGAGCTTTTGAAAACAATTGATTTGTCTGTGCCAGGAGGCGGGGCTATATGGACGGGCCCGTTGCATGATGGGAGGCTGAAAAGCTTTGACCGTTTGGTGTAAATCCGCTGTCGCGCCATCATATCCCAATGTATCTTGTGGAACCTGTGGACTTAGGAGAAATACCGTTATCAACGGTAATTTCTTACCATAACGTATATTTTTGCTTTCACAATACCTGCTACTGTACTTCTTTTGCAAACCAGACTGGCTTCCCTTTCCTTGTGTTTTTCCTAACACTTTTGATACAAGATCCTCCACTCTGGCAAAGAATCGCTTACACATTTTTACACCATTACAAAATCAGCCTTCCTAAAATCTAACACCTTTGTTTTTGTATGGGATGAGTCAGTCTCTGTCTTTATGCTGAACCATACTGCTTCATGATCAGTGGATCCCAGGTTTTCACCCACTTTTATGTCAGATATTCTGTCTCCATTTGAAAGTACAGGTTGAGTATCCCTTATCCAAAATGCTTGGGACCAGAGGTATTTTGGATATGGGATTTTTCCATATTTTGGAATAATTGCATACCATAATGAGATATCATGGTGATGGGACCTAAATCTAAGCACAGAATGCATTTATGTTACATATACACCTTATACACACAGCCTGAAGGTAATTTTAGCCAATGTTTTTTATAACTTTGTGCATTAAACAAAGTGTGTATACATTCACACAGTTCATTTATGTTTCATATACACCTTATACACACAGCCTGAAGGTCATTTAATACAATATTTTTAATAACATTGTGTATTAAACAAACTTTGTGTACATTGAGCCATTAAAAAACAAAGGTTTCACTATCTCACTCTCACTCAAAAAAGTCTGTATTTCGGAATATTCCATATTTTGGAATATTTGGATATGGGATACTCAACCTGTATTAAGTCTAATGTTGCATCTTTCTGAGTGGTCTCCCTCACCAATTGGTGAAGGGATGCTCCCTGCAGGGAATTTAAAATGTCCCTACTTCCAGTGGAACTAGCAACAAACACCTCCCAGTTTACATAAGGAAGATTAAAGTCTCCCATGATTATTACCTTTACTTTTATTGCCATTTTAGTTATGTCCTGCAATAGGTTCTTGTCCAATTCCTCTTCTTGACCTGGTGGCCTGTATATCACGTCAATACGAGGAATTAACTTCTCCCCTGTTTCTATGGTCACCCAAAGGGCCTAAATTTTTTCTTTAATACTTTGTATTAAGTTAGTATTTATGGTTTTTACATACATTGCTACCCCTCCTCTAGTTCTTCCCATTCTGTCCTTCCTAGAGTATATCCTGGTGTAGCTATGTCCCAGTCATGATTTTCATTGCACCATGACTCTGTAATTGCCACAATATCTAGATCATCGCTTGTCATTATTGCAATTAGTTCTGGGATTTTATTTTCTAAGCTTCTAGCATTTGCACACATAGCTTTTAGAGTTTTGTTTGTGCTTTTCCTGTTGCTAGCTATGTTCATCTCTCTGCCTATGTTTATTTGGTTTTTATCTGAATTATCTTCTGTTGCCAACTATACCAAGCACAAGCAGCAAGAAACACCTCACCATCCACAGCACTGTGCAGCCTGTACAACACTGCTGCAGACACCCTCCCCACCCCAGATGCAGCACAGCAGCGGCCCTGGTGTCCTGACCAGCAGTGCCTACTAATCTACTCTCCAGTGACTACTGAGTCATGTTTTAAATCAAGATGAAGTACACACCAGTGCAGGGCTCATCATCCATGTCACAGTGTTAGGTAAGTGTATGTTTACTTTAATTTCAACTACAAGCCTTTATTTTGCTTTCACTGTGAGGTGCATGGCGGATGAGTGCCCTGGAGGAGGGTGGAGTAGGGCTGGGAGGAGGTGGAGAAGCCAGAAAGGGGATTATCTCCATCCTGACACTGCCTGTGGTAACCCTAGATGGGTGCCACACTGCACCTTGCAACCCGATACATTGGCTGGCGCCTCTCAAATATTTGGGGCGAGCAGGCCACCCCTTGCCCCCCTCCATTCCAACAATTATGCATATGTGCAATGGATAATGCGTGTCTTTCAATGCCCTGAATACACCACAAATAGACTTTTTCTGTACAAATATCAAATTCTTTTGATAGCATATTATACTATAGGCACTGTATATACTGTAGGCAAATGAATACTTAGAGGAAAAATACATTTTATCAAGATTCTGTCCTGGATAACATGAACCATTAGACATAGTTGCTAACTTTGTGTGACCTCCACTCCACAGGAAATCTTCGAGGGTGGGTTCACATGGGCAACTGTGTGGATAGTATGGCACCATGAATCAATTGACCCTGCCTGACCCCAGCTGTAAAATGAGACAATTTTGCAGTAAGAGATGTGGCCACAAAAAAGTGATTGACTACTCTACGAAATGAGCTCTCCAAAAATTCTTTATTCTCATCCAGGAGTCTAGGCACCTCTGCTCTTAGATGTACAGTCATTACTATTTCTGGCTTATTGGGCCGGTGTCATGAGTTTTATTTAAAACAGGGCCCTATTTAAATATAATTAGTATGGTCTCCTGGTTTTTGCATGGGTTTATTTCAGGTGCTCTTCTTTTCTTCTGCAATCCAAAAACATACTGACATGTTGATTGCCAGCTAACTAAAATGGATCCTATAGTTGTTGTTGTTGTTGTTGTTGGGGGGTTAGGAAATTTACACTGTAAGCACCATTGCAGGTAATAGGGATTGATGTGAATGATACATACAAATATGAATAATAGCACTGGCTAAGGTATATTTAACATATTAGGTGTATGAGTGTGTGTGAGAGACTATGGAGATAACTGAAGGCAGTTGTGCCTCATCTACATAGTATTTATATATTGTGTGAATTAAATATTTATATTTGCTATGTATATGATGCAGCATGCATGCCTAATAAATTCCTCCATGCTTGAATAAGAATGTTTGTTTTTATAGAAAACTATTCATGTCACATGTTTATCCCATCTCTTTAAAATATTAATTATGCTCTAACAGCATGGTACGGTAATGTGAAATTCTGACACGCCTTTAAGGAATTCATTTTACTTGCTGCAGTGCGCTTCCTATAGCATTTTGGGCATAGCATGATGCGGATTTAATGGTTTATAGCTAATTTCAATAAATCTGGCATACAGTACCAAAGTGAAATATTATTACATACTCTTGGTGGCATATTCCAACATGTTTCTTGCAATCTCACTGTGAACTCAATTTATTAGGACTACAGCTAACATATGACTCCTTGTTAAGATATTATGCTCAATTCTAACCTGTACATGAGTTCAATTCTTACTAAGTAACAGGCTTCCTCTCCAAACCCCCATATCTCTACACATCTTTATGTATTCATAACCCTTTCCAACAGTGTTTATTAGTACACATCCTCCACATGCTGAGGATCAGACTGAGTTGGACACACAAATTCTTGTTCATCATAAAATAAGCAAATATATAATTTACATGTCCACAGGTAAAATGTGTTGTCCTACAACCATATGCTGATCTGAACGCATATGACTATTGCACCAACTTACACGTGGAAAAGCAGAATTGAGGCTGCAATGTTTGGTCAAAAGCAGTACATATATACTGTACTGTTGTAATGGTGTGCTTGCGTAATGACTAAGGCAGATCTACACAGATATGCCTGTTTGTAGCTGTACCTGTCACTAGCTATTTGTTTATAAGTGTCTTATTGTAGATTGACCTCTGAATCTGATGGTGTACTGTAAATTGTAAATAGTTTATTCCTTGTTTTTTTTTATTAGCGTAGTGTAAGGAAATCAAGGAATTGGTGCCCTCTCCTGGGATATATGGGCACATCCAAACACACAGCAGACAGGAAAACAGTACACCAGTCCTGGGTTTTCATGCAATCTAGCTGCAGCTTGGTTTATTGTGCAGTACAGATAAACAAAACATAATAAAAAAAAACTTAGCCTGTCTGGGCACTGACACACACATTCCCTCTTAGAATAGTAGGTCCTTAGAGCCTGATTTAGAGCTGATGTTAATATTAGCACATCTACAATCAGAATCTCTGATATGTGGGGGTACGCCCAGAACAGGGCTAGTCCGCCCTGCATGTCAGGACCTACAACACCCCTCGCACAGATGTGAAAGCATCGCACAGCGGCGATGCTTTTGCACCCACGAGTAGATCCCTGTGCAGCCTAGCTGCGCTGTTAGGTGGCTACCCGTCATGTTTTGCCACAGACCGCCCCAGCAACAACTGCTTTGTCCGGACCATGCCCACCCAAAGGTATTCTAACGCTGTTGGCATGCCCCCTCCCGCATTGCAACCGTAATCAGGCAGAGGTGATTGCACCAGTGAGGTGCTTTTGCTGAGCGAGCACACTCCACAAAGGGCTTCAGAGTGTGATAGCTGCCGTTGCAGCGATCGCCTCTGAATTAGGTCTTTAGTCCCGTCCAACACAAACGCATATGTGTGCACAATACTCATGGTCAGTACATCACAGTGTATCTGAACAAGCCTGCTACAGATGGGTCCATTTACATCTATCCTCCCTGCACATTAAACAACCCTTCTAGTAATGCCATGCTATTCCGTGACTCGGTAGCGCCCATTGTCTTTACATGCATCTTTTTCCATTAAAATGCATCCTATTCACAAAATGATGCAAATTGGACACACAAGAGGCTTATGCTAATTAAAATGATACGTTGCATGGCTATATTCTGTATGCAACTGCGGCTGAATCTGCATACAAAATGAGACATTATCCTAGAAAACATTGTAACGTATTATTTCGTATTTAGTTACAGCTGCAGATGCAAAAGAATATAGACATGCTGCATACAGTATTACTTTAATCAGCAGAGTGTGCTTGTGTGTCCTATTTACATAGCGATGTGAATAAGATGTATGTTCAGCAAAAAAAAAAAAAAGCGGCCCAAAGCTAACGAAATTGTATGGAATATGCTAGCTCACTCACACCAGGCATCTCCTGCTACATGATGTATTGAGGCTAGATGTATGAGGACACGTCTGTACCTGTTCCCCAGGAAGAGAGACCATAAGTAAATCCCTGACACAGTTTTATTGGCCTCTACAGGTGCAAGCACTAGTTAGACTGATCTCAGGCTGAAGGTCTAAGACCCAAAATGTAAATAGATCCCACCCTCTTTCTCCATCCGCAACCCCAGGAACCCTTAACTGGCTTTTACAAAAGCCCAAAAACATTTAACCAGTCTGTTTTGCAATCACATACATTTTTCGGGGGTTTTAAATTATATACAGTAGGTCAGAAACCTCTGGCAAATAAATTTTCCGTGCACAACCTTACCAGTGCTTTCATCATAGTAGTTTTATCTTATTTAATTTATGAGAAAGATTACACCTACTGTCTAGTATTCTGGTTTTTTTATGTATTATTTAAGTCCATGAATTAATGTATATGTTACTATAAAGAAATATTTATAAAAAGAAAACCAAAAAAAGTTTCTTGTGTGCATAACCTGGTTTGGTGTAAATGCCCACATATCCTTTATAAACATTCCTATCGAAGTACACCCCCATGTACAGTCCATACATAACCTCACATACCGTGTTTTGTCTTTATGCTTTTTTTACATCCAGCTGACCCCAAGCCAATTTTGCTGTGTGACCATATCATACAGCCCATTAAGAACCCTGCAATCAGGCTGGACCATTACACAATAGATAGCACCTATTCCTTGTGCATCAATGCTTATTTTCCTTTAGATTGTAATCTTGTGAGCAGGGCCTTCCTATCTCTGTCTGTATGTTATTACCCAATTTTGTTCTATTATTGTTGTTCCAATTGTAATGTGCAACAGAATATGCTGCACCGTATAAGTATTACTGTTCATATTAATAATAATCTGTACAGCAAACAGCAAGCTGAAGGACTGTCTGCTCATTGTAAGTGGACTTGCCCTACTGATTTGCATGTGGGGAAAATTCATTGTAGGGGAAAAGTGTTTCCATTTTCACTGCCTAAATCTGGTGCAATGGCTGAATATAAAATTTGAGAAATAAGTAATTAGGAAAACAAACTGATCAGCTGCAGCTGGCTTTTTTTGTGAAAAAAGTGATGGTGAGCTACTGTATGCCATGCATTGATTATTGTGGCCTTTATGAGATAACCAGTGTCGGAATGGAGAATGAAGGGTCCCATGGTTAGGGGTGTCTCCAGAGGGGCTAACCTTTAGGGAGTGCATTGTCTGGGCTCCTTGTTAAATATATATAGTAAAAACTGCTAATGCATGCATAATAAAGTACCAGATTAGTAACAGGAATGCACTGTAGTATGTACACATAGTCCTGTGCAGTATAATGTAAGGAGATGGGCCCTCAGGCAGTGGGGCCCACCCCTGTGGGCCAGTCCAATCCGGGATATAACCATCAAAAACCATTACCCATTATCACGAATCCTTGAATAATATGACATAAAGAGATGCACGGTCTTCTTAAAACTATACCTCAAAGGGGCTTCTGACTTCATTAGAATTCATGAGAGTGATGAATGAAAAAAATACCTTCAATTCCAGAGAAGGGCACTTTGGGTATCTGGCGATGCTTTTCATCTTCTGCAATTTTCCTGCTATTTTTCAAATATAAGTCAGTGAGATATTCAGGGATATATTATTACATAGTCATCTACCTGATATACTTTACTCAATTTTTCTTGAGGTCTATAGAAACATAGGATGCATGTTTTTGATCTCTTGTAATTCCTGTGGGCAAATCACTTATATGAAAAATGTATTTTTGTGCAAACTCTGTTTCCCTTCCTAAGGTACAGTATATTGTCTCAGGAACAGGTCTAGAGATGGATATGGAGTAAATAAGGGAATTGTTAAGTGTTGTCTAAAGCATCTCAACATTATTTAGGATTCACAAACTGTTAATATAATAATGAATCCTCTCTAGTGGCTCCCAATTAAAAGTTGTTGCCGATCACAAAAGAAATATTCTCCAAAGACAACAACAGCATTTCACCAACTCAAGTCTACTTTTGTTTCTACTCCAACCCTGTAGCAACTTGATATTAATGACACAATGTATACTTCAACAGTAGGAGTTGGGGTGTTTTTTTTTTATAAAAGCCTTCAATGAGCAAGTTCCATCAGTATGTGTTCTTATGGAAATATCAATCTGCGGAGTGTTATTACACCCAGAGATGTGCGTGGAGTCTTAGGTTTTGGTTCTAATTTCATCATCGTGTTTTACTTTTGCAAAACCACACTCAAATGTTTTGGTTCGGAATTCAGATTTAAAATCCAAATCTTGGGTTTTGGATTTCATGAAAATGGATAAAAACAGCAAAAATCATGTAATTTTTGCACTCCAAAACCTCAAATTCGTATTTAAAATCCAAATTCCGAACAGCGGGAAGACCCAATTTGCAACTCTGGGACTAATTCAGCAGTAGGCGGATTTGCAAAGCTGCACACAAGCGGCTTTACAAATCCATCCAGACACTACCTTGCTCCGCTTGTGATCCCAGCGCTGTGACCAAGGTCGCAGCCTGGGATCAACATCATGACCAGGCTTACTCAGGTTGTCCATCACAGGGCACCTTGTGAGGCCAGGAAGTATGTGTCAAGAGTTGCAGACCCTGGCCTTGTCACTGCCAGAAAACAGTGTGACACAAATGCATCTGCCTATCTATCAGGCAGAGACAGAAGGAGAAATGCGTGCAGTCACTCAGGACCCATTCTGCACATGCACATGTGCACATTCCTGATAATCGTGAATCTGCATAGGCAAATGTAACAGCATCCTGTGCTGAATTTGGCCCTCTGTTCGGATTGGATTTCCTCAAGGGCACCAAACCAGGACTCAATTTGGCTCAGAACTGCTAAATTTGGGTGTGTTCAGATTTCTAAAGAAACAAAGTGCACATCTCTAGTTACTCCATAGGCAATTAAGAGCTACTCGCAATTCAAGTGTCCACTTGCTTCTTTGCCAGCAGTGAAACATGCCTGCGCGTTGAAGCAGTTGAAATGCCACGCACATAGGTTACACAGTATTCTGCGCTCTGGCATTGTTCGCACCATGCAATCCAATGGACCTCATGCACCTGCTGGCAGGCACTCTCTCATGGCATGCATGCCGTGGCATTCCGTAGCAATGGCAAAGACACAAATGGACACATCTGTACTTATATAGCCGTAGTAATTAAAATTAGTCTTGAATGTTGAATTAGTCTTATTTCATAAACTGACATCACTTGAACTCAATAGCTGTGATCTATCTACAACATGTAAGATATCTGGACATATCAAGAATAATGTAGCAGGTAGTGTTATGTATTATTGCCACTCTGTTTGATATGTCTATTGCTTATGGTGATGGTTTTGTCACTTATGTGTTTTCTGCAGTTGACATGGTGCCATTCAGGTGATGTCATTAGCACCCAGCGGTGGAACCTATGCAGCGTGGATATGCATGTAATGGTGAGAAGTCTACATAAGGTAAGCTTTGAACTGTTATTGTAAATCCCTGAAAAATCCTGTTACTGTGAAACATTTGGGGCATATGTATCAGAGCTTGGAGAGAGATAAACAAGAGAGAGATAAAGTGCCAACCAATCAGCTCCTAACTGTAATATTACAAACACAGCCTGTAAATTGACAGTTAACAGCATCCATTTCGACTGCATGGTCTATTAGAGCAATGTATAATAGGATACAATGTAAATGACAAGTTAACAACAATAACAAATACAGAAAATATCAAAAATAAACCATGAAGAAATGCATCACAATAGCATAGGTAACTTGACTACTAATTTTTGCTGTCAGATATGATTAGCCAGTTGATAAGGAACTGATGGTGCATCACCATGCAAAGCGTATAGAAATCAGAAATATTTCAATCATGGCTCTATTTTCTACAAAACAAAATGTTAGTTCTATTCCTTCAGTACTTTGTGATTTACATGGTTGATTGAGGAGATAATTTACAAAAGCGCTGTTCCACCAAACCACAGAGTCTTTTGTCATTTTTATGTTAGGTTTGTAAATAATGAAATTTTATAACTTCCAGATGTGAAACCACAATATATTAAGCTGTGGTTTGAGCTATCGAGAAAGTATATATGCAGCTACATATATACTGTACATATATGTTAGAGTTGTGCGTGTCCAGTTTTATGTAACTGAACCAGCCTGAACTTCCAGGATCCGAGTGAATCTGAGTTGTGGCTAAAGAAATTCCCACCAGGCTTGGATTCCAAAACAAGGCAAAAAGTCATCTTGCCGGCCTCTGATCTCACATGTTTTGGATTCAATAAATGTCCTCCCGTGGTGATTCGGTCACAATTTGACACAGGATGCCGGATTAAAAGCACAGTGGACTGCCAAAGCAGCGTTACATATTAATCCTTTAATGGTGCTCACAGCCCTGAGCTCCTAAACAATACAGGGCAGCATTTCATTAACCATTAACCCTTTATTGGTGCACAGTCACACTGGTGCTGAGCCTATAACTGCCCACAGTGCAGCCCAGAGCTCATAATACAAGGGCTGTATTAACCCTTGGTGCACACTGGTGTTGTAACTGCCCACAGTGCAGGCCAGAGTTCCTAATAAAGGGTAGCATTAACAGTTTACTGGTGCACACTGGTGCTCTAACAGCCCACAAAAGTTTTCAGTGTGTAACAATTTGCAAAGGTGCCAGTTTTAGCACAGTGGGTTGTAGCAATGTGTAAAAAAATAAATTAAAAAAAGAAAAAGATCTTGTGAGTGTTCAGGGTTAGGGAGTACTGTGTAACAATAATGCTCAATAGTTGCTGTAACACCACATTAATAATATACAGTAAGTGCTGTAAATCGATAAAGATCATGTTCAGTCAATAGAAGAGTAAGAGCAGCAACCAAGTACTAGTGCTGTGACTGTTGCCAGTCATGATGCTAATACTAGTTCTTCAACATCTACTAAAGCCGGTGCACATGGACATAGAGAGTTTAAGAAAGAGGACCTGAAATCAAAAGACTATTTCACAATATTAAAGAGAAGAGTATCACATCTAATAAAGGGAAAGTTTACTGCTGGAAAACATAAACTTGCCAACATACCATACACCACATGCAGTGGTAAGGTAAGGCTCAGGCCTTGGCCTTATTTAAAGTGTTGGTTCTAGTACTGCTGTCAGTAAAATATATTTGTGTATAACCTCACATGATGATGCAAGACCTCACTTCCAAAAAATTGTTTAGTGGGTCCCAAAAAAAACAAGCACTTCAGCCACAAAAGTGGCAGACCATGCCGTTGAAATCCTTGGTTTGTTAAATTGTGCGTGTCCTTTTTAATATACAACATAAGGATGGGTGGGAGGGCCTAAGGACAATTCCTTCTTGCACCACTTTTCTTTTCTGCTACTGCTGTGTGGCAATATATCATAGATGTGATATATTCTTTTAAACTTCCGTGTGTTGCTGTTCTGTCGCTTAGTAGCCAGCCAGCTCGCTGCAGTTTTTGGCCAATATTGGTGAAAACAATGTGAGCTGTGAGATGGACAGGATTGACTGTATATTAATGTTACTGAGGTTAATAATATTGTAGGAACAAAAATCGTCCCACATTACATGATTTTAGCAGTTTTTAGCATTTTTGAAAAACATCCAGAACCAAAACCACCAAAACACGTGAGAGTGGTTTTGCAAAACTAGAACCAAAACACAAATATTGAATCCAGTTTCAAAACCAAAACTCTGGGGTAGGTGCACTTCTCTAATATAAATATAAATATATATAAAAAAATTAAAATTGTGTATATATATATATATATATATATATTATATATATATTTACTTTATATTATATATTCATAGTACTGTATATATAGTATATCTAAAAAAAATATGCGTGTTTCTGTATTTTTTACAGTTTGCTCTATGTCTTAGCTCTGCTGTTTGCATGCATTCTCTTTACTCACCTTTATCATAAGGAATAGTTCATGTGCAGTCTGAAGTCACAGCAAAGATTTCTTCAGTGAATTATAGTACACTGCTAAATGTGAATGAATCTCCTAGTTCTTGCAACTAATGCATATACTGCCATTACAGTATATACAGGAAGTTCATAGTATATGAGCTGTGTTACTTCTGCCTGTGTGCTTCTTCCCTTCAGAATGTTAGCTTACCCTCTCCCCTCATGTGCTTTTCCTTCTCTTACTTAGACTATCTTCTACTCCATACTTCCTACAACAGCACTTTACCCTTGGTATCTGCCACCCTGATGATTATTTCAGTGTCTTGTCTCCTGATGCAGAAATGCTTATATACCATGTACTAGTCCTACATTGTCTTGTACTGTAAGTCAATGTTTTCTTGTTTTGCTCATATGTTTATGTACTTAGACACCATTTTGGTGCCATATAAATAAATAATGATAATAATAATAATAATAATAATAATAATAATTCCCCGCACAGTGCGAGAGGCCCCAACTATAGAATCCTTCAAAAGTAGACTCAAGACTTTCCTGTTTACTCAAGCATTTCCATAGTGTCCCTTTTAGTATCTTCATGCTTCTGTATTTTATGAAAATGTACTTCATTATTTTCTGTACTATATTATGCTATGTATCTGTTAAGCGCCTTGAGTCCTATTGGAGAAACAGCGCTATATAAATAAAATTATTATTATTATTATTATTATTATCTGAAGAAAGTTGATTTTAAACTGCAGTTAGAAGCTGGGCTTTGCAAAAACACTTGTTTTGGGCAGCCCCCACACCCCCTAGAAGAGTGGCCAGCTCTGTCACATCCTACCCACTTCCCATTGTAGTTGGCAGGATGGTGAGGTAATACAGGGACTCTCCGGTCTGTATGGAGGGGATGGGGCTAAAATGATGTAATTGCGTCATTTTAGCTCCGTCCCTCAGTGCATATGAATCGTGTGATTTTGAGTCAGTGGCGTGGCCTAATGATGTGCAAGTTTGGTCCTGCCCCCTGAAGTACTGTGCATCATCTCCTCCCGGAGAGAATTAAAAGGTACAGGTATTAAAAAAAAATCTGTTTAACAGTCAATTACCTGTTTGTTTTCTTTACACTTATATTCAGTAGGGTTACCATCTGCCTAGGATTCCTTTGGACAGTCTGGGTATCTGAAGCTCTGTCAGGTGTCTGAACATCTCAGATGGCAGGCCTGAACTCAAACGCTTGTAGTCTGTCTCCGCCATATGAAGGGTGAGCTATTACATAGAGTGAGGGCATGGTCAGCTAATGTGTGGAGAGTTAGTCACACAGACACTCAGTAAGCATGACATGTCAATGTGACTGTGGCCCACGTACTGGGTTTCCTGTTATATAAACCCAGCACAGCCTATAATAGCCTAGTACTGGCTGCAGTTTTGCTGGGAAGACCCCACAGTTTGTTCTGCTCTAAAATGATGCTACCAGTCTAGGCTGGGAGTGCTGGTGTAGTGATTTTATATATATATATATATATATATATATATATATATATATAATTTTTTTTTTCAAAATGATATTCATCATCATACTGCTGCATGAAGACACGCTTAAAGCGTATATTAATGTATACCAACTTTCTGTAGATTTATTTACATGTTGTTGATTTATTTATTTGTTTACTTATTTAAATTGCACTGATCATTAGATGTGCTTTTTTTTAATTCTCGCATTTTACACCTTTACTTTTGTTATAAATGTGGGCCCTTTATGCATCTGTTTAGTGCATTACACATGTTTGCTACATTATGGTGTAAATCCATTCTGAATGCTGTTATGGTGCTTTCTAGCTGCTAACAGTTACATAGTTACATGGTATAAATAGATACGTTCAGGTGTACCGTATATCAATTTCAAATAAATGCCAAACATTACGATACTTCTTCCACCTTAAGTAGCCTGTGGGGAATGAGCAAAGACATACCAGCCAATTTAATACCCACACATAACTCAATTCATGGTAGACCTTTGAAAGCAATGGGTGTACAGCCACAAACCACACAGAACAAATCATTACGTTAGAAAAAAAAAAAGAGAAATGAAAACCCAGCCACACAGCATTTTTATGTGCAGAGACAGAGATTATCAACCTTTAACAATCACTGCTGGTAAAGGAGTAAGACCACCTGTCTCTAAATCAGGCCTCTTACCAGAGGGAGCGATTTGTATTAAAAGGCTACAGTTCATAAAGAGAATACTGACTATTGAAAACAAATGAGACTTTCCTAAATAAAGATGCTGTTTTGGCATTTAATTTTTTTATTTTGCTTTGAAACTATTTTTGTGGATTTTAGACATCATATTTTATGTAAACTCAGCAAAGTAAGGGAATAACTTGCACAATTGGAGTGTTTTTGTAGTATATATTACATATATATGATAAATGTTTAATTTAATGTTCAATGTTTATTAAGAATTGTTCAAATACAAACAGTGTCGGACTGGGACATGAAGGGCCCACCGGGGGAATGCAGTGATAGGTGCCCATACTTAGGGGTGTGGTCAGCCTACAAACGGGGTGTGGCCAGCCTCCACAGAGGCTTGAAATACACAACAGTTTAGTGCAGTGTAATGCAACATTTCTACCATGTATAATACAAGTGCATAGTCTGGAACCTGATCCCTAGAGGAAGGAGTGGGCCCTCGGGCGGTGGGGCCTACTGGTGGTTTCCCTGGTACCCTTGTAGGCCAGTCCGACCCTGAATACAAAATGTGTATAGTGATTACATACTAATAACTATAAATGTGTCTAACAATCCTACATTTTTAAAGGATTTAAAATTGGAAATCGATTCCTTGTAAGATGAGTTGGTACTATATTTAAAGAACAGTTCCAATTTTCTCCACTAGCTGCAAGCAGAAGAATAAGAAATATTGTATGGATCAGTGTATCGGCATACAGTAAATGCAGTTTTTAGAAACTTGCATTAAAATTCCTCCAATTTCTTGTATTCAGCTCTTGCCTGCAAGTCTCAATAATGCAATAGGTTGACGGTATGTGATCCAGGAGGGTTCCAGTTTCAGTGAGGTACTGTAGATGGAGGTATGCTCAGTAAAGAAAAGGCAGGTTACCATATACCATACAACCCAACTGTCCCAATTTCATTAAAACAGACACAATTTAAAAGGAATATCCCACCATCCACCACCTGGAGTTTGGGACATTCATCTTGATTTGAAGGAGGGTTGGGAGGTAATGACCTTCAGCAGGCACTAGAGACAGTCACCTTCAGTGCTTGTGGTAATACAGTAAAATGGCATTTTTTTGTTGATAACAGAGATTGGGAGTGGCCATGTCCAATATGACTGAGGGGGACATCTACTAAGCAGTGATAAAAGTGGAGAAGTGAGCCAGTGGAGAAGTGCCCATAGCAACCAATCAGCTGCTCTGTGTACTTTTATAGTATGCAAATTATAAATGTTACACCAGTGCTGATTGGTTGCCATGGGCAACTTCTCCACTGGCTCACTTCTCCACTTTTATCACTGCTTAGTATATATGCCCTTTAGTCAGTTTGCCACAGCCTTACTGCTTCACAACTCCAATCATTTTTTTTCATTGCTTCTCTCTTTTGTTATTGGTATGGTGCTGTACAGCAGCCATCAGTAACTGCATGCATCATCATAGCTACAGGAGTAGTAGCTAAATAGTTTGGTGTTTCAATGTTTGTAAAGAAATTAACTAGTAGGTGAGAAATCCGTAAGAATGTTAGCATCCCAGTAAAAGCAATCATATATGCTGTAGATATGCACACACAGGTAGCCATAGCACTGCGCCCTATTTAGATACATTAGAATAAGTTGAGCATCTTTGTTCTCCTGACTTGCAGTTTTACATGGGCAATGACTGTAGATGTTTTAGATTTGCCAGAAAAACAGCCTTTAAATAGAAAAGTCATCCTGGCACTTGTACCACACTCATCTGCTGATAATGACAGAGCTTTAAAAAGTACAGTACAAATCTCTGGCTATCACAGAGTAGACCATAAAAGTGTCAATATCTGGTTATAATAATATAAAGCAATTGCCAAAAGCCAGAGGCAGTTCCTTGGAAAGAGGCACATGGAACATCCACTACAGTGTTAGTGTCTGAACAGTCTAAGAATAAAAACACAAAAAGGAAGCTTACAGAAGCACATACTGAATAATATGTCCATTTAATTACAGTCTTTGATGTGTTTTTTTGTTCAGTTGTTGTTGTTATACATTTAGCTTCTATTGGGATAAACATAATTTTTTTAAATATTTATTTGATCACATTTGCTATGATATATGATATAGCATAGCAAAATTGTAATTTACTATATATTGAAATGGGGTTGGGATGCCGGCGGTCACATGACCGACCACTGTATCCTGACAGTGAGAATCCTGGCAATGGATTTTACCCCTCTCCCCTACCCTGCCACTAACCCTTTGGGGGTGTTGGCTAGGGCTAGCCCCCCGGGGGTGTCAGCTATGGCTAACCCCCTCCAGTGCCTAACCATCACCCCCATAGTGCCTAAGCCTGACCCTCCTACTCGTTCCTTGTCTAAATACCCCGTTTTATGCATGGAAGAACTTTACTTGCCTTCTTTGCTGCATTTTGACATTGTGTACTGTTATTATGACTATTATCTATGAGCTCCCCCAACTATTTTTCCACTACTGTTACCCCTATATTTTCCCCATTAAGCGTGTAGGATGCAAGTTTGTTCTTAATCACAAAGTGGATAACTTTGCATTTTTCATTCCCCATTTAGACTCCCAGGTTTCAAGTTTAAGTAAGTCATTCTGTAGAGACTCCACATCGATTTCTGAATTAATTACCTTACACAGTTTAGTAACATCTGCAAAGATTGACACTGTGCTTCCCTGGCCTATTCCTAGATCATTAATAAATATATTGAACAGTAGTGGGCCAAGTACGGATCCTTGTGGTATTCTGCTGACTACTGGTGCCTAGCTGGAAAACATCCCATTGACCACTACTCATTGTACCCTGTTATCCAGCTAATTACCTATCCATGTACAAATAGTATTTCCTCGGCCAAGTTCCCTTAATTTGATGATCAGTCTCCTGTGAGGCACTGTATCAAAGGCTTTAGCAAAATCTAAAAAGACCACATCCACTGCTTTGCCCTGGTCAAGATTATTGCTCACTTCCTCGTAGAAGCTAATTAAGTTAGTTTGACACGAACCCATGCTGACTCTTGCTAAAAAATTTAGTAATCCACAGATAATCCTCTATGCTACAGATGGGTCCACAGTTATCTTGACTAGTTTTCTGCGCCTAGTCACAACATGATTTATTAGCATAAACCCTTCATCTATTGTTCTCAGCTGCAATACAATACAGAGAACAATACAGCAGGCGATTAAGACATTACACAGGAGATTAAGTCCGACTGGCCAGTATCAGTTAATCCTATTAAAGGTCAAGATAAACGTGGACCCATCTGTATCCCTCAAAATTCCTTCCAATATTTTACCCACTATAGAGGGTATACAAACTGATCTATAGCTCCCAGGATGATTTTTAGATCCCTTTTTAAATACTGGCACTACCTCAGCTATACGCCAATCCCTCGGTACCATACCTGATCTAATTGAACTATGGAAACTCAAGTATAAGGGTCTTGCTGGCTGTGCCCTAAGATCCATAATAACTCTCAGGTGAAAATCATCTGGGCCTGGTGATTTATTAATCTTTATGTTGCTTAGCCTCTCCAGAACTACTTCCGCACTTAAACAAGCATCTAGCCAAGAATCATTACCTTCACTGTCGTTATGCATTACTCTCACCTGTTACGTTCTTGGTGCTTCAGAACAAAGGTGAGGTGTAGCAAGTCTAAAGCACCAGAACGTGACGCTGAAATAATGACTAGGTGAGATGGTAGCCCCTAGCAACCTAACTCTGTTGTTTCCCCCGCGTGGTCAGTTCACGCCTGCGAGACTGTGGTTTATTGGGCCCACGGCAGCCGCCTTTGAAGGGCGGATTAGGTCTGCCCAACTCCGATGCCCCCAGGTCTTAGTGTGAGACAAGGCGTGAACCGAGATGGGAGGATAACAAGGGGACCTCTGACTAAACACAACCGAGAGCTAGGGGCTACTAAGAAACCTAAAGCTAAATATATATGTGCAGCACGCCGCCAAAGAAAAACAAACAACAAAGGTACCACTGTCCACACCCTACACGGCACCGTCGTGTACCGGGGAAGACAGTGAGGGCGGAAACCACCGCAAAAGCACCAGTATCAAATAAATACAAGGAGTAAGCGACCCAGGCCGCAAGACGTGGCAGAAGCCACCACTCACGAAACCGGGAGAGAAAACCCAACAAGCAAGAATCCCGAGAAGACAGTCACAGGTGCACTTGAGTTGAGATTGGGAGAGGTTCACAGGACCGGCTTCTGAACACCAAGACTCTGGATCACAGGGAGCAGGATCAACCAGATAACAGAATGCTGGATAATGGATACAGCTGGGCAGGAACAGCATACAGGAAGCTATCACCAGTGAGGCTGTCATGTGCTGACTCCAAATAAAAAGGACCTGCTGTCCGATGACCGGAGAGCCAGCCAGACCAGCCCCCAGACCCTAATTGATGGTTGCCGTGCAGCTGCCCTGCTGCACGAGCAACTCATTAAATAGCATTAGTATCTGGCAACGGGGAACGCGGGCCGCCAGTGGCGTCCACATTGCCATGGACCCGGCGGCTGTGGACGCCCGGCGTCCTAGCGTTGCCAGGGACCCGGTGGCACAGCACGCACGGCGTCCTGGCATTGCTAGGTGCCGGACGGGTAAGGAAGGAGGTGCGGTGGCCATGACCGTCGCTCGGCAACAGTCGGAGCGGCGTCACGGACCGCAGCGCCTAACAGTAACCCCCCTTGAGGAGGGTTTAAAGAACCCCTAAAGCCGGGTTTCTGGGGAAATTCCTGAAAGAATAATTTCTTAAGTTTAGGGGCATGTAGATCCTTATCCAAGACCCAAGACCTTTCCTCCGGGCCATAGTCACTCCAGTGAACCAAAAAATACAGCCGGCCTCGAGAAACTTTGTAATCTAATACTTTCTCCACCAGGAACTCTTGTTGCCCCTGAACATCCACCGGAGGTCTATCCCGGGAAGTCTTCCGAGGGAATCTCCTGGAAAAAATATATTGCTTCAGAAGAGAACAGTGAAAAGTGTTGCCAATTTTGAGTGATTTAGGCAAGCGTAGCCGAAAAGCCACAGGATTGACTTTTTTTACAATAAGAAACGGTCCAATAAATCTGGGTCCCAATCTAGCCGAGGGTTGTCGGAGCTTGATGTTACGGGTTGACAACCACACCTTATCCCCCACTTTAAAAGTGCACGGGCGTCGGAACCTATCTGAAAAATTTTTCTCCTGGTAGGCAGCCTTCTTAAGGGCAAGGTGCACCGTTTTCCAAATCATTCTAAGACGGGAAGTTAAGGTCAACAAAGAGCCTGGAAAATGAGGATAAAAGGAATTGGCTCTAGGATGAAAGCACAGGACCGAAAAGAATGGGGACTCCTTGGTGGACGAATGGCAAGAGTTATTATAGGCAAACTCGGCCAAAGGTAGAAATTCAGACCAATCATTCTGAAGTTTGGCCGAATACAGCCGTAAATACTGTTTTAATGACTGATTAACACGTTCAGTCTGTCCGTTAGACTGTGGATGGTAGCCAGATGTTAAAGAGAGTTTCATATTTAATGAGGCACAAAAACGTTTCCAGAAACGGGCAATGAATTGTGGTCCCCGGTCAGAGACAATATCCACGGGTAAACCATGGAGCCTGAAGACATGGTGGAGAAACAAAACTGCCAAAACTTGGGCGAAGGGTAATCGGGGAAGAGGAATGAAGTGGGCCATCTTACTAAAACGGTCTACTACCACCCAAATGACCCGGAATCCAGCTGAAAGAGGAAGGTCCACCACAAAATCCATGGAAATGTGTGACCATGGCCTACGAGGAATGGCTAGAGGCATGAGTTGCCCGACCGGCAACTATCGAGATATCTTGTGCTGAGCACAAACCTGACAAGAAAGGACAAATTCCCTGACGTCCTTAGAAAGATTAGGCCACCACACTGAGCGAGTGATTAACTCCATGGTTTTAGTAATACCCGGATGAACAGAAACCTTATTATCATGAAATTCAGCTAGGACAGTGCCTCTCAGAAACTCAGGGACAAAGAGACGATCCGCAGGAGTGACACTGGGAGCCTGCTGCTGAAGCTGGACTAGCTGTGTAAACAAATCCTGTGTGAGGCCAGCCCGGATGACAGACGGTGAGACAATGGGGGTAGTAGCCGGGTGGCTATTGTGAACTGGAAGAAAACAATGTGACAGGGCATCGGCCTTCGTATTCTTGGAACCGGGCCTGAAGGTGATGATGAACTTGAATCGAGTAAAAAACAGCGCCCAACTTGCCTGTCGAGCATTAAGCCGTTTAGCTGACTCAATATACTGCAGGTTCTTGTGGTCAGTGAACACAGTAATGGTATGCCTTGCTCCCTCCAGCCAGTGCCTCCATTCCTCAAAGGCCCATTTAACTGCCAGCAATTCTCGATTACCAACATCATAGTTGGATTCTGCGGAGGAGAATTTTCTGGACATGAAGGCACATGGGTGTAATTCCAGAGACTCCGGATCTTCCTGAGAAAGGATGGCTCCCACTCCAACCTCTGAGGCATCCACCTCGGCAATAAAGGGGAGATCTGGGTTAGGGTGTCTGAGTACTGGAGCTGAGACAAAGGCCTGTTTTAGGGCCAGGAAGGCAGACTTGGCTTGAGGCGACCAATTGGAAGGGTCCGCTCCTTTTTTAGTCAATGCAACAATAGGAGCAACTAAATCCGAGAAGGCATGAATAAAACGCCTATAATAATTTGCAAACCCTAAAAAGCGCTGGATTGCCTTTAAATTTGTGGGTTGTGTCCAATTTAGGATTGCCTGGAGTTTCTTTGGTTCCATGTAAAACCCCTTTGGAGAAATAATATACCCCAAAAAGGATACCTCTGTGATGTGGAAATCACACTTCTCCAATTTGGCGTACAGATGATTCTCCCGTACCCTCTGAAGTACCCGTCGCACATGGATAACATGTTGTTCAGAGGATTCTTAATAAATCAAAATATCGTCTAAATAAACGACTACGAACTTTCCAAGAAAGTCGCGGAGGACATCATTAATAAGATCCTGGAACACAGCAGGAGCATTAGACAGACCAAATGGCATTACAAGATATTCATAATGTCCTGACTGTGTACTAAAAGCCGTCTTCCATTCATCCCCAGATCTTATTCGGATGAGGTTGTAAGCCCCTCTGAGATCGATTTTGGAAAAAATAACGGCAGTACGGAGCTGATCAAACAGTACCGAGATCAGCGGCAAAGGGTAGGTGTTTTTAACAGAAATCTTATTCAGAGCCCGATAATCAATACATGGTCTGAGCGACCCATCTTTTTTCTCAACAAAAAAGAACCCTGCACTTAATGGAGATTTCGAGGGCCTAATTAAGCCCTTCTTCAGGCTCTCCTGTACATACTCATCCATTGCCGTAGTTTCCGGGCCAGACAGGGCATATAGTCTCCCTTTAGGCAAAGAGGCACCGGGAACTAGGTCAATGGCGCAGTCATAGGACCGATGAGGGGGCAGAATATCCGCATTACCCTTGGAGAAAACATCGGCAAAGTCCTGATATTCCAAAGGAATAAGTTCTGGGGTGACAGCCGCAACCCGGACTGGACGGGAAATACATTCCTTAACACAAAAGGGACCCCATCGGGAAATCTCCCCAGACCGCCAATCTATGGTGGGATTATGAAAGGCAAGCCAGGGGTGACCCAAAACTACGGGGACTGCCGGACAATGGGTAAGGAAAAACTCGATTTTCTCCGAATGTAGGGCCCCCACTGTCAGTTGTACTGGAGGTGTGCGGTGAGTGATTACCCCATTAGAAAGCGGACCACCATCCAAGCCGTGCATGGTGATACGTTTATCCAAAGGTATCTGCGGAACGCCCAAAGCCTGAGCCCAACCAAGATCCATGAAATTTCCCGCAGCTCCACTGTCGACGAAGGCCGACACCAACGAACTGAGACTACCAAAGGAAATTTTTACAGGAATTAATAAGGAATCATTAGAGGAGATCAATTGCAGACCCAAGTGAACCCCCTCACAATTCACTTGGTCAGAGCGTTTCCCTGCTTATTTGGGCAATTACGCGCAACATGTCCCTTGCCACCACAATACAAGCAGAGACCAGAATTTAGCCTTCTGGTTCTTTCCTCTGGGGACAGCCGGGAGAGACCCATTTGCATGGGCTCCTCGACGTCCTCAGGGAAAGTATACACACATGGACTAGGCCTGAAACTAGCTCCTCTTTCAGCCCTCCGCTCCCGGAGACGACGATCATTTTAATAGCAAGCTCCATGAGTTTGTCTAAAGTCTCTGGAGCGGGGTACTGAAGGAGACTGTCTTTAATAACTTCAGAAAAACCGAGGCGAAACTGCGCAGGGCCGGGTCATTCCAGCCACAGTCGTTCAACCAACGGCGAAACTCGGTACAATACGCCTCTGCTGGATTTTTCCCTTGCTTAAGTGCACGCAGGTGGCTCTCAGCCGACGCTTCTCTATCAGGGTAACCATACAAAAGGCCTAAGGACTTAAAAAAGGCAACTACCGATAGCAAGGTTGCGTCATCGGCTTTTAACCCAAAAGCCCAGGTTTGCGGGTCGCCTTGAAGCAAAGACATCACAATCCCGACCCGTTGAGACTTAGTACCAGAGGATCGGGGCCTTAACCAAAAATAAAGTTTACAAGCTTCCTTAAAATTAAAAAAATCCTTTCGGTTACCCGAAAAACGGTCAGGAAGATGCATCTTTGGTTCAGGAATCATACCCGGGGAGGCTCGAAAAAGATCTTCCTGCGATCTCACCCGAAGGGTAAGATCCTGAACCATCTGAGTGAGTTCCTGAATCTGATTGGCCAAAAGCTGGCCGGGATTCGGTCCTAATGCCGCCAGATTCATGAGGCCGAATTTCAAGGCCAACCAGAAACAATTAACCCCTTTCTTTTTTTCTTTTTCTTTTATATTTCTTGGGCAGGTGATAATGTTACGTTCTTGGTGCTTCAGAACAAAGGTGAGGTGTAGCAAGTCTAAAGCACCAGAACGTGACGCTGAAATAATGACTAGGTGAGATGGTAGCCCCTAGCAACCTAACTCCGTTGTTTCCCCTGCGTGGTCAGATCACGCCTGCGAGACTGTGGTTTCTTGGGCCCACGGCAGCCGCGTTTGAAGGGTGGATTAGGTCTGCCCAACTCCGATGCCCCCAGGTCTTAGTGTGAGACAAGGCGTGAACCGAGACGGGAGGATAACAAGGGGACCTCTAACTAAACACAACCAAGAGCTAGGGGCTACTAAGAAACCTTAAGCTAAATATATATGTGCGGCACGCCGCCAAAGAAAAACGAACAACAAAGGTACCACTGTCCACACCCTACACGGCACCGTCGTGTACCGGGGAAGACAGTGAGGGCGGAAACCACCGCAAAAACACCAGTATCAAATAAATACAAGGAGTAAGCGACCCAGGCCGCAAGACGTGGCAGAAGCCACCACTCACGAAACCGGGAGAGAAACCCCAACGAGCAAGAATCCCGAGAAGACAGTCACAGGTGCACTTGAGTTGAGATTGGGAGAGGTTCACAGGACCGGCTTCTGAACATCAAGACTCAGGATCACAGGGAGCAGGATCAACCGGATAACAGAATGCTGGAAAATGGATACAGCTGGGCAGGAACAGCATACAGGAAGCTATCACCGGCGAGGCTGTCATGTGCTGACTCCAAATAAAAAGGACCTGCTGTCCGATGACCGGAGAGCTAGCCAGACCAGCCCCCAGACCCTAATTGATGGTTGCCGTGCAGCTGCCCTGCTGCACGAGCAACTCATTAAATAGAATTAGTATCTGGCAACGGGGAACGCGGGCCGCCAATGGCGTCCCCGTTGCCATGGACCCGGCAGCTGTGGATGCCCGGCGTCCTAGCATTGCCTGGGACCCAGCGGCACAGCACGCACGGCGTCCTGGCGTTGCTAGGCACCGGTAAGGGTAAGGAAGGAGGTGCGGCGGCCATGACCGTCGCTCGGCAACAGTCGGAGCGGCGTCACGGACCGCCGCGCCTAACATCACCTTCTGATCCTTTAATGTGCTTAGAAACCTGCTGCTCCTAGCTTTTACACATGAATCATTACTCCAATTTATATCAGTATAATTGAAATCCCCTATCACTAGAATGTCCCCCATTTCCGCAGCTTTTTTAATTTGCTACAAGAGTTGTTCCTCCTCATGTATGCTAATATCCGGTTGTTTGTAGCATGTGCCAATGTCTAGTTTTTTTGCTTCAATTCCCCCACTTGTGATCACAACTCATAGTGATTCCATGTTATGTCCAGTCCCCTCATAAATAACATCTATTAAGTTTGGTTTTAGAGATAGTTTAACATAGAGACATACCCCTCCTCCCCTTTTGGTAGCCCTATCACTCCTGAAAAGTGAATATCCCTCCAAATTTGCAACCCAGTCGTGGGAGTCGTCCCACCATGTTTCCGTAATACCTAAAATATCATATTGATTTTTTGATACAAGCCATTCCAATTCCCCCATTTTACCTGATAGGCTTTTTGTGCTTGCAAGCATACATTTTAGCTTACTATTTCCCTTGCCCGATTGTATTAATGGTATCTTATAATTATTTACAAGTGCCTTTCTGGAATTACTCTTAACGACTGTTATTCTCCTTCCTCCCTTAGCACCCCCATCATACTTAATACAGCCTTTTTTACTACTGTCCCTATTTGACCTACAGTATTAGGTCTTTCTAAACACCCCCCCCACCCCCGATAATGGTATTTTTCCTTATGCTATGGACATCATTTTCTATATACCATACTGTTGAACCATAATCGTCATAAGTTAATAAGTTGGGAATACCATGGGCAATACCTTTGTCAGTAATTCCTGCGTCAATATCCCAGCAATTACCCTTGCCGGCTGATCTTTCCCTCCCCCCTTCATCACCCCCATTTTATTCACTACCCCCATCCTTACTGTTCTCACTGTTTGACCCGTAGCTTCTAGCTAAACCCTCCCCCCAGGCTCCTTGTTTAAAAGCTTCTCCAACCTTCTAACCATCCTAATGAGTATGGATTGGTGTTTCCTAGCGTAAACTCAGTAACCAAGTGATAATAACACTGTATATAAAAAATATTTTATTAATAAAATATAATTTTACAATATATATAGACTTTTAACAATCTCTGAATTTAATAAAAGTGACAATTTTATGTAAATATAGTGTGCAACCTATTACCGGTAAACAAGGACAGTGGACAAACTACATATAACATATAGGGGATAAATGGCGTATAGATGCACCAATGATGGTGTATATATGCAACGAAGGAGGGGTATGTGGCCAAGTCTGTTATCTGTATAATCCACTAACATTCGAGATTATAGCATGTTGGTATTTATAATGCACATTGGTTTGGGCAGGGGGTGCGTTAATTACGATTTACTCCCTCTGTCTACAGTATAGAGTGTTGGCAATAACTGTAAGTACTAATGTGTGGTATATGGTTACTAAAATCAGATCAGCTCAAAGAAAAAGTCCAGAGATTTAGCACTTATCTGTGTCAGTTCATATGAAGATCAGTCTCCAATTGTATTCCGTATAACATATGGGATATGGACAATGAATGAACCACAGAATTGTGTACCTCGATTTCTCCTTTGGCAAGAGTCCTTTTGCAGGTGTCAGTGAGGTTCAGTGGTATCTTGTGTCCCCGCGACAAATGAGTCCGGAGTCCGCCGGCGGATGTCCCTTACATGCCGCTCTCAGCACTGAGCGGCAATGTTTGGGGTCAATTCGATCTGTAGTCAACGCATTTCACCTTGGGTAAGTAATCTGCAATCCTGAAGAAGCCTTACCCAAGGTGAAACGCGTTGACTACAGGGAAAGGCACTCTACACAGCTGCTTTGGTGCACAATCTGAGAATTATATATCACTTTTTTTAATTATAGGTGGGGAAGTCAAACAAAGTGGAGCTACTGCTAGCAATAACAATGAGGTCACCCTGTAATCTCCAGGGAAGTGCATCACAATGAGATCCCCATCAAAATCAGCAAGCTAGGATAGCAATGAATCCTCCTCTGTGGACACCGGAGAGTTTCCTGCAGAGTGAGCAGCCACAGATCCCAGGGGTGAGAAGCAGCCCCCTCCCCATACTCCCCAATCCACTAGCTAAAAGAGAGAATGGGGGCTCACAGCAGGGCTGTCTAGGGAAGATGTATCATGTCCCCACTGTATGCCTTAGAGTACTGACTGTCTGGCACCCAGCAGCCACATGCACAAAGCACTCTGAGTTGGATGCAGGAGGATTTCTTGGTGGGTGAGCAATGAGAGCTTCAGCAGGTGGCCAGTGGAGCTGTACAGGCTGTTATCAGTGGCACATTGGTCTGGCAGTAAGGAAAGCAGGACGTAGCTGGTGAAGGTGCTGCATTCCCAGGTCACAACATTGTATGCCCAGATCCAGTGGTGCTGTGTAGGTAAGGCTCCACACTGGCTGAAAATGATCCCAGGGATCCCAGATGATGCTGCAAATTGGCAGCTCACTTTACAGCACCGGAGGTCACAGCAGCAGGGAGCCCCAACAACTGGCAGCTTACACTAGAGCACAGATTACTGCTGATGAGTATGATCAGCGGTCAGGTGGTATCACGGTGTGTGGGGGGTCTTTGCGATGGGGAGGGGATGTCTATGGTGTTAACATCGGCATTGTTGGGCGGCGGCACATGTGCAGCACATAATTATGGTTTTTCATGAAAAATACCCCATAAGTGCTGCAGAGAGGCATTGCAGGGATAGAGCTTACTCGCAAGCTCTGTCCCTGCATTCGATTATTGATACATCCATGTGAATTTGGCCTATTTTATCACCTCACATCCGCATCCTCAGATGCGGATGTTGATAAATTGGCCCCAAAGACTCAACAGAGAGGGGAGAAGTTCCTTTAAAAGGAAGTCATTAATACAGAGCTGGAGATATTTTGTTATGAATGTGACATGGGAAAATGTAGTTCTCTGTTTTATGTAATGAAGAATGTGGTCTTCAGTCTTTCACAGTACATGGTAGTAAGGTACTTAGGAACAATGCCAGATTTACTCAAAAAAATGACATGAAAAAAAAACAAAGCTACTAAAATATTCTGTCTAAAAATTGCCTGTGGCATATGTGTGTGCCTGCAGCAGGACACAGATTGTAAACCTCACTGAATAATGATATTTGATTGTAAAGCACAGTAGAATATTTTGCTGATAAAATAAAGAAATAATTCACAATTATATGACATGGTTTCAGTAGTTTGCCAGCACTAATATCTACTGTATGTACAAAGGGGCAGTCAAAAACACCCCCACACATCCTGTAAATCTATTATAATTATTACTGTAGTGTCAGAGCTCCAAATATACCCATTTGACTCTGCGAACATTATCTCATTTACAGTCCCATTTAACTACAGCAACTCATTCACCCCCCCACTCAGTACCCCCATTTAACCAGTTCTATTAATTCACTCCCCAGCATTCATTAACCCATTTTATGCCAAGAATTAATTCATGAATTCACCCTTCCAGTGGCCTAACACACATTTGTACACCCACAAACTTTCCCCTATCCATTACTAAGGAATACATTCACCTCAAGAACCGATTATCCCATTTCCTAGTATTCATTGATAAAGTCATCCTCCAGGACCCATTAACGAAATCAAGAAGCCTTAAAAAAATCACTTACCAAGCTCCATTCAGATTCTGGTTTCCTCCAAAGGCAGAGGTGACTGGCTAGGAGAGAAGGTAAAAAAATGAAAGGGTGCTGCTACCTGCACCAGGCATGTAACTGACCAAAGCAAATGAATAGGAAAAAGTGCAAGCGCTGTGGTGGTTGATCTGGCTTATGATATGAGCCTTGCGTAGAATAAGGATATCAGCAGTGTCGGACTGGGACATGAAGGGCCCACCGGGGGTATGCAGTTATAGGGGCCCATACTTAGGGGTGTGGCCAGCCTACAAAGGGGTGTGGCCAACCTCCACAGAGGCTTGAAATACACAATAGTTTAGTGCAGTGTAATGTAACATATCTACCATATATAATACATAAGTGCACAGTCTGGAACCTGATCCCTAGTGGAAGGAGTGGGCCCTCAGGCAGTGGAGCCCACCGGTGGTTTCCCTGGAACCCCTGTGGGCCAGTCCGACCCTGGATATCAGACACATTTTTAATATGTGTGCTAGGCAGCTTCAGTAGCACTCCCCTGGTACCGGAGCCTCTAGATACTGTAGCTGTCTAATGCAATCACTGGCTGTTTAAAAAATCATCACACACTCTGCTCAATGTAGGTTCATCTGGGAGATGGCAGGACTCCTGCAGTGCTCCAAGTTACTATCCTGCTGCCCTTACTGTAGAGATTCTCTCCAGAAAGATAAGGCCTTGGTCCCTCTACCAGAGAAACACAGAAATAGGTGTTACTGTGGTTTATATTATTATCCCTGCAGTAGAGAAAATATTTTGTTACATTATACCTGCACTACTGAAAGTAGTATAGCTCATATTGTGACATTAGTCCCTGCACTAAAGAAAACAGATTTTTTTAAAGAAATAATCTGCAAACATACAGTACTGGTATGTGAATTATAATCAAAATTTAAATAAAACGGATTTGAAACATTAAAATATTGATCCTAATTTAATACAACTTTATTTCTTCCAGAACATCACTTTATCTATCTACAGTATAAGCTACAGCTTCATTGATTTACTGATATAATAACAATTACTCCTGAATAAAGTTAGTAATTAAAAAGATGGTGGTGAAATGAGACTCAGTATTATTTACTTATATTGAACAGTATTATGTATTTGTATGCTAATGTGTGTACTATTTCTGCAGGATGTAGTAAATATATATCAGTGAAAAGTTATATTACATACACATGAATATAGTTTAAAGCAGTTAATGACTGCTGGCAAGAACAATGTACAAACAGTACTGAGCAATGAAGTCACAGACTACACTTCCTTGAGAATAAAGGAGGCACCATTCTTTTCAGAGGATCCAATTGGCAACCAGATAGGGAATTTCTATAGAAAATTCAAAGTTATTTAAATGTAAAAATTAAAACATGAGAGTCCCAGAGATTCGTTCAGTCGTCTAGGGGCTATTTATTCCAGGTGATGAATCCACCTACTCTCCAATTATTTTTTAGAGTGGTCTATATGTGTCATCAAAGGTACATAGTCATTAATGTGATGCTAGACAGTGACCAGGCTATGTCTTGCTTACAAAAATGACATGCCACAGGTTGGTTACTGTGGCCTGATGAGAAAGAAGCATGAAAACTTGAACAGTGAACTGTCATTACTTCTTTAAAAGTGCAGTCTGTCTTTCCAATTTATGGTTTTACACCTGGGCATGTGATAAGATATACCACAAACTTTGAATTGTATGAAACACTGTGTTTATGAGGAATGTTTTGACCAAAAAAGGATAATTAAAGAATTTCCTGCTACAAAATATCTACAAGTTGTACAATTAAGGTATTTATAACAGCCAGAACTGTAGACAAAAATTGTGAACTAGAACTCATTTTAGGGTTGGGGATGTCGGTCTTGATCAAGTAGTCTTAGAAATTCTGGGATTTTTTTTTAAGAGCACAGAAGGGTTAGTAACTGGTGCCAATGTAGTGGAATAATTTGCCTCAGTTTACAGCCAAGGAGAAAAAGGAGAGGCTTCTCAACAACCTCACAGAATTTCTGTAGTAATAGGTTATTTCTCCGTCACTAACTAGGGTATTTTGAGACCACAATACATTATAGTATTTTTGTTGGCTATACTACTATGTAATAAACTATAAAAAAAAGGAATGTTTATTCCATATGGGTTTCATAAAAGACCAAGTGGTTTTATTAAAAAATACATATAAGATCACAATGTACTAGAGATACAGTATATTAACTCCTATGATAAACACACCAAAAAATCAATTTGCTTCACAATTTACAGACAAAAGAAATATAGTGGCATGATATACAATATTTTAAAAAATAAGATGTACATATAAAAACACTAGTAACAGGCAAAAAAATAAAATAAAGCATAAAATAAAGTTAAACAGGCTTACAAATTTTGTACAGTAGTTGCATCATGTTTCGCAAAGAGGTCTGCTTCATCAGGTGGTGATGTATTGCGCAAACCGTTCTGCTTCCTTGGGTTATTACAGGTGACTTGGGAGTTCTACCTGTGGGTACCTAGAAAGGGGGGATTTTTCCCACACACCCCCACTTTGGGTAAAAAATATCAGACATATTCTCACTTGCACAAGTAGTTTTGTCATCTATTATATAAGATGCCCATGTGGATATTTACATGTTGGCAAAACCTCCCACAAATTTAAGAGAGAAATGCCCCTCCATCATTTGGCCATTTGTATTGCCTTAACTGGCAGAAAATTCAACCAACCGTTGGCATAAAAGCAGGAAAACAGACATAACCTAGGGTATTGTAGCTGCCATTAAATATAAAATCAAAAATTTTGTTCTACCTAAAATAAAAGGAGGTAATAGGGAACACGCTATTTTACAGCTAGAAGCATTCTGGATTTTCTGATTAAATACAGTACAACTATATGGCTTAAAAGATAAACTTCCACTTATCTGTTTCATGTACTGAATTTTGTGAGCATTTATTCAGTAAGTATTTTTTTTAATTAATTATTTGTACACAAGTACTAACAACTGACTTGTACTGTAAATGGCTCTATCAAAACAACTGACTCTATTAGTATACTTAAGCAGATAGACATTATAAACCTTCAAATCATTACCTGCTTATACTGACCATTGTACTTATTAATGACTAATCCATATTCAGCTATCTATATAACCTATATGCATATCAGTAATATATTCATATTAATATGTCAATTGGCTGTACATTACTATTGCCGTTATTCTATTACACCTCTTAAAACACATTCCACTGTATTTTGTCATTGAGGCCCCTGTGTTTCATAGTGTCCAACCTATACATCCACTTCGCCTCCATGCGCAATAGCTGTCCATGACGATCGCCCCCTCTCAGTCTCTTGGGTACATGGTCGATAATGGAAAAACATAAGTCCTTCAAACCGTGTCCACTTTCAGCATAGTGTTTGGCCACTGGTTGATCTGTTGGTTTTCCAGAAAGGGACGCTTTGACGGAAGACTTATGCATTGCAAAGCGCTCCCTGATATTACGTATTGTCTTGCCTACATATTGAAATTGGCATGGGCAGGAGATTACATATATCACGAACGTGGTTGTGCAAGACAGGATGTGATTGATCTTAAAAGACTTCCCTGTGGAACAGGATGTGAATGAATTGCCTGTATTCATGAACTTGCATGTATCACATCCCAGGCATTTATAACAACCTGGCGACTTGGACAGGAATGTAGACATTGTTACCTTATCAAACCCTGTGATATCGGCATGTACCACCATATCCTTGATATTTCTACTCCTGGTGTAACATGCCATAGGTTTCGTTTGTCGGAATGTAGGTAAGTTCTTATCTGATGAAACTATGGGCCATAAGGCTTTGAGAGCCCTTGGAACCACCGGACTCGAAATGTTGTATTTGGTGACAAATGGTAGGACCTGCGTCCTTACTTTAGTTTGTTGAATTAGCAGTTGTTCCCTTGGTAACATGGAGACTGCTTGTTTGCACTCCATCAATAAATTTCGGTCATATCCTCTATCTGTGAATCGTGTTACTACCTCCGATAACGCTTCATCTCCTTTAGTTGGTTCACTCGTGATTCTGGCTGCTCTGATGAGTTGTGATTTGGGCAAGCCTTTTTTCAGAGCTCTAGGATGGTGGCTGTTGTATCTCAACAAGGTGTTTTTGTCCGTGGGCTTGTAGTACACTTCAGTTTGTATCTTGTTTTCCTTAATGGACACCAAGACATCCAAGTAGTTCAGGGCCTTATAACTACTCTGCGATGTGACTCTAATTGGTGAGGGTCTGTTGTTGATAAATGTTATCAGCTCGTCGAATCGTTCTTGTCCCCCAGCCCATAGGATAAAAACATCGTCTATATACCTGGAGTAGTGCAAAATGTGTCTGCAGGTTTCTTGGTCTTCAAAGAACATATGCTGTTCTTCCTGCAACATGAACACATTGGCGAACTATGGCGACATGTTGCTGCCGATAGCATACCCGCAGGTTTGCCGAAAGAACCATCCATCAAATAAAAAATAGTTTCGCGTGAGCGTTAACTCTAATAACTTGAGGAAAAGATCCACATCAAACGAGTTCATCTTCATCTTGATTAAAAATTCTTTCAAACCCTGGGCTTGGGGTATACACGTATACAGACTGCAAATGTCAACAGTGCAGATCATTGTACCTTTAGGAACTTTGGTTACTGAGTTGAGACCGTTTAAAAATATGGTGGTGTCCTTAATAAAACCTCATTGCTGAACAATTAGTGGCTGAAGAATACTGTCGAAGAACATGGATATAGGCTGGTAAAGTGCTCCTTGTGCAGAAATGATGGGCCTTCCCAGTGGGTTAGACTTATTTTTATGCATATTTGTTACTGTGAACATTACTGGCACTACCAGAAATTCCTGTTTCAAAGCTGCACATAACTTGTTAGTTATAATGTTGGACTTGCATGCCTGTTCCAAAATGCCATCTACCTCCTCTTTGAATCTCCCCGTTGGGTCTGATGGTAATTCCTGATACACTGTGGTATCAGAAAGTTGCCTTTATATTTCAGATTTGTAATCCGTCAAATTCATAATTACGATCCCAACCCCCTTATAGTGGATCACTATGTCCTTATAGGAGCCCAACTATTTTAGGGCCCTAAATTCTGCTTTGGACAAATTATGATGGGTCTCTGTGGTTGCTGCAACAAATGTTTTAATAGACGGATTGCTTGATGAAGGATCAGATCTAGATTTATGTACAGTATTGATGAAGCACTAATGAGCATCCACTGATAATTTATGTATAGATGGAGGATTTTAAGTGTTAATCCTTTGCATTATATCACTGCAATGGTGGGTATACAGTTTTAATATAGTAGTCACTGTGCACTATGCACTTTATATGTCATTAGGAGATGGATGTATTATGCACTAAAAACAGTTCTCATTCTTGCACACTAATGTGATACCTGACAGATCAGCTCCATTGACAGGCTGTGTTGTGTTGTGCAGGGTTACCGCGGCAAGTGACCAGCATGGGAGAGACTTCAGGGGTGAGTGTACCTATAAATGTTGGGTTTGTTTGCTGTGGGGGTTATCCTGATGATGGGGCGCCCCGAAACATTTGCAGTTTTTGCACTAAAAGTTTTTTGCACATTTAAGTCTCTGAGTGCCGCCTTCTTTTTATGGTATATTGATGGAGGTGAAAGCCTCATTGGAGGGCACCTGAGCCAGAAAGCCCAAGGAGGCCTACCGAGTGCCGGCTACAACAAGGGTATTTATCTACTGCTGAGCCACTATCTGCAAAGTGGTTAGCAGACACAGGGCACCGGACATTTGTTCACCATTTGCTATAATCATCTCAGGAACTTTCTTCTATGTTTTTATGCTGATTAGCTGTTTTGCACTGGGTGGCACTGTTTTGCACAGCACTTTATGTGGATGGGCCTGTGGAAATAGGATCGCAGCAACTTTAAATGGCTACTCCACAGGGAACGGAGGATGATGTTACCTCATTCCTACTGCAATCTCATGATTGGACAGTCAATCTAGAGGGCTATACACTGTTTAGGAGAGACAGACTAAATAAAAAGGGTGGAGGGGTGTGTCTTTACGTAAAGCCATTTTTAAAACCTGATATACGGGAAGATATTCAGGAGGGGACTGTAGACACTGTCGAGACATTATGGGTAGAAATTGCATGCGGGGAAAAAGGAATAAAAAAGTTAGTATTGGGTGTATGCTATAGGCCATCTGGTATCAACGTATCTGATGAGGAATTGTTACTAAAGCAAATTGAAAGAGCAGCAAGAGTAGGAGACATAGTAGGGATTGGAGATTTTAACTATCCAGAGATAAACTGGAAAAAACAATTCATGTGATACTGCTAGGGGCAATATGTTTTTAAACACACTTAATGATAACTACTTAGTTTAACTAATTGAGGAACCAACTAGGTACAATGCAATCTTAAACCTGGTATTAACAAACAATGGGGATTTGGTATCAGGTATTATAGTAGGGGAACCCATAGGAAACAGCGACCACAATATGGTCACATTCAATATCAGTTTTCATAAACAGCCCTATACTGGCTCAACTAGGACTCTAAACTTTAGCAAAGTGAATTTTGAAAAGATGAGGGTATTTTTCAGGGATATTGAATGGGAAGGTTTGTTTTTAGGAAAAAATACTACGGAGAAATGGGAGGTACTAAAATTCCTGCTAGCTAAAAATACACTCAAATTTATTCCTACGAGCAACAAAAAAAGGAATAAAAATCATAAACCGATGTGGCTTCACATAAAGGAACTTATGGGCAAGAAAAGGCAAGCATTTAAAAAATACAAATCTGACGGGGAAGCAGAGTCATTTCAGCACTATAAGGAATGTAACAAAATATGCAAAAAGGAAATAAGAGCGGCTAAAGTAGAAACTGAAAAACTAGTAGCAAAGGAAAGCAAAGCGAATCCAAAAAAATATTTAAATACATTAATAGCAAGAGATTAAAGAAGGAGAGTATAGGCCCTTTAAAAGACAAGTTGGGAGTCTTAAGCAAAATTGACATAACGGACACACTAAATGAGTTTTTTTTCAACAGTATTTACTAGAGAGGACCCAATTCAGGGACTAACACATAATCTCAAAAATGAGAATATTCCACCGATAGGTACTTATTTAACCGAGGAAGTAGTCTGTGACCGATTAAAACATTTAAAGATTAATAAGTCACCAGGTCCCGATAGTATTCACTAGTGATGTACACCGGAAATTTTTCGGGTTTTGGTTTTGGATTCGTTCCGCGGCCGTGTTTTGGATTCGTACGCGTTTTGGAAAAATCTCCCTGAAATGTTTTTGTCGGATTCGGGTGTGTTTTGGATTCGGGTGTTTTTTTACAAAAAAAACTCCTCAAAAACAGCTTAAATCATAGAATTTGGGGGTCATTTTGATCCCATAGCATTATTAACCTCAATAACCATAATTTCCACTCATTTCCAGTCTATTCTGAACACCTCACACCTCCCAATATTATTTTTAGTCCTAAAATTTGCACAGAGGTCGCTGGATGGCTAAGCTAAGCGACCCAAGTGGCCCACACAAACACCTGGCCCATCTAGGAGTGGCATTGCAGTGTCAGAGAGGATGGCAAATTTAAAAAATAGTCCCCAAACAGCACATGATGCAAAGAAAAAAAGAGGTGCAACAAGGTCACTGGATGGCTAAGCTAAGCGACCTAAGTGGCCGACACAAACACCTGGCACATCTAGGAGTGGCACTGCAGTGTCAGACAGGATGGCACTTCAAAAAATAGTCCCCAAACAGCACATGCAGCACACATATGGATAGAATACTTGACGACACAGAGGTAGAGCAATGGACTACTGTACCGTACTGCTATATATATACTGGTGGTCAGCAAAATTCTGCACTGTCCTCCTACTATATACTGCGCACAACTAAAATGCAGCACAGGTATGGATGGATAGTATACTTGATGACACAGAGGTAGAGCAATGGACTACTGTACCGTATTGCTATATATATACTGGTGGTCAGCAAAATTCTGCACTGTCCTCCTACTGTATATTGTGCACAACTAAAATGCAGCACTGGTATGGATGGATAGTGTACTTGACGACACAGAGGTAGAGCAATGGACTACTGTACCGTACTGCTATATATATACTGGTGGTCAGCAAAATTCTGCACTGTCCTCCTACTATATACTGCGCACAACTAAAATGCAGCACAGGTATGGATGGATAGTATACTTGATGACACAGAGGTAGAGCAATGGACTACTGTACCGTACTTCTATATATATACTGGTAGTCAGCAAAATTCAGCACTGTCCTCCTACTATATACTGTGCACAACTACAATGCAGCACACATATGGATTGTATACTTGACAACACAGAGATAGAGCAATGGACTACTGTACCGTACTGCTATATATATACTGGTGGTCAGCAAAATTCTGCACAGTCTTCCTATAGTGATGAGCGGGTTCGGTTTCTCCGAAACCGACCCACCCGAACTTCACCTTTTTCACACGGGTCCGAGGCAGGTTAGAACCTTCCCGCCTTGCTCGGCTAACCCGAGCACGCCCGAACGTCATCTCGCGAGATTCGGATTCTATATAAGCAGCCGCGCGTCGCCGCCATTTTCACTCGTGCATTGGAGATGATAGGGAGAGGACGTGGCTGGCGTCCTCTCCGTTTATTGTAGAAGTTGATTGGTTTACTTTATTTCTTATTTGTGGGGAGGATTGGGGAGCAGCTGTTAGGAGGAGTACAGTGCAGAGTTTTGCTGATAAGTGACCACCAGTTTTTATCCGTTCTCTGCCTGAAAAAAACGCTCCATACCATATCTGTGCTCAGTGTGCTGCATGATATATCTGTGCTGAGTGCTCACACTGCTTAATTGTGGGGACTGGAGAGCAGCTATAGCAGGAGTACAGTGCAGAGTTTTGCTGACAGTGACCACCAGTATACGTTGTCTGCCTGAAAAACACTCCATATCTGTGCTCACAGTGTGCTGCTTTATTGTGGGGACTGGGGACCACCAGTATAATTAATATTATATAGGAGTAGTACAGTGCAGAGTGCACTGCTGTACCTACCTCTGTGTCGTCACTCGTCATCCATTAAGTATACTATCCATCTGCATTGTATACCTGTGGTGCATTTTAGACTAGTTTAGCAGTTTGCTGACAGTGTCCACCAGTATACTATATATAGCAGTACAGTAGGCCACTGCTGTATCTACCTCTGTGTCGTCACTCGTCATCCATTAAGTATACTATCCATCTACATTGTATACCTGTGGTGCATTTTTTTAGACTAGTTTAGCAGTTTGCTGACAGTGTCCACCAGTATACTATATATAGCAGTACGGTAGGCCACTGCTGTACCTACCTCTGTGTCGTCACTCGTCATCCATTAAGTATACTATCCATCTACATTGTATACCTGTGGTGCATTTTTTTAGACTAGTTTAGCAGTTTGCTGACAGTGTCCACCAGTATACTATATATAGCAGTACGGTAGGCCACTGCTGTACCTACCTCTGTGTCGTCACTCATCATCCATTAAGTATACTATCCATCTACATTGTATACCTGTGGTGCATTTTTTTAGACTAGTTTAGCAGTTTGCTGACAGTGTCCACCAGTATACTATATATAGCAGTACGGTAGGCCACTGCTGTGTACCTACCTCTGTGTCATCACTCGTCATCCATTAAGTATACTATCCATCTACATTCTATACCTGTGGTGCATTTTAGACAGTTTTGCAGTTTGCTGACAGTGTCCACCAGTATACTATATATAGCAGTACGGTAGGCCACTGTTGTGTACCTACCTCTGTGTCGTCACTCGTCATCCATTAAGTATACTATCCATCTACATTCTATACCTGTGGTGCATTTTAGACAGTTTTGCAGTTTGCTGACAGTGTCCACCATTATACTATATATATATATACTTATAGCAGTACGGTAGGCCACTGCTGTACCAACCTCTGTGTCATCACTCGTCATCCATTAAGTATACTATCCATCTACATTCTATACCTGTGGTGCATTTTAGACAGTTTTGCAGTTTGCTGACAGTGTCCACCAGTATACTATATATAGCAGTACGGTAGGCCACTGCTGTACCTACCTCTGTGTCGTCACTTGTCATCCATTAAGTATACTATCCATCTACATTCTATACCTGTGATGCATTTTAGTTTTGCAGTTTGCTGACAGTGTCCACCAGTATACTATATATAGCAGTACGGTAGGCCACTGCTGTGTACCTACCTCTGTGTCGACACTCATCATCCATTAAGTATACTATCCATCTACATTCTATACCTGTGATGCATTTTAGTTTTGCAGTTTGCTGACAGTGTCCACCAGTATACTATATATAGCAGTACGGTAGGCCACTGCTGTGTACCTACCTCTGTGTCGTCACTCGTCATCCATTAAGTATACTATCCATCTACATTCTATACCTGTGGTGCATTTTAGTTTTGCAGTTTGCTGACAGTGTCCACCAGTATACTATATATAGCAGTACGGTAGGCCACTGCTGTGTACCTACCTCTGTGTCGTCACTCGTCATCCATTAAGTATACTATCCATCTACATTCTATACCTGTGGTGCATTTTAGTTTTGCAGTTTGCTGACAGTGTCCACCAGTATACTATATATAGCAGTACGGTAGGCCACTGCTGTGTACCTACCTCTGTGTCGTCACTCGTCATCCATTAAGTATACTATCCATCTATATTGTATACCTGTGGTGCATTTTTTTAGACTAGTTTAGCAGTTCGCTGACAGTGTCCACCAGTATACTATATATAGCAGTACGGTAGGCCACTGCTGTGTACCTACCTCTGTGTCGTCACTCGTCATCCATTAAGTATACTATCCATCTACATTCTATACCTGTGGTGCATTTTAGTTTTGCAGTTTGCTGACAGTGTCCACCAGTATACTATATATAGCAGTACGGTAGGCCACTGCTGTACCTACCTCTGTGTCGTCACTTGTCATCCATTAAGTATACTATCCATCTACATTCTATACCTGTGGTGCATTTCAGTTGTGCGCAGTAAATATAGTAGTAGGCCATTGCTATTGATACTGGCATATAATTCCACACATTAAAAAATGGAGAACAAAAATGTGGAGGTTAAAATAGGGAAAGATCAAGATCCACTTCCACCTCGTGCTGAAGCTGCTGCCACTAGTCATGGCTGAGACGATGAAATGCCATCAACGTCGTCTGCCAAGGCCGATGCCCAATGTCATAGTAGAGAGCATGTAAAATCCAAAACACAAAAGTTCAGTAAAATGACCCAAAAATCAAAATTAAAAGCGTCTGAGGAGTAGCGTAAACTTGCCAATATGCCATTTACGACACGGAGTGGCAAGGAACGGCTGAGGCCCTTGCCTATGTTCATGGCTAGTGGTTCAGCTTCAAATGAGGATGGAAGCACTCATCCTCTCGCTAGAAAAAAAGAAAAGACTTAAGCATGCAAAAGCACAGCAAAGAACTGTGCGTTCTTCAAAATCACAAATCCCCAAGGAGAGTCCAATTGTGTCGGTTGCGATGCCTGACCTTCCCAACACTGGACGGGAAGAGCTTGTGCCTTCCACCATTTGCACGCCCCATGCAAGTGCTGAAAGGAGCACCCGCAGTCCAGTTCCTGATAGTCAAATTGAAGATGACACTGTTGAAGTACACCAGGATGAGGATATGGGTGTTGCTGGCGCTTGGGAGGAAATTGACAAGGAGGATTCTGATGGTGAGGTGGTTTGTTTAAGTCAGGCACCCGGGGAGACACCTGTTGTCCGTGGGATGAATATGGCCATTGACATGCCTGGTCAAAATACAAAAAAAATCAGCTCTTCGGTGTGGAATTATTTCAACACAAATGCGGACAACAGGTGTCAAGCCGTGTGTTGCCTTTGTCAAGCTGTAATAAGTAGGGGTAAGGACGTTAACCACCTCGGAACATCCTCCCTTATACGTCACCTGCAGCGCATTCATCATAAGTCAGTGACAAGTTCAAAAACTTTGGGTGACAGCGGAAGCAGTCCACTGACCACTAAATCCCTTCCTCTTGTAACCAAGCTCCTGCAAACCACACCACCAACTCCCTCAGTGTCAATTTTGTCAGAGTCGAAAAATATCATGATTCATATGCCTTGTATTAACCCCTAATGTGTGCGCATGCTGCTCATCGCCTGGTCCCCCGTGCGTACACATCCCCGCAGATTTTGTAAGGGACGCTCCAGCGTCTCGTGCGCATGGGATGTGTAAATACGGCGGAGTTTGTGAGCTTGTAGCGTGCGACTCGATCGCGACATATTTAACCCAAATAGCGTAATAATATATTATAGTTAATATTCCCATTAACATTGTCAGCAAGTATGGTAAGTTTAAAACCTCTTAGACAGAGAGATTCCTCTTTGCATGCTGGGAGGGCTCAGACAAAGGTTGGAGGGTAGTGGTTGGTATCCAGCTGTGGGGTATTGAAGGGGTGTTGTGCCTATGATAATTGGGAGGGATTCGCATAGTTCCTGCTCATGGTTATGCACAGAAGTAGAAAATAAGATTAATTGCATTCCGAATAAATTACACAAGTGCAGGGTAGGTGAATAGAATTCAGTCATTTATTTCCCACAGACTGAATACAATAGTCTTATTTACACTAAGCTTTGAGATTCTATGAAGAGGGCTTACACCTTTGTTTATGAATAGAACTAGGTTTCTCTCCAGAATAATGAGTGCTGAGTTGTCAATTGTCTCAACTGAAGGTGGGGTAAACAAAGCCCAGAGACAGAGTTTGTTTGGAAGATCCAAAACAAATAGCTTTCCACAATACAACCAGAGAGGAATTTAGAATACTAACAAGTCCTAGCCATCGCCCACTTCTTGAACTAACCAATGATCCCAGGTGCAGTACATGTCCCACCCCCTAACCAATGGAAAGAGAGCACACAGTATCTATTGTAGTATGTCTTGAGTTAGTAAATAAATAAAGCTTGCAATAGGCTTGGTGACACAAGACTCTCTCTCATCAACAATTATCAGTCGGATAATTGGAGGACTGGATCCGGTCGCGCCTGCGAGTGTTTCCCCGTATGGTATGTTTCTCTGTAGCCACTTTGTTACCCGGTTAATGTATGCCAGTCATTCTCATTCTATGTATCTGTATTTTCAATCATTTGTTAATGTTTGTATTTATGTCTAGATATTCTGTTTAGATATTAATGTTAGATCTGTAGTGTATCAGATGTATTGTTTTCCCCTTTTTATACTAAAAGAATCATCCACCTGGTGTTAGAGCTGGAGTGGTTTTTAAATCTACATCAGGTCTTGTGTATTTCATCATTTATTACTAAGGGTTATTGAGCGTCTCAGTCGCTCAAACAGCTTTCATATCATAAAGGTTAATCAGCGTTACATTGTGGTAGTATTACAGTAATAAGGTTTACAGCGTAAGCATACCCTTACAGTGTATTGTTACAAGGTTGTCTGTGTGTAGATCTGTGAGCATCAGCGCCGCTTGTATCCCGCTCTCGCGGTATAGCGTCCACTACGCTAATAGCGTAGCATTACGGTACTCTGACCGCCTATAGCGTGCTCGATACCAAGCGTAAGCCATGAGCGAACGTGCCGCTCGTGCGTCTCGACCACGGCCTAGCGTCTGTTACGCTAAGTGCGTACCATTACGGCACCTCGTGCGACTATTGCATATGTTGTCTTTAATAAGTATATAGCTTAAGTTCAAGATAAATATTCAGCTTTATCAATTGGGTGCTAGTCCGGTCCACCTCATATCTGCAGTCAGGTGAAAACAACAGACTTTATCGATCAGCAAAAGGGCGGATAGGTAGTTTCTTGTAGTGCTGATCGGATGTGCGTCTGTGTCTGCTTCTCTTGGTTTGTAGGGATGCTGGTGGAATCCGAGGAAGGTAATAACATACAGCTATTGTTTTAAATCTGTTTTTTTGCTCTCTCTCTCTCTTTCTCTCTCTCTCTGTTTGGCGCCAATTGCGCACACAATACATGCACATACACCTGTATTTTATTTTGTGTATTTTCGCATAGTCACTCTTGTTGCCATTAGAATTGATTTTTAGACACGTACTTAGGAAATTTATTTGGTGTATCTGGACTTTGTGCGTACGTGTCTCGGGTAACGTGCGAGATTATGTACGTGACGCAAAGGCATACACACGTGGCGTACATTACGCAACCTGCGTACGGATACGCCCACTGAAACTCAGATCACATGATAACATTGTTTTAGTGTGGGTGGTATAATAGCCACCTGATAATAGCATAAGTTTGTTCAGTTGCCAAAAAGTTTAGTTTAAAGAGAACCTTTTTCTATTGCAAAACCCAGGAATTGGACTACTGCCTGTATGAAAGGAATTTCTGTACAGAAAGATTAGAGTGTATATGAATGAATAGGAGTGAGTGTGGAAATAAAGGTATTCTTTTGTGAACCCAGAAATCGGGATCCCGTCGGAGACCACATCAGGTGAGTGGACACTTGGTGGCGTGGGACTGGCTTGCCCACGTTAACATTATATAAGGTAAAGGAGCAAGTAGTATTCGCAAACAAAAAAAGAATTGCGAAGGTTGAAGCGCAGCCCAGGGGGTTTGCGTAGTACCCATATAGACACAAGTTGAGCTCCGGCTGAAGGTTTCACAGCCTAAACAAACGATTCCGCTGGTCGTAAGGCATATAAATAATAGTTATTTATACGAAGTGCGACTGTACCGCATGTAATTGTGTGCATTAGTTTGTTACCTTGATACCCATTAAAAATTTATTGTGGGATCATAAACGCTATTTGTACGCTCTAACGTGATTTGTGTAGGTTTTTGTTATTTTAAGGGAGTTTCGCTGTTCACTCAGGAAATCTCCAACAACCAATACTTACTGGGGAGGGTAGCATACTCCCACACGCCCCAGTAAATAGAGGTTACAAAAAGATCCCGCGAATTGGGTACGACCAGTGGTGGGCACATTGCTGGAACTCGTATTGGCCAATTGGGGCGTAAGTGAGTGAAGGCACTAGTTGAACTTTCACCGTCGCCTTACCGAGGGGAACTTGGTTTGTTTTGTAAGAATTTGCTAAAACAGCAATATCTGCAAACGATGGGGGCCAGTTGCTCAAAGAAGGGACGTCCAACAAGGGTTCACGTTGGTATTTGTTGGCCCAAAGGGTCAGCACGGTATATAATGTGTGAGACGGATCACACACACAGGTATTATGCAAAGAATGGGAACGAATGACTGAGAATGATGGGGAACAGTTTCCCCGGGTGGGCAGTTTGAATCCTGAGGTATTGCAGAATCTAAGAAAAAGGATAGGTCTAATAAAGTCTGCAAAGCAGAGGATTAGACATTATGATTGTTTACAGGTATGGCAACAAGAGAGTGAAATACAACAGAAATTAGCTCAAAAAGCAAATTCACATCCTGGTAGAAGTCTGATGGCAACGGCACCACCACCGTATATAAAAGGGAAAAAAGTGGCTGCAGAGAATGGCATACGGGTACACGAAAAGGGTGCACTTAACCAATGTAGTAGTGATAAGAGTAAAATGAATATTAATGATAAGAATAATTGTAACAAATGTAATAATGATAGAAGGAAAACTGATAAATGTACAAATTCTAACCCGTGCAAGTTGCACTCCATGTTGAACTTCCCTCAGGATTACAAGCAAGAAAGTGAGCCCAGCACGATGTCGGCACCTTTTCCAGCAGCCATCATACAAGACATCCAGGTGGACGCGACCAAATCGGTAAAGGCAGTAATCAAACCCCCTAACGGAGGGTCAGGTGAGGTCGTGTCCACAGGTACGTACGGTGTTATATATCACGCACAAACAAATGTACCTCATATTGTAGAGCCAACACAAGATGATGTGGTTGAATTTAATCCTGTCAGGGTGATCACAGTCCCAAATGGACAGACTGACGCTCTGTGAATCACTCCCGCCAGGAACAGTGCAATGCACCGTCCCTGGTCCCGGACAGAATTGAAGACAATTATGTCTGAATTCCCTGATCCTAGGAAAGATCTAGTTGCATGTCAGAGGTTTATTAAAGAACTAGGAAACTCCACAGAACCCACCAACAAAGATTGGCGGACAGTGCTGAGGGCATGTTTGCCCTCCAGCGTTGACCCTGCGAAATTTATTACTGATTGTAAGTTAACCGCAGAAGTACCTCGTATGGAGGAACACAATCAGGAATGTATTAAGCAGATCAACTGACAGTTAGGAGTATATTTCCCATCTGTTGTCGAGTGGAACAAAATCTTCTCCATAAGACAAGGAGAGGGGGAAAGTACTTCTGATTATTTCAATCGAGCACTGAAAACAATGGCTAGAGACACTGGGATCACGGACACTGAGAAAAATACACAGCATAGAGATATAGCGGTTAAGGTATTAATAGATGGTTTAAAGGTAGTATTGAGAACAAGGGTACAGACCACCAACCCAAACTGGAGAAATATCTCGGTGGCTGCATTAAGAAAGTCCGCTGTTGGGCATGAGCAAAACATCAGCAAGCACAGGGAAGCACAGGGAGGTAAGAAGCCTCAGATCCCTGTGGGTAAGTCAAAGGTGATAAGGTGTTATAATTGCCAGAAGGAAGGTCATTTTGCACGTAGTTGTAGGTTTAAAGATCCACAAAAGGTATATCAACCCCCTAGACAAAAACACGAGCAGAGTTATGACACACATAATTGTAATCAGGGATCATATAGGAAGAAGTTTGGGCCGCACCTGTAATATGCAGTCAGGAAAGGTGATCATTAGGACTGATAGTAAACCTGAGGTTACAGTCAATGATATTGGGAGGTCAGTTCCTTGTAGACACAGGAACGGCCGGGTAAACTTTGTAATTTATCTGTAAATGTTTCTTTTTCCCCATCTCTGACGTTCATCGGCAGAACTCAAACATCACATAGCTACTTGGTCTTTGCAGAAGTCTACCTAACCCCAGTATGTCTTACCAGCATCGTTGTGTTTGGCCAGACGCAAAGGGTGGAGAGGGGAAATACTGAGGGGGGGGGGGGGAGATGCAGAGATACTGGTGGACATGTTGATGTGACAGCCTGCTGATGAAAATCTGGCAATGTTTTTTTTGTTGTGGCTTATATAACATATATATATTGTTCTCTCTCTCTCTTTAGTTTTTTTCTCATGTTTTCATGCTTTACAGATGGTATGTCACACATCAGTTAGACAAATGGTAATGCAAGATTTTTTGCTCCTTACAGAAAGATCGCTGAGTCGGAAAGAATATTGCATCACCGGAATGTTCGTTTGGAAGACTGAGAGACAGCACCTTTGAGATGACGACAGAGCAAGAAGAACAACAAGACTAGAAGACATCGTAACATTTTTCTTTCCCCTCAATTATTTTCTGTACCCCCATTACAAATTTCTATTTCTCCTCCTGTAAGATGGACTCGCCCCAAGAGACTGCAGTCCGTGTTTTCCTGTTGACCCTGATGTTGACCAGAGCAGTCTGTTTCGGTGAGAGTTCCAGTGAGGTCGAGAAAGGATCTAGAATGGAATCTGATGACCAGGATGGAGGCGTAGATTTCCAAGAGCAACACAATCACCGAGTAAAGGCGAGTATCAGAAAGCGATCTGGTAGCATTGACAATAGAAGGAATTGTGAAGGATTGTTAGCTGAAGAGAACTGCATCTGTAGGCATTGTGACAATATAGTTGAGGATGGGTGCATCAAGAAATGTCAGTCCAGTTTTAATATCCACATGGACCGGCATCCATTGAGTGACTATCACTCCTTAGTGGGTAAAGTGTTAAACCAGACAGACTGTTGGGTATGCTCTCAAGTACCTCAAGGTCATAGCAAATCAGGAATAGTACCATTCCCTTTATCTGTAGGAGAGGTACTTGAGTTAAGTGGTGGGAGACCGGTGGACAAGAGGTTTAATATCTCTAGTCCTCCTAGTTTGAAGCTTCACCAGTATCATGTGGATAGGTCCTTAGTATGCTTTAACATTTCCAATCCCCGAAAGCCGGGAAATTGGGAAGTCTCATGTAGTAATCAAACCATGACCTTTTCACATAGAGCCGACAGAATGCCCATAGACACAGAACTTATACGCCAGATAGCCGACAATGGAAGGTTTTTCCGGTATAGGTACACTCTAGGAAGTAGGACCATGCGAGTTGGAGAAGTATCACCAGGATACTGTGCACATATCGTACAACCAGATACGTATACTAGACAGATGGGAGAATTAGGGATAGGACTGTTTTCATGGAAGGTTTGTAATATGGTTATGTCATTTTCCATCCCATATGTTCTCCCCGATGACGCATATTTCATATGTGGGAGAAAGGCGTATAGGTTCCTTGCCCCAAACTCAGAGGGATTGTGTTACATTGGAAAAGTACTGCCTGAAGTAATGACTGTATCCCATTTAAAAATGATAGACATTCACCGTGGTGCCCAAGCTCCTTATACTCACACTCATTACGAGCACGTCGTTAAACGGCACCTGATAGAAAGAACAGAGCATCCGGCCTCTGACCTGATCCATGAATCCACCGGGATTCAAGTCCTACTCGCGTTAGATATCACTCGTACCGCCAGAGGAGTGATAAATTATAGATATATATCTGCGCTAGCAAATTTGTTAGACAATATCACCGAAATGTATGACGACACATTCAGGTATACTGGGAGAGAGTTACAAGCCTACAAAACAGAGCTGGTTCAGCATAGGATGATTCTCAATTATCTCACAGCAGTGACAGGCGGGTATTGTGTTACCCTAGCAACTCAGTATGGAGTAATGTGCTGCACGTATATTACAAACAGCACTGAGGACCCGGCCGAGGTCATAGACCTCATAGATGGATGACATTTTGCAATTGAAGTGGGAGTTCCGAAGGAAACACAATCTCACACTCGCTGCTGTGAGTAATGAGCTGACCAGTTGGGTGTCATGGTTGAACCTACGAAATTGGTTCTCTGGTTTAGGAGAATGGGCCCAAGGTATTATCATGGATGTAGGGAAATTCCTCTTGTGTATTCTGGGAGTCGTCATATTGGTTGGTCTGATATTTAGATGCGTTCGGACTTTAATGAAGTGTAAACGTAGTACCAGAGTGATGAGTCTGAGGAGCGAGGACACTGTAATAACAACAACTAATTTGATTTATGACCCAACGATAGAGACAATGTTGTGATGAAAATGTGATTCCACGGTCCGTTTCTTTCACCCGTTTCTCCTTTGTTTTCCTCCAAGGTACCGACGTGTGTGGTAGAGCCCACAGAACACCGATAAAAGAAAATTCCTTTGTTTGGAGCACTCTTTTTTAAACAAATATAAATGTGTGATGATGAAATGTTGAATCTAAATTAAAACATAACCTTTATTTATCAAATTTAGACTAAAATATATGAGGGGTAATATAACTCAAATAATGTATACACAACTCCCCCAGGAAAATAATATTGGAAGGAGTGGGAGTCTGCCCTGTTAAAATGCTCCTCTGAATTAATTGGGATTCTCATTAAACATGACCATTTAGTCCTGGAGGAATGCCAAAAAGAGATTAATCTTCTAGGAAGAAAGTTAGAAATATGGGAACAGAATACAACTTTCCAGAGGTGTTTTGAGGACCAGAAGAAGGCACTGGAACAATATGAAGACATCATTATAGAGAGAAAGAGGGTGAAGTTTGCTAGAGATAAAAAAGATTTTGCCCTCAATAAGGTGTTCAGATGGCATAAGCTATCCGATCAACAGTCCAGAAGACTGAGAGAGGATCCCTATACCTCATCAGAAATTGATTCTTCGGGCAGTGAAGACACAGGTGATCATACATCAACCAATACGTCTAGCCACAAAGGGGATTTAGATCAGATACTGTATTTTTTAGAGGACAGCAGGGCCCATCGTGGACAAGGAACAAGAGGAAAACGAGACGTGGCCGCAAGAAAAACCAAAAACAGACAGAGGTGGGACTCACCTCCATCCGGGAGGTATCAAACCCGGACACACAAGAAAAAATGAACCAACTTAATATCATCAAGATTACTGAACGGACCCTAACAGAGGACCAAAAGAAAATATTAATGAAGGGTCTTTCCTTTTCACCCTCTAAACCCCTTAATCGATTCATATGGGAAAAAAATCTTCGTCTGTTCGGAAGGAAGCTTCTATTGAAGAAGTTCTTTTCTATGAAGTCCAATGAAAATCTGTCTGCCTCACAATTAACTGACTCGGGATTAAACCAGGGAAGGGAGAATATAACCATTCCTTGGTCCTCTCAAGAAATAGCAGCCCTGGAATCCCTGGAAGAATTATCCAGCAATGGACCACCAGTATTGGATAATCCCCCTACTACCAGAAAGATATGTAAAAGAAGATCTACTTTTGTTCCTCCTGAAATGATCAGCCTAGAAACTACGGTTTTCCTGAACTTAGTATCCAAAGAATTCGATCAAATTTATAAGAGAGCTGGACATCTTAGATGGTCAGGGAATCTGAGTAAAAAGGAAAGACTAGCCCTAGCTGAGATCAAGGGATGGGACGATATCATAATTAAGCCCTCTGATAAAGGGGGTAACACGGTTTTGTGGCCTAAAGTATTATACATGAGGGAAGCACTAAGACAGCTGAATGATACAACCTGTTATCAGAGACTCACATTCAATCCCACCAAAAATTACAAGGAGGCCTATAACAACATGATTGAACGTGCTTTCACAAGAGGCGTTATTCTCAAGGAGGAACGTGATTTTTTACAAACCATTAATCCAAAGATTCCCACTTTTTACTTACTCCCGAAGGGCCACAAAAATCTACAGGAACCTCCGGGACGCCCCATTGTATCTGGGATAGGTGGACTCTCTGAGAAGGCGAGCATTTTTATAGATACTCATCTTAGATCACACGTGACTCAGTTAGCATCATACGTTAAAGATACGCCTGATGTTCTGAGAAGATTAAATGATATCCAACTGGAGGATAATTACATCTTAGTGAGTATGGACGTGGAGTCCCTTTATACTTGCATCTCCCACGATCTAGGTTTGAAAGCAGTGGAATATTTCCTGCGGATGGAAGGGATAGGCGATTTTCAACTTTTTCTTTTGCAGCTATTGAAATTTGTGCTGAACAGAAACTATTTTGTCTTTGATGATCGCTACTACCTCCAGGTAAGAGGGACAGCTATGGGGGCGGCCTGTGCGCCCACATATGCCAACCTCTTCCTGGGGTGGTGGGAAAGGGAACATGTATTTTCCGATGAAAAAGATCACCATACACGGCATATCATCACTTGGTTACGCTATATTGATGATGTCCTCATTATTTGGATCGGCTCTGAATGTGAACTGCACGAGTTCCTTACAGAGTTAAATACCAACGATCTTAACTTGAGACTCACGATGAACCACAGCCGCCAGGAAATCCCCTTTCTTGACTTGAGAATCTATCGGGATGGAGGAAATATGCTGGCCACGGAATTACACCGAAAGGAGACTGCTACGAATAGCATTCTCCACAATTCCAGCTCACATTTCCTCCCACTATATCTAATATACCAAAAGGGGAGTTCCTTAGGCTCAAGAGGAATTGCTCCGATGTGGAAACCTACCGACATAGAAGCGAGGAGGTTACCATCCGTCTCAAGGAACGAGGATATAGTCATAGGTCCATCAAAAAAGCACGTAATTCCCTTCTAAAGACAAGTAGAAACTCACTTATTTTTCAAGAGAAAAAGGAAAGTGATCAGGAGGAACTCAGATTTGTGGGAGACTTTTGTCAGGAATGGAGACACCTTAAGAATGGTGTACAAAAACATTGGCATGTGCTCCTATCTGACCCAGATCTGGCGACCAGCTTGGGAGACAAGGTCTCCATGAGCTGGAGGAGGTCACCTAACTTGAAGGATCATTGGGTACAAAGCCATTATCAGCGGAACCCCTCTATATCTCCTACAGTGAGGGGTACCTTCCCGTGTGGATCATGCAGGGCCTGTAATTTTATCTTACCGACACAGGAAATTACTGATAAATTTGGCAAGCAACATAGGATTAATGATTTCTTCAACTGTAAAACAACTAATGTGGTTTACTGTCTTCAGTGCCTATGTGGAAAAAGATATGTTGGCATAACCACACGCATGTTTAAACAGCGCATACTTGAACATGCAGGCACTATTAGGAATGTGGACTGAGACCTGCAGAACTTTCGACAGATCACGACGGTGGCAAGACATTTTTTCCTACACCGCCAGGATAAATCCCACAAGATGCAAGTTTTTGGCCTGGAAAAGGTTAAACTTGGTATTAGAGGAGGGGATATAATGCAGGAACTACTGAAAAAGGAGAGCCAGTGGACCTACATGTTGGGAAGTCTTGCTCCGCTTGGACTTAATGAACACATAAACTATACGGTGTTCCTGTAATAACCCCCTATATGATTTAGTGTCATCTTTTTTTGTCCTCATTTTGAATCTCTATATTTATTTATTTTTATCTACACTTTGACCACGTCTATTTCTTCACAGTTCAAACATTCCAACTATTCTTCTATCCTCCTCACTATATTTTCTTTTCTTTCTCTCCTTTTATCCTATGACTCCTGTATCATTTTCCATTATCACACCCGTTTATTACACTACATTCAAAGGGACAAGTACTCACTTAATCATTTTTAATTTTTATCTCTCCCCATATTCCTTTTTTTCCAATCCATTGTATTATTATTTTCAAATTGGTATATTTCATCACTCTGGGTCATGTTTGCCATATATTTTTAACCCCTCCCCCCCACACTTTTCCTTTCTCACATACTCTCCTTTCAATAGATTAGTCTAATCGACCCACTAAGAATCACATATCTTTTTCACACATTACTCACTTCTTGTCCCTCTTATACATTCACATTCTCAGTTCAATCTTTATCACATAATAACTACACTGCATTAGGATTAATATTTCCTTTTCCTTATTTCTCATGTTTTTCCCTCCCCCCTCCCCCCCCCCCCTTCTTTTGATTATACAACACTCATATTATTTTTTTCCGTCACTTCACGGCACTTTACATTCTCATCTTTGTTCACACATTTTCACTTGCCATTATTTCCGTCACTTATACTCACAGACATTACGGTGGGGTAGTACTGGGCTTCCTAGTGTAATTAACCAATAAGTATCCTCTAATTGCTTCATTTCATTCTTTACTGATATCTTCACAATTATTTTTATTTCTACTTTCCTACACTGTTTATATATTTATTCTTATTTATTTAGTTATATTCCCTTTCTACACATATTCATATATATCTACTTCAGTCGAAGTACATTTGTTTGCACACTTGGTTCACACAGTTTTTTATATTTATTTTTATTATTTATATTTATTTTTATTTTTATTTTTATATTTATATTTATTTTTATTTTTACACTTTCTTTATTTTTATATTCACATTTATATTTATATCCATATATTTCGTAATATTTATATTCATAGTTATATTTATACCTGCGTATATATACATATATATTGTTCCACCACTATTGAACCTCAAACTTTGACTTGATGTCTCTGATACCCTTCCAAGGATGTTTGTAATCAGTAATTATTAGATAAGGATCAGTCTCTAATTTGCAATACAGGTGTGTTGGGTAACACGCAACACATGGATTTACATACTAGCAAGGGCATTGGCTAATGCTCCTGTTTTAAGCACGTCACCTGAACACCACTATAGCCTGCAAGGTGAGCAAGCCTTTGTGGTGAAATGTACGTCCTATCCGGCTACATGGGCTCCCCACTGCAGGGGGAGCCGTGACCAGCAGCATGAGCATACAGCGGCAGAAGTGGCTTTGAACGGCTGACAACGGCCGAATGGTATCCCCTTCTTCTTTCTCCTTTTTCCGGTTTTGACGGAGGCTCTGGCTCGGTGGCGCATCCGAATCCTGCAAGGCCTCGGCATCAGGGTTCGCCTAACACCACTTACGGGACCACGAGCCGCCGCCAGTTCTCTCTTTGTTTTTCACGGCACCACCCGCGGTCTCACTCTCATCTGTCCTCCGCTCTCTGATGAGGTCAGATAGCAGAAGAGATCCTCGGATAAAGTGCTCACAGTCCCTTTTTTCTTCGGTCCCCTTATTTTCTTTCTCCACTGTCCACAGTTTAATCATTTATATTTCTCTACAAGTGGGAATTTTCCCCTTCTGCATGGCAACTTAATAGCAGTTCAAACCATGGGTTATATTGAAACATAATTGGCAGTACACATACAATTTGATACTGCCTTGCAGATTTAACTATGCGGCAGGAATTTATACAATATGATCTTGCCAACTGTTGCCAACACACTTTACTAGCTTGTCAGGCCATTTGTGTGCATTTAATTGTCATCTCAAACAGCTAATTAATTAGGCTGTTTGGGGGATTTTTTTCAAGCAGATTTAACTAGGCGGCAGGAACTTATACAATATGATCTTGCCAACTGTTACTAACACACTTTACTAGCTTGTCAGGCCACTTGTGTGTATTTAATTGTCATCTCAATCAGCTAATGAAATAGGCTGTTTGGGTTTTTTTTTCAAATTCCAATATTTTTCTTCTTCTCCCATTTCTATTTTTCCACATGTACAATTATCATTTGTCCAGTGGCGCATTTGGACCCTGCAATGCCTTTCGGCATCAAGGTTCACCTAACACCACGTGAGGATTAAAGGTACTCGTGCATCTCGTTTTTTTCTGGACACAGCTCACCCTCCCACTCTCATCTGCCCTCCGCTCTCAGATGAGGTCCGACAGCAGAAGGGTTAAGTGAACTAGAGTGCCCATTTTTTCTACCTTTCTGTCTCATTTGTCTTGCCCAGATATCATGTGCGAATAGTCACACGCACATGTGATACTCATGATACCACAATTAAATTTATCAATGTAGGATTGGCACAATATTACATTGTTCTGCAAAAAAGGAAAATTATGCCATGTTAATCCTTGATTGTATATATTGTATATTCTTCATGATATGCCCAGCCAGCAGGTTGGGTAGCCACAGAGGAGGTGTGCCAATTCAACTCTCATAACTGTGTTATTTAAACTAGGATTCAGGTGAACATGTTAATTGTATATGCATATCTTCTCCTAGCCACAGGATTTGATGACCGTTAATATATCATGTATGCCACTGGCTGGAATACAGACAGATTACTGTCTTTTGAGTTGTAGAGGAATTATAGACTCAATATTTTATGATTATATATGATTTTGTCTAAATTTTTGCCACAAGGACAAATTTTATGTCCAATATTATTTTCCTGGGGGAATTGTGTATACATTATTTGAGTTATATTACCCCTCATATATTTTAGTCTAAATTTGATAAATAAAGGTTATGTTTTAATTTAGATTCAACATTTCATCATCACACATTTATATTTGTTTAAAAAAGAGTGCTCCAAACAAAGGAATTTTCTTTTATCGGTGTTCTGTGGGCTCTACCACACACGTCGGTTATTTGTGTAGTTGTTACATTATTCCTGGAGCACCTCCAACATAACGGATAGCTATCCATTAGGGTCTAATTTGTGTCAGTTGGTTTTTACTCTGAATAATTTATCATATTGCAGTCTGGTGCGGGATAATTGCCATTTTTTTCCTCCAAGGTACAAAGACATCCGCTTGGAAGAAGAATTTGACAACCTCTTTTATACAGACCATTGATGAACTATGTCACAGACCCCCAATATCCCTAGTGACTTTAACTTTTTACGAAAGCCCAATACTTTAGAGACTGTAATTTTATGGACACTGGAACAGCTTTTGCTTCCCCACTTACAGCAAAGGCACGGAGAGACAACAGACAACATGTACATCAAGACAAGACATCAGACAAGACCTCAATCGGCGACTGTCTATTAAAACTCACATAGTTTTACGACTGCATTCATAACAATTGTTTCTTATCTTCACCACTACAACCTTCAGGTAAGGACACACATAGTCCGTTTCTTCTAAAGATTTTAACATACTTGGGGCTAATAAATTCCCCAAGTTGGTATTCTTTCTGAATACCACTGCCGGGTTTTTTCGATTACATTTCTCAAAATGGGGTCCTGTTCTAGTAGCACAAAATTGTTACAGATAATTTTCTTAATTTCTTTTGATTTGGTATTAAATTTTGATAAGAAAAGGATGTTTTCACATTCTTCTTTCTTTTGACTTGGGGTTTCAGCCTCTCCTGTGTTAGTTGTAGATATTTCCCTTCTTGAGCTAAATGATGTTCCTATTGTGATTTTATTAGAGGGTTGCATGCTTAATAGATCTTTTCTGCACAATTTCTTCGCATACTTTCTGGCATTGTCTAAAAGATTATCAGGGTAACCTCTTCTCTTAAAGTGCCCCAACATGATTTCCATTTGGGAATGGAAATCTTCGTCTCCTGCACAGTTTCTTCTAAGACGCACTATTTGATTTTTTGGGATATTTTTAATCTTGCAAAGGATTGTATTTATTGATACATATTGTCTCTAAAAAAGATACGTAGTATTTATTTAAATACAATATAGCATATTCATCTGAGCTGTTATAACAGTTATATTTATATATCTTGGAATGCTTTATAATTATTAAATGTTTGATGCTTGCATAGAAATTTTATAAATATATTTTATTTCTATATTCCACATGGTGGAGTATTTGGTTTAAAATAAAGTATTTTATTGTTTATAAACAGTCTCCCGACCTCATTTCTGACAGCTTCACAGCCTTATTTTTACATTTATAAAAATGTATCCTTATATATATATATATTTTATTTTATTTAATTAATAGCGCGATGTTTCTTAGATCTATATTACTTTGTTTATGCTAGAGACCCTGACCAAGTCTCAAAACATACGTTGCTGTTTATCTATGAGATACATTTATACTAATAATTTTTTCTTATTTATAATAATTTACTAAACAGCGCCGGGAGAGTGGGATTGGCATACCACTGGGGATCCTTTTCTCCTCTATATCCTAGCCCATCAACAGACCCTTAATACGGGATAAGAAGGATTCAAATGTATACTTCGCAATACCTCGAAGCTTGATTTAGAACACGTACGGCACGATGATACATGACCCCTCAGACATGGATTCATACACACATGCTTCTACTATTTCACTAGGTCATATCTTTCTCACCTTCTCCTCTCCTCCCTTACCCAATCATAAAAAGGTATTTACATGATGACATATATTTTTCTGTTTGAATTGTTTAGGAAGTGGCAGTTATTGGTGACTGCCAAAGGCTGGACTGTCAGAGTCGAAAAATATCATGATTCATATGCCTTGTATTAACCCCTAATGTGTGCGCATGCTGCTCGTCGCCTGGTCCCCCGTGCGTACACATCCCCGCAGATTTTGTAAGGGACGCTCCAGCGTCTCATGCGCATGGGATGTGTAAATACGGCGGAGTTTGTGAGCTTGTAGCGTGCGACTCGATCGCGACATATTTAACCCAAATAGCGTAATAATATATTATAGTTAATATTCCCATTAACAATGTCAGCAAGTATGGTAAGTTTAAAACCTCTTAGACAGAGAGATTCCTCTTTGCATGCTGGGAGGGCTCAGACAAAGGTTGGAGGGTAGTGGTTGGTGTCCAGCTGTGGGGTATTGAAGGGGTGTTCTGCCTATGATAATTGGGAGGGATTCGCATAGTTCCTGCTCATGGTTATGCACAGAAGTAGAAAATAAGATTAATTGCATTCCGAATAAATTACACAAGTGCAGGGTAGGTGAACAGAATTCAGTCATTTATTTCCCACAGACTGAATACAATAGCCTTATTTACACTAAGCTTTGAGATTCTATGAAGAGGGCTTACACCTTTGTTTATGAATAGAACCAGGTTTGTCTCCAGAATAATGAGTGCTGAGTTGTCAATTGTCTCAACTGAAGGTGGGGTAAACAAAGCCCAGAGACAGAGTTTGTTTGGAAGATCCAAAACAAATAGCTTTCCACAATACAACCAGAGAGGAATTTAGAATACTAACAAGTCCTAGCCATCGCCCACTTCTTGAACTAACCAATGATCCCAGGTGCAGTACATGTCCCACCCCCTAACCAATGGAAAGAGAGCACACAGTATCTATTGTAGTATGTCTTGAGTTAGTAAATAAATATAGCTTGCAATAGGCTTGGTGACACAAGACTCTCTCTCATCAACAATTATCAGTCGGATAATTGGAGGACTGGATCCGGTCGCGCTTGCGAGTGTTTCCCCGTATGGTATGTTTCTCTGTTGCCACTTTGTTACCCGGTTAATGTATGCCAGTCATTCTCATTCTATGTATCTGTATTTTCAATCATTTGTTAATGTTTGTATTTATGTCTAGATATTCTGTTTAGGTATTAATGTTAGATCTGTAGTGTATCAGATGTATTGTTTTCCCCTTTTTATACTAAAAGAATCATCCACCTGGTGTTAGAGCTGGAGTGGTTTTTAAATCTACATCAGGTCTTGTGTATTTCATCATTTATTACTAAGGGTTATTGAGCGTCTCAGTCGCTCAAACAGCCTTCATATCATAAAGGTTAATCAGCGTTACATTGTGGTAGTATTACAGTAATAAGGTTTACAGCGTAAGCATACCATTACAGTGTATTGTTACAAGGTTGTCTGTGTGTAGATCTGTGAGCGTCAGCGCCGCTTGTATCCCGCTCTCGCGGTACAGCGTCCACTACGCTAATAGCGTAGCATTACGGTACTCGGACCGCCTATAGCGTGCTCGATACCAAGCGTAAGCCATGAGCGAACGTGCCGCTCGTGCGTCTCGACCACGGCCTAGCGTCTGTTACGCTAAGTGCGTACCATTACGGCACCTCGTGCGACTATTGCGTATGTTGTCTTTAATAAGTATATAGCTTAAGTTCAAGATAAATAATCAGCTTTATCAATTTCCTCCTTACCCAGGAAAGCCAATAGTCCTGCAGGCCATGTCACTGGCAAGTCTGACGAGTCCTCTCCTGCCTGGGATTCCTCAGATGGATCCTTGAGTGTAACGCCTACTGCTGCTGGCGCTGCTGTTGTTGCTGCTGGGAGTCGATCGTCATCCCAGAGGGGAAGTCGGAAGACCACTTGTACTACTTCCAGTAAGCAATTGACTGTCCAACAGTCCTTTGCGAGGAAGATGAAATATCACAGCAGTCATCCTGCTGCAAAGCGGATAACTGAGGCCTTGGCAGCCTGGGCGGTGAGAAACGTGGTTCCGATATCCATCGTTAATTCAGAGCCAACTAGAGACTTGATTGAGGTACTGTGTCCCCGGTACCAAATACCATCTAGGTTCCATTTCTCTAGGCAGGCGATCCCGAAAATGTACACAGACCTCAGAAAAAGACTCACCAGTGTCCTAAAAAATGCAGTTGTGACATCGGACAACGCCAGCAATATTGTGCGTGCATTACATCAGGGCAAATTCCATCACGTCGCATGTTTTGCACATACCTTGAATTTGGTGGTGCAGAATTATTTAAAAAACGACAGGGACGTGCAAGAGATGCTGTCGGTGGCCCGAAGAATTGCAGGCCACTTTCGGCATTCAGGCACCGCGTACAGAAGACTGGAGCACCACCAAACATTCCTGAACCTGCCCTGCCATCATCTGAAGCAAGAGGTGGTAACGAGGTGGAATTCAACCCTCTATATGCTTCAGAGGATGGAGGAGCAGCAAAAGGCCATTCAAGCCTATACATCTGGCCACGATATAGGCAAAGGAGGTGGAATGCACCTGACTCAAGCACAGTGGAGAATGATTTCAACGTTGTGCAAGGTTCTGCAACCCTTTGAACTTGCCACACGTGAAGTCAGTTCAGACACTGCCAGCCTGAGTCAGGTCATTCCCCTCATCAGGCTTTTGCAGAAGAAGCTGGAGACATTGAAGGAGGAGCTAAAACAGAGCGATTCCGCTAGGCATGTGGGACTTGTGGATGGAGCCCTTAATTCGCTTAACCAGGATTCACGGGTGGTCAATCTGTTGAAATCAGAGCACTACATTTTGGCCACCGTGCTCGATCCTAGATTTAAAACCTACGTTGTATCTCTCTTTCCGGCAGACACAAGTCTGCAGAGGTTCAAAGACCTGCTGGTGAGAAAATTGTCAAGTCAAGCGGAACGTGACCCGTCACCATCTCCTCCTTCACATTCTCCCGCAACTGGGGGTGCGAGGAAAAGGCTAAGAATTCCGAGCCCACCCGCTGGCAGTGATGCAGGGCAGTCTGGAGCGAGTGCTGACATCTGGTCCGGACTGAAGGACCTGCCAACGATTACTGACATGTCGTCTACTGTCACTGCATATGATTCTCTCACCATTGAAAGAATGGTGGAGGATTATATGAGTGACCGCATCCAAGTAGGCACGTCAGACAGTCCGTACGTATACTGGCAGGAAAAAGAGGCAATTTGGAGGCCCTTGCAGAAACTGGCTTTATTCTACCTAAGTTGCCCTCCCTCCAGTGTGTACTCCGAAAGAGTGTTTAGTGCAGCCGCTCACCTTGTCAGCAATCGGCGTACGAGGTTACTTCCAGAAAATGTGGAGAAGATGATGTTCATTAAAATGAATTATAATCAATTCCTCCGTGGAGACATTCACCAGCAGCAATTGCCTCCAGAAAGTACACGGGGACCTGAGATGGTGGATTCCAGTGGGGACGAATTAATAATCTGTGAGGAGGGGGATGTACACAGTGAAAGGGGTGAGGAATCGGAGGATGATGATGAGGTGGACATCTTGCCTCTGTAGAGCCAGTTTGTGCAAGGAGAGATTGATTGCTTCTTTTTTGGTGGGGGCCCAAACCAACCAGTCATTTCAGTCACAGTCGTGTGGCAGACCCTGTCACTGAAATGATGGGTTCGTTAAAGTGTGCATGTCCTGTTTATACAACATAAGGGTGGGTGGGAGGGCCCAAGGACAATTCCATCTTGCACCTCTTTTTTCTTTCATTTTTCTTTGCATCATGTGCTGTTTGGGGAGTATTTTTTTGAAGGGCCATCCTGCCTGACACTGCAGTGCTACTCCTAGATGGGCCAGGTGTTTGTGTCGGCCACTTGTGTCGCTTAGCTTAGTCACACAGCCACCTTGGTGCGCCTCTTTTTTTCTTTGCATCATGTGCTGTTTGGGGACAATTTTTCTGAAGGGCCATCCTGCCTGACACTGCAGTGCCACTCCTAGATGGGCCAGGTGTTTGTGTCGGCCACTTGTGTCGCTTAGCTTTGCCATCCAGCAACCTCGGTGCAAATTTTAGGACTAAAAATAATATTGTGAGGTGTGAGGTGTTCAGAATAGACTGGAAATGAGTGGAAATTATGGTTATTGAGGTTAATAATACTATGGGATCAAAATGACCCCCAAATTCTATGATTTAAGCTGTTTTTTAGGGTTTTTTGAAAAAAACACCCGAATCCAAAACACACCCGAATCCGACATAAAAATTTCGGTGAGGTTTTGCCAAAACGCGTCCGAATCCAAAACACGGCCGCGGAACCGAACCCAAAACCAAAACACAAAACGCGAAAAATTTCCGGTGCACATCACTATCTTCATACTATATACTGCGCACAACTACAATGCAGCACAGGTATGGATGGATAGTATACTTGATGACACAGAGGTAGAGCAATGGACTACTGTACCGTACTGCTATATATATACTGGTGGTCAACAAAATTCAGCACTGTCCTCCTACTATATACTACACACAACTACAATGCAGCACACATATGGATTGTATACTTGACGACACAGAGGTAGAGCAATAGACTACTGTACCGTACTGCTATATATATACTGGTGGTCAGCAAAATTCTGCACTGTCCTCCTACTATATAGTGCGCACAACTAAAATGCAGCACAGGTATGGATGGATAGTATACTTGACGACACTGAGGTAGAGCAATGGACTACTGTACCGTACTGCTATATATATACTGGTGGTCAGCAAAATTCTGCACTGTCCTCCTACTATATACTGCACACAACTACAATGCAGCACACATATGGATTGTATACTTAACGACACAGAGGTAGAGCAATGGACTACTGTACCATACTGCTATATATATACTGGTGGTCAGCAAAATTCAGCACTGTCCTCCTACTATATACTGCGCACAACTAAAATGCAGCACAGGTATGGATGGATAGTATACTTGACGACACAGAGGTAGAGCAATGGACTACTGTACCGTACTGCTATATATATATATATATATATATACTGGTGGTCAGCAAAATTCTGCACTGTCCTCCTACTATATACTGCGCACAACTAAAATGCAGCACAGGTATGGATGGATAGTATACTTGACGAGACGACACAGAGGTACAGCAATGGACTACTGTACCGTACTGCTATATATATACTGGGGGTCAGCAAAATTCTGCACTGTCCTCCTACTATATACTGCACACAACTAAAATGCAGCACAGGTATGGATGGACAGTATACTTGTTGACACAGAGGTAGAGCAATGGACTACTGTACAGTACTGCTATATATATATACTGGTGGTCAGCAAAATTCTGCACTGTCCTTCTACTATATACTACAATGCAGCACAGATATGGAGCGTTTTTCAGGCAGAGAACGTAGATAATTTCAGCACACTGAGCACAGATATTTGCAGCACACTGAGCACAGATATTTGCAGCACAATGAGCACAGATATTTGCAGCACACTGAACACAGAAACTGAGAGAACACAGCCACGTCCTCTCGCTATCATCTCCAATGCATGAGTGGAAATGGCGGCGACGCGCGGCTCCTTTTATAGAATACGAATCTCGCGAGAATCCAACAGCGGGATGATGACGTTCGGGCACGCTCGGGTTAACCGAGTAAGGCGGGAGGATCCGAGGCTGCCTTGGAACCGTGTAAAATGGGTGAAGTTCGGGGGGGTTCGGATCCCGAGTAACCGAACCCGCTCATCTCTAGTATTCACCCAAGGGTTCTAATGGAGCTTCACTCTGAACTTGCAAAACAGCTATTTTTGATCTTTAAGGATTCAGTAATATCAGGTATGGTTCCCAAAGACTGGCGTATAGCGGAAGTAGTGCCTATATTCAAAAAGGGAAGTAAAGCTGAACCAGGTAATTATAGACCAGTTAGTCTTACATCTATAGTGGGGAAAGTATTGGAAGGTATTCTAAGATATAGTATTCAGAAGTTCCTTGAAGTCAATAAGGTCATTAAAAGGAATCAACATGGGTTTATGAAGGACAGATCCTGTCAAACCAACCTACTAGGCTTTTATGAAACAGTAAGCGCAAACTTAGATCAGGGTAAAGAGGTGGATGTAATCTTTTTAGATTTTGCCAAAGCATTCGACACTGTACCACACATGAGACTTATCTACAAGCTACAAGAATCAGGGCTAGGAAGCACAATATGCACTTGGTCAAAAACTGGTTAGATAATAGGGAGCAGCGTGTTGTGGTTAATGGATCTTTTTCAACTTGGACTGAAGTGCTAAGTGGTGTGCCGCAAGGCTCAGTATTAGGACCGCTATTGTTCAATATTTTCATTAACGACCTAACAGAAGGTCTAGAGAGCATGGTGTCAATTTTTAAAAATGATACCAAATTGTGTAAAGTTATAAATGCGGAGGGGGATGCTGAGTCGCTTCAGAACGACTTAGTTAAATTAGAAGCTTGGGCAGCGAAATGGAGAATGCGCTTCAATACAGACAAGTGTAAGGTAATGCACTGTGGTAACAAGAACAAAAATAACACCCACCTACTAAATGGGGTAAAATTAGGGGATTCTGTACTGGAAAAGGACTTAGGTGTCCTCATAGATAGCAAACTAAGCAGTAGTACCCAAAGTAGGACTGCAGCAAAGAAGGCAAATAAGATATTAGCATGCATAAAACGGGGAATTGATGCTAGGGACGAGAGTATTATACTCCCATTATATAAATCACTTGTGAGGCCACACCTTGAATACTGTGTACAATTCTAGGCACCTTACTACAAAAAAGGATATCCTGGAGCTAGAAAAGGTTAAAAGGCGGGCAACCAAATTAATTAAAGGTATGGAGACGCTGGAATACGAGGAAAGGCTTGCGAGACTAGGCATGTTTACACTGGAAAAGAGGAGATTAAGAGGGTACATGATCAACATTTACAAATATATAAGGGGACAATATACAGATCTTGCGCAGGACCTGTTTTTGATTAGATCAACACAGAGAACTCGTGGACACTCGCTCAGGTTAGAGGAGAGGAGATTCCGCACAATACGGCGTAAAGGCTTTTTTACGGTAAGGACGATACGTGTTTGTAATTCCCTGCCTGAGGGAGTTGTAATGGCCGACTCAGTCAACACCTTTAAGAATGGGTTAGATAAATTCCTAATGGATAAGGATATCCAGGGTTACGGGGCATAGTCACGCACTATGGTTATTATAAAAAAGAAGGGTAAAACGTAACGGCAGTCATCAACTTCAGTCAAAATTTTATACAAAATAATCGTGCATAGGAGACCACAAATAGGTTGAACTCGATGGACAATTGTCATTTTTCAACCTTAGATACTATGTCACACTCATGAAACTTTAAGTTTCTCAAACTTGGAGGCTGGAGGCATCCTTCACAAAGAATCTGCATTTGAGGATGTTCCAGTTACAACTAATGAGGATGCTTTTAAAGAATTATTTAAATTAAAGAAAAGAGCAGTGGACTTTCTTTATCACAGCCGCACACTGTCCGACTATTACCGGGCGAAACAAATACCCAGGGGGGCCTTTATACCCCAGTCCGACACTGGGAGCAGTAGCGGATCTTGCAACGGGCAAGCAGGACTTTTGCCCTTGGCGCTGCCATCCGGAGGGCGCCACACCATGGCAAGATCTGCTACTGTGCCCCCCGCTGCCGTTGTGTCCCCCACTGTGAAGGGAACTAGACGCTACCTGTCTAGTTTCCCTTCGTGGAGAGGACCTTAGCTGTGCGGTGTGCGATGATGTCATCACGCACCGCACAGCATTGTGGGACTGGCACAGATGCTAGGGGTCATAATTGACCTCTAGTCTCTATGTTGTGCTATGGGAGAGACGTCATGACGTCTCTCCCATAGATCCGAGGAGAGGAGCGGCACGGGCGGAGGTCAGCAGCGGTCGGGAATCAGGAGCGGGGATAGTAAGTATTCTTTTTTTTTTTCATCTGCGCTTTTCTACAGGGGGCACAAATGGGGGCGTAACTGAACACGCCCCCGTAGGAAGCCACGCCCCTATTTTTTGTCCGGGGCACCACAAGGGCTAGAACCGGCCCTGACTGTGAGCGCGCATTTGTGTGAAGTCTGCGAGTTTCATAAAACAAACTCACAGACTCACACCTATTTGAACCGACTACCGAGTATTAGAGATGTGTACCGGAAATTTTTCGGGTTTTGTGTTTTGGTTTTGGATTCGGTTCCGCGGCCGTGTTTTGGATTCGGACGCGTTTTGGCAAAGCTTCCCTGAAAAATTTTTGGCGGATTCGGGTGTGTTTTGGATTCGGGTGTTTTTTTTCAAAAACAGCTTAAATCATAGAATTTGGGAGTAATTTTGATCCTATAGTATTATTAACCTCAGTAACCACAATTTCAACTAATTTTCAGTCTATTCTGAACACCTCACACATCACAATATTATTTTTAGTCCTAAAATTTGCACCGAGGTCGCTGGATGACTAAGCTAAGCGACCCAAGAGGGCGGCACAAACACCTGGCCCATCTAGGAGTGGCACTGCAGTGTCAGATAGGATGGCACTTAAAAAAATTGGCCCCAAACAGCACATGATGCAAAGAAAAGAGAAAAAGAGGTGCACTGTGGTCGCTGGACGGCTAAGCTAAGCGACACAAACACCTCAATATCACAGGAATTATTCGTTCTAATCAATGGTATTATTAGTCCAAATCACTGGAAGAAAATGACAAAATCACTGGAATTATTCGTTCTTATCATTGGTATTATTGGTCCAAATCACTGGAAGAAAATGACAATCACTGGAAATATTCGTTCTAATTAGAGATGAGCTGGTTCGGTTCCTCGGGATCCGAACCCCCACGAACTTCACCCATTTTACACGGTTCCGAGGCAGCCTCGGATCTTCCCGCCTTGCCCGGTTAACCAGAACGTGCCAGGAACGTCCTCATCCCGCTGTCGAATTCTCGCGAGATTTGTATTCTATATAAGGAGCCGTGCGTCACCGCCATTTTCACTTGTGCATTGGAGATGATAGCGAGAGCACGTGGCTGCGTTCTCTCAGTTTCTGTGTTCAGTGTGCTGCAAATATCTGTGCTCATTGTGCTGCAAATATCTGTGCTCAGTGTGCTGCAAATATCTACGTTCTCTGCCTGAAAACGCTCCATATGTGTGCTGCATTGTAGTTGTGCGCAGTATATAGTAGGAGGACAGTGCAGAATTTTGCTGACCACCAGTATATATATAGCAGTACGGCACAGTACTAGTCCATTGCTCTACCTCTGTGTCGTCAAGTATGCAATCCATATGTGTGCTACATTGTAGTTATGCGCAGTATATAGTAGGAGGACAGTGCAGAATTTTGCTGACCACCAGTATATATATATATATATATATATATATATATAGCAGTATGGTACAGTAGTCCATTGCTCTACCTCTGTGTCGTCAAGTATACAATCCATATGTTTGCTGCATTGTAGTTGTGTGTAGTATATAGTAGGAGGACAGTTCTGAATTTTGTTGACCACCAGTATATATATAGCAGTACGGTACAGTAGTCCATTGCTCTACCTCTGTGTCATCAAGTATACTATCCATCCATACCTGTGCTGCATTGTAGTTGTGCGCAGTATATAGTAGGAGGACTGTGCAGAATTTTGCTGACCACCAGTATATATATAGCAGTACGGTACAGTAGTCCATTGCTCTACCTCTGTGTCGTCAAGTATACAATCCATATGTGTGCTGCATTGTAGTTGTGCGCATTATATAGTAGGAGGACAGTGCAGAATTTTTTTGACCACCAGTATATATATAGCAGTACGGTACAGTACAAGTCCATTGCTCTACCTCTGTGTCGTCAAGTATACAATCCATGTGTGCTGCATTATAGTTGTGTGTAGTATATAGTAGGAGGACAGTGCTGAATTTTGTTGACCACCAGTATATATATAGCAGTATGGTACAGTAGTCCATTGCTCTACCTCTGTGTCATCAAGTATACTATCCATCCATACCTGTGCTGCATTTTAGTTGTGTGTAGTATATAGTAGAAAGACAGTGCCGAATTTTGCTGACCACCAGTATATGTTTAGCAGTACGGTACAGTAGTCCATTGCTCTACCTCTGTGTCGTCAAGTATACAATCCATATGTTTGCTGCATTGTAGTTGTGTGTAGTATATAGTAGGAGGACAGTTCTGAATTTTGTTGACCACCAGTATATATATAGCAGTACGGTACAGTCGTCCATTGCTCTACCTCTGTGTCATCAAGTATACTATCCATCCATACCTGTGCTGCATTGTAGTTGTGCGCAGTATATAGTAGGAGGACTGTGCAGAATTTTGCTGACCACCAGTATATATATAGCAGTACGGTACAGTAGTCCATTGCTCTACCTCTGTGTCGTCAAGTATACAATCCATATGTGTGCTGCATTGTAGTTGTGCGCATTATATAGTAGGAGGACAGTGCAGAATTTTTCTGACCACCAGTATATATATAGCAGTACGGTACAGTACAAGTCCATTGCTCTACCTCTGTGTCGTCAAGTATACAATCCATGTGTGCTGCATTATAGTTGTGTGTAGTATATAGTAGGAGGACAGTGCTGAATTTTGTTGACCACCAGTATATATATAGCAGTATGGTACAGTAGTCCATTGCTCTACCTCTGTGTCATCAAGTATACTATCCATCCATACCTGTGCTGCATTTTAGTTGTGTGTAGTATATAGTAGAAGGACAGTGCTGAATTTTGCTGACCACCAGTATATGTTTAGCAGTACGGTACAGTAGTCCATTGCTCTACCTCTGTGTCGTCAAGTATACAATCCATATGTGTACTGCATTGTAGTTGTGCGCAGTATATAGTAGGAGGACAGTGCATAATTTTGCTGACCACCAGTATATATATATATATATATATATAGCAGTGCGGTACAGTAGGCCATTGCTATTGATATATTACTGGCATATAATTCCACACATTAAAAAATGGAGAACAAAAATGTGGAGGGTAAAATAGGGAAAGATCAAGATCCACTTCCACCTCATGCTGAAGCTGCTGCCACTAGTCATGTCCGAGATGATGAAATGCCATCAACGTTGTCTGCCACGGCCGATGCCCAATGTCATAGTAGAGAGCATGTAAAATCCAATAAACAAAAGTTCAGTAAAACGACCCAAAAATCAAAATTAAAAGTGTCTGATGAGAAGCGTAAACTTGCCAAAATGCCATTTACGACACAAAGTGGCAAGGAACGGCTGAGGCCCTGGCCTATGTTCATGGCTAGTGGTTCAGCTTCACATGTTCAGCTTCACTCATCCTCTCGCTAGAAAAATGAAAAGACTTAAGCATGCAAAAGCACAGCAAAGAACTGTGCGTTATTCTAAATTACAAAGGAGAGTCCAATTGTGTCGGTTGCGATGCCTGACCTTCCCAACACTGGACGGGAAGAGCTGGCGCCTTCCACCATTTGCACGCCCCCTGCAAGTTTTGGAAGGAGCACCCGAAGTCCAGTTCCTGATAGTCAAATTGAAGATGTCACTGTTGAAGTACACCAGGTTGAGGATATGGGTGTTGCTGGCACTGAGGAGGAAATTGACAAGGAGGATTCTGATGGTGAGGTGGTTTGTTTAAGTCAGGCACCCGGGGAGACACCTGTTGTCCGTGGGACAAATATGGCCATTGACATGCCTGGTCAAATTACAAAAAAAAAACCTTGTCGGTGTGGAATTATTTTAACAGAAATGCGGACAACATTTGTCAAGCCGTGTGTTGCCTTTGTCAAGCTGTAATAAGTAATGGTAAGGACGTTAACCACCTAGGAACATCCTCCCTTATACGTCACCTGGAGCGCATTAATCAGAAGTCATTGACAAGTTCAAAAACTTTGGATGACAGCGGAAGCAGTCCACTGACAACTAAATCCCTTCCTCTTGTAACCAAGCTCCTGCAAACCACACCACCAACTCCCTCAGTGTCAATTTCCTCCTTAGACAGGAAAGCCAATAGTCCTGCAGGCCATGTCACTGGCAAGTCTGACGAGTCCTCTCCTGCCTGGGATTCCTCCGATGTATCCTTGAGTGTAACGCCTACTGCTGCTGACACTTCTGTTGTTCCTGCAGGGAGTCGATCGTCATTCCAGAGGGGAAGTTTACTTGTACTACTTCCAGTAACCAATTGACTGTCCAACAGTCCTTTGCGAGGAAGATGAAATATCACAGCAGTCATCCTGCTGCAAAGCGGATAACTCAGGGCTTAGCAGCTGCGGTGGTGTTAAACGTGTGTCCGGTATCCACCGTTAATTCACAGGGAATTAGAGAATTGATTGTGGTACTGTGTCCCTGGTACCAAATACCATCTAGGTTCCATTTCTCTAGGCAGGCGATACCGAGAATGTACACAGACCTCAGAAAAAGAGTCATCAGTGTCCTAAAAAATGCAGTTGTACCCAATGTCCACTTAACCACGGACATGTGGACAAGTGGAGCAGGGCAGACTCAGGACTATATGACTGTGACAGCCCACTGGGTAGATGTATTGCCTCCCGCAGCAAGTACAGCAGCAGCATATCGCAAACGCCAACTCGTTCCTAGGCAGGCTACGCTTTGTATCACCGCTTTCCAGAAGAGTCACACAGCTGACAACCTCTTACGGAAACTGAGGAACATCATCGCAGAATAACTTACCCCAATTGGACTCTCCTGGGGATTTGTGACATCGGACAACTCCACCAATATTGTGCGTGCATTACATGTGGGCAAATTCCAGCATGTCCCATGTTTTGCACATACATTGAATTTGGTGGTGCAGAATTTTTTTTAAAAACGACAGGGTCGTGCAAGAGATGCTGTCGGTGTCCCGAAGAATTGCGGGCCATTTTCGGCATTCAGCCACCGCATGCCGAAGACTGGAGCACCAGCAAACACTCCTGAACCTGCCCTGCCATCATCTGAAGCAAGAGGTGGTAACGAGGTGGAATTCAACCCTCTATATGCTTCAGAGGATGGAGGAGCAGCAAAAGGCCATTCAAGCCTATACATCTGCCTACGATATAGGCAAAGGAGGGGGACTGCACCTGACTCAAGTGCAGTGAAGAATGATTTCAACATTGTGCAAGGTTCTGCAACCCTTTGAACTTGCCACACATGAAGTCAGTTCAGACACTGCCAGCCTGAGTCAGGTCATTCCCCTCATCAGGCTTTTGCAGAAGCAGCTGGAGAGATTGAAGGAGGAGCTAAAACGGAGCGATTCCGCTAGGTATGTGGGACTTGTGGATGGAGCCCTTAATTCGCTTAACCAGGATTCACGGGTGGTCAATCTGTTGAAATCAGAGCACTACATTTTGGCCACCGTGCTCGATCCTAGATTTAAAACCTACGTTGTATCTCTCTTTCCGGCAGACACAAGTCTGCAGAGGTGCAAAGACCTGCTGGTGAGACACTTGTCAAGTCACTGGAACGTGACCCGTCAACAGCTCCTCCTTCACATTCTCCTGCAACTGGGGCTGCAAGGAAAAGGCTAAGAATTCCGAGCCCACCCGCTGGCGGTGATGTAGGGCAGTCTGGAGCGAGTGCTGACATCTGGTCCGGACTGAAAGACCTGCTAACGATTACTGACATGTCGTCTACTGTCACTGCATATGATTCTGTCACAAATGAAAGAATGGTGGAGGATTATATGAGTGACCGCATCCAAGTAGGCACGTCAGACAGTCCGTACATATACTGGCAGGAAAAAGAGGCAATTTGGAGGCCCTTGCACAAACTGGCTTTATTTTACCTAAATTGCCCCCCCCCCCTACAGTGTGTACTCCGAAAGAGTGTTTAGTGCAGCCGCTCACCTTGTCAGCAATCGGTGTACGAGGTTACTTCCAGAAAATGTGGAGAAGATGATGTTCATCAAAATGAATTATAATCAATTTCTCCGTGGAGACATGCCTCCAGAAAGTACACAGGGACCTGAGATGGTGGATTCCAGTGGGGACAAATTAATAATCTGTGAGGAGGGGGATGTACACAGTGAAAGGGGTGAGGAATCGGACGATGAGGAGGAGGTGGACATCTTGGCCAATATTTACTAAGAATTCGAGTTTGTCCTATTTGTGTTTTTTTTTCTAAGTTCCAATCCGGGAATTCACTAAGCACCAATCTCGGCAGTGTTTGGACTATTCGTAATGGTTTGATTTGCAAAGTTCCGAAATATGAATGAATAGACCATCGGTCAAACACGGTTGTTATTTCATATAATACGGGCATTCACTATTCATTCGTATTTGGGTGTTAGTTTCTGAGTACTCAAGTGCAGGTCTGATTTGTTTCGATTCGTTAAAAAAGGAGCAAAAAAATAGACCTGCTTTTTCCAGTCGAGTTTGGATAACCATGCATGGATCAGTGAGATCTGTGCATGGTTATCTATGGGAAAGGGTCTGTTTAGTGTAAAAACTGAAAAAAAAATTGCGTGGGGTCTTCTCTCCTAAGCATAACCAGCCTCGGGCTCTTGGAGCCAGTCCTGGTTGAAAAAATATGGGGGGAAAAATGACAGGGGTTCCCCTATATTTAATCAACCAGCACCGGGCTCTGCGCCTGGTCCTGGTTCCAAAAATATGGGGGACAAAAAGCGTAGGGGTCCCCCGTATTTTTGAAACCAGCACCGGGCTCCACTAGCCTGGTACATAATGCCACAGCCGGGGGACACTTTTATACTGGTCCCTGCGACCCTGGCATTACATACCCAACTAGTCACCCCTGGCCGGGGTACCCTGGAGGATTGGGAACCCCTTAAATCAAGGGGTCCCCCCCTCCAGCCACCCAAGGGCCAGGGGTGAAGCCCGAGGCTGTCCCCCCATCCAAGGGCGGCGGATGGGGGGCTGATAGCCTTTTTTTTAAATGTGAATATTGTTTTTAGTAGCAGTACTACAAGTCCCAGCAAAACCGGGCCCGCTGGTACCTGTAGTACTACTACTAAAAAAATACCCCCAAAAAAACAGGACACACACACTGTGAAAGTATAATTTTATTACATACATGCACACCTCCATACATACATACATACTTACCTATGTTCCCACGAGGCTCGGTCCTCTTCTCCATGTAGAATCCTTGGGGTACCTGTGAAAAAAATTATACTCACATAATCCAGTGTAGAATCAGACCTTTGTATAATCCACGTACTTGGCAAAATAATAAAATGGAAACCTGACCACGCACTGAAAGGGGTCCCATGTTTACACATGGGACCCCTTTCCCCGACTGCCAGGACCCCCCCTGACTCCTGTCAAAGAGGGTCCCTTCAGCCAATCAGGGAGCGCCACGTCGTGGCACTCTCCTGATTGGCTGTGTGCTCCTGTAGTGTCTGTGAGGCAGCACACGGCACAGATACAATGTAGCGCCTATGCGCTCCATTGTAGCCAATGGTGGGAACTTTGCGGTCAGTGGTGAGGTTACTTTCGGTCAACCGCTGACCTCAAAGTTCCCACCATTGGCTACAATGGAGCGCATAGGCGCTACATTGTATCTGTGCCATGTGCTGCCTCACTGACACTACAGGAGCACACAGCCAATCAGGAGAGTGCCACGACGTGGCACTCCCTGATTGGCTGAAGGGACCCTCTTTGACAGGAGTCAGGGGGGGTCCTTGCAGTCGGCGAAAGGGGTCCCATGTGTAAACATGGGACCCCTTTCAGTGCGTGGTCGGATTTCCGTTTTATTATTTTGCCAAGTACGTGGATTATACAAAGGTCTGATTCTACACTGGATTATGTGAGTATAATTTTTTTCACAGGTACCCCAAGGATTCTACATGGAGAAGAGGACCGAGCCTCGTGGGAACATAGGTAAGTATGTATGTATGGAGGTGTGCATGTATGTAATAAAATTATACTTTCACGGTGTGTGTGTCCTGTTTTTTTGGGGGTATTTTTTGAGTAGTAGTACTACAGGTACCAGTGGGCCCGGTTTTCCACCGCATGCTGGTACTTGTGGTTCTCCAAGTACCAGCTTGCGGGGAAGGCTTGCTGGGACTTGTAGTACTGCTACTAAAAACAATATTCACATTTTAAAAAAGGCTATCTGCCCCCCATCTGCCGCCCTTGGATGGGGGGACAGCCTCGGGCTTCACCCCTGGCCCTTGGGTGGCTGGAGGGGGGGACCCCTTGATTTAAGGGGTTCCCACTCCTCCAGGGTACCCTGGCCAGGGGTGACTAGTTGGGTATGTAATGCCAGGGCCGCAGGGACCAGTATAAAAATGTCCCCCGGCTGTGGCATTATGTACCTGGCTAGTGGAGCCCGGTGCTGGTTTCATAAATACGGGGGACCCCTACGCTTTTTGTCCCCCGTATTTTTGGAACCAGGACCAGGCGCAAAGCCCGGTGCTGGTTGATTAAATATGGGGGAACCCCTGTCATTTTTTACCCCATATTTTTTCAACCAGGACCGGCTCAAAGAGCCCGAGGCTGGTTATGCTTAGGAGGGGGGACCCCACGCAATTTTTTTCTGATTTTTTAAGACTTTAATCAACTTTTTAAGGTACACAATGAAGCCCTGCATGGATCTCACAGATCCGGCCGGGATTCCTTGTGTTTTGTCAGGCAGTGTTTTACTCATCACTCCCGTAAAACACTGCCTGATATTACGAATCACATCAACATCGGAAAAAATGATTGTGTAAAACTCTGCAGCTTAGTGAATGATCGTATCAGGATTCAAAAAGTTGCAGTAAAATGCACCCGATACCATTCGAGTTCAAACACCCTTCAAAACGGCCAAAACACGAATCTTTGTAAATATACCCCCTTGCCTCTGTAGAGCCAGTTTGTACAAGGAGAGATTGATTGCTTCTTTTTTGGTGGGGGCCCAAACCAACCAGTCATTTCAGCCACAGTCGTGTGGCAGACCCTGTCACTGAAATGATGGGTTTGTTAAAGTGTTCATGTCCTGTTTATACAACATAAGGGTGGGTGGGAGGGCCCAAGGACAATTCCATCTTGCACCTCTTTTTTATTTTATTTATCTCTGCATCATGTGATGTTTGGGGCTAATTTTTTTAAGTGCCATCCTGTCTGACACTGCAGTGCCACTCCTAGATGGGCCAGGTGTTTGTGCCAGCCACTTGGGTCGCTTAGCTTAGTCATACAGCGACCTCAGTGCAAATTTTAGGACTAAAAATAATATTGTGAGGTGTTCAGAATAGACTGGAAATGAGTGGAAATTATGGTTATTAAGTTAATAATACTATGGGATCAAAATGACCCCCAAATTCTATGATTTAAGCTGTTTTTGAGGGTTTTTTGTAAAAAACACCAAAATCCAAAACACACCCAAATCCAACAAAAAAATTTCAGGGAGGTTTTGCCAAAACGCGTCCGAATCCTAAACACGGCCGCGGAACCGAATCCAAAACCAAAACACAAAAATTTTCGGTGCACATCACTAGTTCTAATCAATGGTATTATTGGTCCAAATCACTGGAAGAAAATGACAAAATCACTGGAATTATTTGGCAAGATCGCTGTAATTAATAATTATAAATCACTGATATTAATTGGTAAATTCTCGCTATCGCCTGCCAAGTGAAGTGGAATCTAGATTTTGTACCGGGGACACAATAACTTCATCAATTGTCTAAATCCCACTGCACTAGTGTCGGAAAACGGGCACATGTCTAACAGTGCACTGATTATACTGAGAACTGATTATACTGATCACTGATGATACTACGGAGAACTGACACTGAGCAGCGAGAACAGCACTGGACTATTGTACTGTAGTATACTGGTCACCACAATGCAGCACTGACACTGAGCACAGATATTAAGCACTGATCAGGATACTAGAAGTGACACAGAGCTGCAAGATACAGCAATGGCCTACTGTACTGTACTACTATATACTGGTGGTCACCACAATGCTGCACTGTATTACTATATACTGGTCACAACAATGCAGCAGATATTGAGCACTGATCAGGATACTAGAACTGAGTCTGACACGGAGCTGCAAGATAGTGCAATGGCCTACTGTACTGTACTATATGTATACTGCTGGTCACCAAAATGCTGCACCGTCCTACTATATACTGCTCACAATAATGCAGCACAGATATGGAATAGATACTTGCAGTGACACAGAGCTGCAATATACAGCAATGTCCTACTGTACTGTACTACTATAATTATATACTGGTGGTCCCCACAATGCAGTACACTGAGCACAGATATTACCAGGTGTATCTCACACATCGCACAGTACAGATTACAGGATGTATAATCACCAGGTGTATAACACACGTCGCACAGTACAGTATACAGGAGGTATAATCCCCAGGTGCAACTCACACATCACGCAGTACAGTATATAGGGTATATAATCCCCAGGTGTATCTCACACATCGCTCAGTACAGATTACAGGATGTATAATCACCAGGTGTATAACACACGTCGCACAGTACAGTATACAGGGTGTATAATCCCCAGGTGTATCTCACACATCACTCAGTACAGTATATAGGGTGTATAATACCCAGGTGTATCTCACACATCGCTCAGTACAGATTACAGGATGTATAATCACCAGGTGTATAACACACATCGCACAGTACAGTATACAGGGTGTATAATTAATAACCAGGTGCATCACACACATCGCACAGTACAGTATATAGGGTGTATAATCCCCAAGTGTATCTCACACATCACGCAGTACAGTATATAGGGTTTATAATCCCAAAGTGTATCTCACACATCGCTCAGGACAGTATACAGGGTGTATAATCACCAGGTGTATCACAAACATTGCACAGTACAGTATACAGGGTGTATAATCCCCAGGTGTATCTCACACATCACTCAGTACAGTATATAGGGTGTATAATCCCCAGGTGTATCTCACACATCGCTCAGTACAGATTACAGGATGTATAATCACCAGGTGTATAACACACATCGCACAGTACAGTATACAGGGTGTATAATTAATTACCAGGTGTATCACACACATCGCACAGTACAGTACATAGGGTGTATAATCCCCAGGTGTATCTCACACATCACGCAGTACAGTATATAGGATGTATAATCCCAAGGTGTATCTCACACATCGCTCAGGACAGTATACAGAGTGTATAATCACCAGGTGTATCACAAACGTTGCACAGTACAGTATACAGGGTGTATAATCCCCAGGTGTATCTCACACATCACTCAGTACAGTATATAGGGTGTATAATCCCCAGATGTATCTCACACATCGCTCAGTACAGATTACAGGATGTATAATCACCAGGTGTATAACACACATCGCACAGTACAGTATACAGGGTGTATAATTAATTACCAGGTGTATCACAGACATCGCACAGTACAGTATATAGGGTGTATAATCCCCAGGTGTATCTCACACATCACTCAGTACAGTATATAGGGTGTATAATACCCAGGTGTATCTCACACATCGCTCAGTACAGATTACAGGATGTATAATCACCAGGTGTATAACACACGTCGCACAGTACAGTATACATCCTGGTCACAACAGTGCAGCAGATATTGAGCACTGATCAGGATACTAGAAGTGGTCCCCACAATGCAGTACACTGAGCACAGATATTACCAGGTGTATCTCACACATCGCACAGTACAGATTACAGGATGTATAATCACCAGGTGTATAACACACGTCGCACAGTACAGTATACAGGAGGTATAATCCCCAGGTGCAACTCACACATTACGCAGTACAGTATATAGGGTATATAATCCCCAGGTGTATCTCACACATCGCTCAGTACAGATTACAGGATGTATAATCACCAGGTGTATAACACACGTCGCACAGTACAGTATACAGGGTGTATAATCCCCAGGTGTATCTCACACATCACTCAGTACAGTATATAGGGTGTATAATACCCAGGTGTATCTCACACATCGCTCAGTACAGATTACAGGATGTATAATCACCAGGTGTATAACACACATCGCACAGTACAGTATACAGGGTGTATAATTAATAACCAGGTGCATCACACACATCGCACAGTACAGTATATAGGGTGTATAATCCCCAAGTGTATCTCACACATCACGCAGTACAGTATATAGGGTTTATAATCCCAAAGTGTATCTCACACATCGCTCAGGACAGTATACAGGGTGTATAATCACCTGGTGTATCACAAACATTGCACAGTACAGTATACAGGGTGTATAATCCCCAGGTGTATCTCACACATCACTCAGTACAGTATATAGGGTGTATAATCCCCAGGTGTATCTCACACATCGCTCAGTACAGATTACAGGATGTATAATCACCAGGTGTATAACACACATCGCACAGTACAGTATACAGGGTGTATAATTAATTACCAGGTGTATCACACACATCGCACAGTACAGTATATAGGGTGTATAATCCCCAGGTGTATCTCACACATCACGCAGTACAGTATATAGGATGTATAATCCCAAGGTGTATCTCACACATCGCTCAGGACAGTATACAGAGTGTATAATCACCAGGTGTATCACAAACGTTGCACAGTACAGTATACAGGGTGTATAATCCCCAGGTGTATCTCACACATCACTCAGTACAGTATATAGGGTGTATAATCCCCAGATGTATCTCACACATCGCTCAGTACAGATTACAGGATGTATAATCACCAGGTGTATAACACACATCGCACAGTACAGTATACAGGGTGTATAATTAATTACCAGGTGTATCACAGACATCGCACAGTACAGTATATAGGGTGTATAATCCCCAGGTGTATCTCACACATCACTCAGTACAGTATATAGGGTGTATAATACCCAGGTGTATCTCACACATCGCTCAGTACAGATTACAGGATGTATAATCACCAGGTGTATGACACACGTCGCACAGTACAGTATACATCCTGGTCACAACAGTGCAGCAGATATTGAGCACTGATCAGGATACTAGAAGTGACACAGAGCTGCAAGATACAGCAATGGCCTACTGTACTGTACTATATGTATACTGCTGGTCACCAAAATGCTGCACTGTCCTACTATATACTGCTCACAATAATGCAGCACAGATATGAATAGTATACTTGACACAGAACTGCAAGATACAGCAATGGCCTACTGTCCTGTACTACTATAATTATATACTGGTGGTCCCCACAATGCAGCACACTGAGCACAGATATTTGCAGCACACTGAGAACAGATATGGAACGTTTTCAGGCAGAGAACATAGATATTTGCAGCACACTGAGCACAGATATTTGCAGCACACTGAGCACAGATACAGAGCTTTTCAGGGAGAGAACGCAGCCACGTCCTCTCCGTTCAATCTCCAATGCACAAGTGAAAATGGCGGCGACGCGCGGCTCTTTATATAGAATACGAATCTCGTGAGAATCCGACAGCGGGATGATGACGTTCGGGCGCGTTCGGGTTAACCGGTTTCCTCAGACCCGTGTAAAATAGGTGAAGTTCGGGGGGGTTCGGATCTCGACGAACCGAACCTGCTCATCTCTACCGAGTATACGAGAGGATCTGCTCACACACTGTCCACTGCCAGCATATTTCTACATACTGTACAAATCAAAACAATTTTCATAAGATCCAAGGCACAACCGTCACTATACAGCCACCCGTGAAAGGGATGACCTCCAAAGCCTCAATACAATATAAAAATATAGCAAATTAACCGAAATTGGTGATCAGTCAAGATTCAAAAATAAAATCTATATAAACCCAATAACATAGAAAAGCGAAATGCCGTGTGGTGTGATGTCATCAAATGTTAAAAAAAAATGCTTGGTTCATATATTGTCCGTTAAAGTCTGTAGAAATGGAATTTATCAGTCCTCCTATAAATGGCCCACTCAAACATACTGTAAAAAGGAGACTCATGAGGGTAAATTTACTAAGGTGGGACTTTCAGATTCTACTTAACATTTATCTAGCTGCTCCTAGAAGATAATAGAATGTGATTGGTTGCTATGGGCAACATCATCAGTTCTAAAAACTCCCACCTTAGTAAATTTACCTCATGGTGTAGTATGGTTTTGGTTTTCCAAACATCACTAGTAATCTTGATATGATACAAAAAAGTGGTGACACTGTAGATATAGGAAATCCAAATGAGCCACCTACAGATGAAGAATAGCACACCCTACTCACAGGAGTGTGCTGGATGAAGCGCATAAAGCTTTCATTAATGGGACACTCTCTTCAACCACATGAGAAGCAACTAAATGTATATTCAAACTAGAGATGAGCATTTTGGATTTTAAGAAATGCAAACTGCTATGAACTTCCGGGATGCGAGGCGGATGTGCCGGGGCACGGATCTGCCCTGGCTGCTTGGGATCCCGACCTGAGGCGAAACCATGAGATCCCGCTGTCGGATCTTGTGTTTTCTGCTTGGCAGCCAATTTCAAATGTCCTATTAAATCAATGGGCTGACTGCAGATTGGCTGAGAGAGCCATCTGTCACAGCTCTCAGCCAATCAGTGTGTCCCCATTGACTTTAATGGGACTAGATGAAGGCACGCAGTGAAGTAATTACACCACCGCCCGAACTGTGAACAACACTGCCTGCACTGCCGACACCCCCACACTGCCGACATCCCTGCACTGAGAATACCGCCACACTCCCATGCTGCCAACACCCCTGCATTGAGGACACCTCTGGCACTCCAGCAATGCTGATACGGCCAGCACCCCAGCTATGAGGACATTGCAATCACTCCTGCAATGCAGACACAACCAGCACCCTGCACTGCTGACTCAGCTGGCACCCCCACCCGGCCAACACCACTGACACACCCCAGCACTGAGGAGGACACCACCAGCACTCCCACCTTGCCGACATTGTTGGCACCCCTGCACTGACAGCACTGCCAATACCACCAGCACCCCAGCAGTACTAACACCACCGGCAACCCCACACTGCTGACACCCCTGCAGTAAGGACACCCCCCACACCCCCACACTGCCAACACTGCCTGCAGTACCAACTATGCCAGCAACTCTGCATTGAGGACACTGCCGGCACCCTCGCACTGAGGACACCACCATCATTGCCGACACAGCCAGCACCCCAGCAGTATGGACACCACCAGCAACTCCACACTGAGGACACTGCCTGCACTGCCGTCACTGCCAGCACCCATGGCACACCCGCACTGCCAACTCAGGCAGCAGTGCCGACACCACCAGCAACTCCGCACTGAGGACACCATCAGCACTGCCGACACCACCAGCACCCCAGCAGTACCGACACTGCCGGCAACCCCAGACTGTGGACTCTGCCAGCACCTCTGCAATGTCAACACTACCGCACTGAGGAAACCACTGGCATCCCCTGTCACAGTAAGTGCACTATTGGTGTATCTGCCCGGCACTGTATCCTGCATTGTATCCGACCCACACTGTATCCCGTACTATATCCATACCACACTGTATCCAACTTACACTGTATCCTGCACTGTATCCAACCAGCAATGTATTCCGTACTTTATCTGATCCGCACTGTATCCCGCATTGTATCCAACCAGCAATGTATCTGACCCAAACTGTATTCAACCCACACTGTATCCGACCTGCTGTGTATTCTGCACTGTATCCACCCTGCAATGTATCATGCACTGAATCCCTCTCATTGTATCCAACCTGCACTGTATCCAACCCACAAAGTATCCAACCCACACTGTATCCCACACTGTATCCAACCAGCACTTTATTCAACTTGGCCTGTATCTTGCACTGTATCCAACTCACACTGTATACCGCAGTTTAGCCAGCCAGCCCCTGGCCAATTTTGGTGAAAACAATATTATGAGCTGTGAGGTGGTCAAAATTGAGTGGAAATGACTGTAAATTGATGTTATTGAGGTTAATAATACTCTAGGATCATAAAAAAAGGCCCATATTAAGTGGTTTTAGCGCTTTTTGACAATTTTTCAAAAAATTCAAATCCAAAAGCAGTCACGCCTGTATAGCAAATTCAAAGCCAGCAAATCCCTAATTCAAACTAATAGCTGAAACCACAGGCAACATCTGCGTACCATACTCACAAAAAATGGAACTGTGACATACACATCAAGGTTCATTTGGAGAACACTCCTGCGTCCCTAGGAACAGTACTGTTCTTCTTTTCTCAAACAGTTTCAGACATATATGTGAGAATTATAAATGACTGGTGGTCTCCAGGGAGAAGTGGGTGAAGTAGAGGAAGTGTACAGATTATTTTGTGCTGTGCTGCAGTCTATAGGTGCCAGGTCATATGTGTGCTACACTGGACCAAGAAGTCCAGCCCCTTTATGATGTGTGATCAAGGGGCCAGACTTACAGGTCCCATGTAGCGCTCATGTGCAGCACTGCACGAAAACACTTCCTCCGCTTCACCAACTTCTCCCAGTCATTTATAATTATTTATGTATATGTAATATTTTGCTTGGATGTACTGTAAGAGGAATTGCTTAAGGAGATGGAATAAACGGAGTCGCTTCAATAACCAAATGTGCCCAAATGCAAGAGGAGGAAATACACAGAGCAACCCGTTTCTCAGTGTATAAACTTTGGACAGTTGCATCCACCTTTTTTGTAATATGACTTTTTATTTTATTTTTATTTTTTTAATGCAGAAACAGAATATTTTATCCTGTAACCTCATTATTTTTATTGTGTGCATATGTGTTCATGTTACATGTGTTATTTATATGTGAAGTGTGTAATGTTTTTCATGAGAAATTGTTAAAATCTTCACCCAAGATTCAAAAAGCCAACATGCTCTTATGCAACTGCAGAACACTAACAATGCATGACCAACTAAATTAGTCTCTTATACTTCCAAGGGATGTAACAGACTGCTTGTTAAGTGTGATCGACCCAAAGTCTGCAAATCCTATGTGTTACATAAAAGCTGTGTCTATAGCAATGCTTTTCAAACAATGGTGTAAGAAACTGAAGCAGAAACAAATAAAAACAACCACTACACAACCTGTCCCAAGACATTATGTATGTGTGACATTAGTACTTAGTTTATATTCAATCTACAGTTCATTTTCAGACACTCTTGTAATTGACCTTAATCCGGCAAGTTTATACCTTTACTTTTTAGCGTCTCCGGAATTCCAATGTGCAGGTATTGTCCGGAGGAACCCAGAAATCTAATCACAAGACTGAGATACAAGCAAACACATTATTGAATTCAATCAAGTCTGAGGGGATAAACTGCATGGTGAATTATGATTCTCGTGGCAGTTCAGATTGTGATTTGTCTAATACAAAGAATCATAAGGCCAGAAGCAATTAAGCGAGAACCTTGAGCATGCCTACAATTTTAATAGAGGAGATGACCTTCTGTGATTTGCTATCTATTACACTGATCATACGGTCCATAATGAACAGACAGCCACAGAGGGAACCTTTCATTTTTCTTTTCCACATTAAGTTTGTAGGGCCGTGAAGCAGTTAAATCAACAGATATTTGTGTAAGCAATCTGTATTTGCAGTCATGCTCATGTGAGTATCTATATATTATATTTGTATTTGACATTGTCAGGTCAGTTCTACTGTTTGTATTCTTATTTCTTCTGTCAGTTGCTCATCGTGTTTGCCCTAAATATAGTATACCGTATGTGACCTAATGCTGAGAATAAATAAAGCATGTGTTTTTTCATATAAATAGATAACTTACAGACTAGGTTTTATAATGTGGATGTGCTGTAATTGTATGAATAGAATCAGTAACCAAATGAGGTTATTGCAGGAAACCTACAGCTGCAGCCTCCAATGTAGTATTGTTGTATCTAATATGCTGAATACCTGGTTATTACTTGCCACCTTATTTAATACAAGCAAATATTAGGGAATGTGAGACTTAGGGGGTCATTCAGAGCTGTTAGCAAATCAAAAAAGTAAGCAATTGTGCAAAACCATGTTGCACTGCAGGTGGAGCAGATGTAACATGTGCAGAGAGAGTTAGATTTGGGTGGGTTATATTGTGTCTGTGCAGAGTGAATACTGGCTGTTACTTTTGCCTCACCTGCAGTGCACATGGTTTTACCCAATTGCTAACTTTTTGGGTTTACTAACAACTCTGTATAACTCCCTTAGTACAAATAATATAGGAACATTAGGGTCATAGGTTGGAGGAAGAGGTTTTGAAGGCAAGTTAGGCTTTTACCAAGGGTTCCATGTCTGAATTAACTTTTCTTTCTAGTGTCCGTCCGATGTTCATTATAAAGTAAGTTTTTTCACTCTTCCCTACAAATGGAAGTTAGAATCTTCTCACTTCCTGCTGTATGATGACAGTAAATGTCATTGTTTTATAACATAGGAATTATTAGTGTATAAATGCATCATGCCTAATCCAAAATAGTGCTCATAAAGTAAGACAGTGCTTTATTTTTCTTTGAGGAAGCCGCTGATAGACAGACAGGTGGAGAAACGCGTAAGAAGGCACTACAGAGGCATCTGGTACTGGTCCAAAAATCCACAGCAATATAACCCGTATGTGTTTATCATTTTGAAAAAATGGACACTCCACATATGGCACAAATAACTATCAAAACAGGTGATCAAGCTGTGATGAATGATTTCTTTTAGCCTCTAACTTATTCACAAGTTACTGCATGCCTGTAATTAATGATATACTAACCAAACAGCACTGTGGAAATCATGCTCATTAATACTAACTGAACTAAACTGAGGCATAAAAATTATTTTTCTAAGTACTAATATCTGAACTACTACTAGCTGACTGGACATGGACTGTTTTAATCATTTTTAATGTTGACACCGGCTGGTGCTTTCTAGTGTGAATATTTGTTGTTTTATATACAGTACTGTATATATATTCTATATGAATTTCTGTATAAATAAAATACACCCTTTTCTTCATTAAGCGCTGTTATAGTGTTCCTATGTTCTTTGTATCTAAAAAGGGTTGAATATCCCTTTAATAAGCAGCAGCTGAGGAACCTGTGTGTATTTTTATTTATTTTTTGTGTAAATTAATAACTGAAAGCGCCAAGTCTTTATCTTTATCATACAGTAAGAGTTGATAGCTTATTTGTACTAATGTGTGTTTAAAATGCAGACAAAAGTTGTTAAAAAACTAAAAAGACAAAATTATATGTATATATTCTGAGTCACATTTACTGCATCTTAAAAATATTTGTAACTCAGCATAGTACAGTATATTCAATGTATCTGAATGAGTAAAATGTATTATATGTTTATAATTACAGATGTGTGGTATGGTTCTCTAAAAATCAGAACACACGTGAATTTTGTGGATCTGAACCGAACTAACCAAACTAAAACCTAGTCCAGATCTAAGGAGATCCGAACTGAACCAAGTCTCTGTTTGGATCTTCCCGCTGTTTGGAATTTGAATTTTAAATACGAATTTTGAGTTTTGGACTGCAAAAATTAAATGATTTTAGTGGTTTTTAACCATTTTCAAGAAATCCAAAACCAAAGATTTGGATTTTAAATCCGAATTCTGAACCAAAACACTTGAGGGTGGTTTTGTAAAACTAAAACCAAAATACGACCATGAAATTAGAACCAAAATACGAGGCTTCGCACACATCTCTAATAATAATCTGATGATCTGATATAGAATTTAAAAAAAAAAAACTTGTGCCAAAGTGAATATCAGCCTAAACTAGTTGGGGCAAGTGCATCTCCCTTGACATGATTTTTTATTTATTTATTTATTTATTTATTCTTTTTAGTCTAGCGCTGTTGTTGTCAAGGGATTTGCACTTTTTTTGCAGGCCACATTCCCTTAGAGAATTCAGCTTCATGATGAGCATGTTACATCTGTGTACAATTATAATGGGGGATCACATGCTGCTGATTTCACTGTTATAGCACTACTAGACCAGCCATCACCCCTTCTTACATTTCAGGCCAATTTCATTTTTGTGGTAATCAAAACTGTTTTCGGGGATTTCTCCCAAATGGTCTAATATATTGCTTTAATTCACAATTTTCTCCATAATCCTTCTATGACAGGTGGGACAGCTAAAGCAAATACGCAATATATCAAATTCCTATTTACAGTGGAATCTCTGAGAAAGTGGAAATTAGTTAAACACAAGATGTACACTGTAAGATCCTGGGTAGAGTAAATCTGAGACTACAGTAGCAATGTGATTGAAGATACAAGTGGGAAAGATATCTCGCTTTTGATACATATGGGAACACTGGCAGCCACCCTGCTGTATCTGAAAAATGCACAAAGAGCCACACTTTGCTCTACCCTGAAATCTTTGTTCCAAGAGCAGTGAAAAAAGACCTGCAGTAGTAAAAGGACAATTCAGGGAATAGCAAGGCAAATTATACTTTGGGTTAAATAATTAACACAATTTTGTGGGATATCGGCAAAAATTAAGCATTCACAATATGTTAGAAGAGGAGATCAAATTATGGAGATACAGTACCTGCTGTGGTCCCTCGGTAGTTGTTCACAAGAACAGCCCCATAGGTTTCTATGGGGGCAGTATAATTGGTAAATTTAGCAAGCTCTGGAATGAGAAGCATTCAGGAGTTTGGCCCTGGTTGCTAACCCATCTTCAGATGATGTTAGCCATTGTAACCTATAGGCTACATACTGCAGATTTTTTGGGGGAGTGATCCATCCCCAGTGCTGTCTACTTGCACATGCACTAACAGTAGAGTAAGAGGGGTCTGAACTAGACAGTAAAGTGGTTGCATATCAAAGAACCTGTCTTAGCTACTCTACAATTATACATTTAGGATAACAAATATTGCTTATTGTCATGAATTGTGGCAATAAGGAAACTTTATTTTCAGGTAAGAATGCAATTCATAATAAGTACGACCATAAGAAAGAACATCAGTATTTATATTCTACAAAAACATGTCTCTTTACTAGTTTACTATTGTAGAATTGGAAACACAAATTACAGTTCTTTGTCAACTCTGTTGTTTTGTTCTTAAATTTGATTTTGTGCACAGATGTATCCACACTCATCTAGCCTGCAGTTTTCCATATTTGCGGCAATCGAGGTGTGGCAAGTTTGCCCATGACTAGGATGCACATATGCGTCTAAGTAAGTGTGCCCATAGGAATACATCGACGGCATACTAAGCCACAGCTCGGCGTGGCATGTGTGACTGTGCGGCCAAATGAAAGGCTCTAGCTGTAGGTTTTTCTACATCTTTATAATTCCCCAAATGGAGAGATGGGTGGAGCTTATGATTCTGAAGTTTTGTCTCTAAGGGATACAGAAATGTAATTGTTTCCCTATTAAAAAAAATTCTTACTAATACAAAAATAAAAACATAAGATTTATGTAGGAAACAAATCATGATTTAAATTTTTACTATTTTTAAGGTTACCGCTTTTTTTTATCTAGGTAATAGTTATTTATATTTAGGTACTTTATTTTATTTTCTTGGGGAGGGGGGGGGGATAACGTAGTAAATTGCAACAAATATATTACCTAAGGGAAAGTAGCCAAAAATAGAAAAATAAAAAAGCTTTCCATGATGGAATTGTGGTATTCTGTCAAGAGAGCAGTCCCTGAGATATATTCTACATTGAATAAGCAAGTTCTCTGAGAACAGTGATACCACAGTAAATAAGATCTGAATTATAGACCCAAGAATAATGCTACCCTGTAATAGCATAGTTTTTATGACACATCAACAACACACATGGCGAATGTAGGGATGGAGACATTTCTTTAAGGATGCTGTAACATACTTTCTGTGAGACATTACTGCAATGATTAATATGGTTCTAAAGTATAAAAGAGACATATTTTACATGTAACACATTGTAAAAACTGCATTAACTATTAAGACAGGTAAATTAACTATATTGTTAATTGTAAATGGTTTGATTAGTATTGTCCAGTAACGGTTTTGCCACATAATACACAAAAGTAGATTTACAATAAAAAAATAACAATTTATGCTGTGCATTCTAATTGGTTGTTTCTCTTCAGCAACACTTTTGGCATACAGGACCAAGGTAATAAATATTCCTGTAAGGTCCGTTTTTAATTATAACTTCAGCTGTGGACTCTGGAAAGCAAACATAGTGCCCAATGAGATATCATCAAGTTAACTAATTTCATTTGCTGGATTTATTTTGAACATTTTAGAATAAGGGCATTGAAACTGGTATAACAGAGCAACTTTGCTATTTTTGTATATTTTTTTATCACTGATTTTGGTACATTTATTTCTATAATAATATTCTGCTGAAAAAACTTGATACTTTGAACCTAAGCTAAGACAAGATATTTCAAATTACTTCATGAGTTTGTGACATGCATAATGCATCTGTGACACAAAGAATGTGTTAATAAAGTTTGAATTGGCTTTAAAGAAAATAAGTTATATACAGTAGACATGGCTTTTTTTTATTTAGAGAAAATATATATACTGTATATACATATATATTGACAGTATATATATATATATATATATATATACACATATATATTGTTATTTTGAACGTTACAGTTTATTTTAATCTTCTATTTAGTTTTTGATTCATGTTTCCAGACATCTTAGTAATGTTAAATTACTTCTAATTGCAGGTGGACTGTGTTCAAACTGATTTCAAAATTGCAGTGTAAAAATAAAGCTGTCCAGTATTTGTGGGCTACATGCAAAAGCAGCCAGTATTTACCCTGCACAGAAAAATAAACCCACCCAAATCTAAATCTCTCTGCACTTGTTACATCTGCCCCACTTGCAGTGTAATATAGTTTTGCTAGTTGCTTGCTTTTTCTCTTACGTCCTAGAGGATGCTGGGGACTCCGTAAGGACCATGGGGATAGACGGGCTCCGCAGGAGACATGGGCACTTTAAGAAAGACTTTAGATCTGGGTGTGCACTGGCTCCTCCCTCTATGCCCCTCCTCCAGACCTCAGTTTACTACTGTGCCAAGAGGAGACTGGGTGCTTTTCAGGGAGCTCTCCTGAGTTTCCTGTCAGAAAGTATATTTGTTAGGTTTTTTATTTTCAGGGAGCCTGCTGGCAACAGACTCCCTGCATCGAGGGACTGAGGGGAGAGAAGCAGACCTACTTCTGTGAGTTTCAAGGCTCTGCTTCTTAGGCTACTGGACACCATTAGCTCCAGAGGGAGTCGGAACACAGGTCTCACCCTGGAGTTCGTCCCGGAGCCGCGCCGCCGTCCTCCTCACATAGCCGGAAGATAGAAGCCGGGTGAGTATGAGAAGAAAAGAAGACTACAGAGGCGGCAGAAGACTTCATGATCTTCACTGAGGTAACGCACAGCAGTAAAGCTGTGCGCCATTGCTCTCATACACCTCACACACGGCAGTCACTGTAAGGGTGCAGGGCGCAGGGGGGGCGCCCTGGGCAGCATATAAACCTCTCTTTGGCAAAAATAAATATATATACAGCTGGGCACTGTATATATATGAGCCCCGCCAATTTTTACTGTATTTGAGCGGGACAGAAGCCCGCCGCCGAGGGGGCGGGGCTTCTCCCTCAGCACTCACCAGTGCCATTTTCTCCACAGCACAGCAGAGAGGAAGCTCCCCGGACTCTCCCCTGCTTATACCACGGTAGAAAGAGGGTTTTAAAGAAGAGGGGGGGCACATAATTAGGCGCATATATATATATATATATATATATATATATATATATATATGTGAATACAGCGCTACTGGGTAAACGTAAAATTATTGTGTTTTTTTCCTGGGTCATATAGCGCTGGGGTGTGTGCTGGCATACTCTCTCTCTGTCTCTCCAAAGGGCCTTGTGGGGGAACTGTCTTCAGATAAGATGATTCCCTGAGTGTATGGTGTGTCGGTATGCGTGTGTCGACATGTCTGAGGTAGAAGGCTCTCCTAGAGAGGAGCGGGAGCAAATGAATGTGGTGTCTTCGTCGACAACGCCGACACCTGACTGGATGGATATGTGGAATGTTTTAAGTGCTAATGTAAATTTATTGCACAAAAGATTAGACACAGCTGAAGCTAGGAAACAGTCAGGAAGTCAACCCATGCCTGTCCCTATGTCGCAGGGACCTTCAGGGTCTCAAAAGCGCCCACTATCCCAAATAGTTGACACAGATACCGACACGGATTCTGACTCCAGTGTCGACTACGATGAGGCAAAGCTACAGCCAAAATTTGCTAAATGTATTCAATATATGATTATTGCAATAAAAGATGTTTTGCACATCACAGAGGAACCCCCTGTCCCTGACACGAGGGTACACATGTATAAGGGAAAGAAACCTGAGGTAACCTTTCCCACCTCACATGAGTTGAACGAATTATGTGAAAAAGCTTGGGAATCTCCAGACAAAAAACTGCAGATTCCCAAAAGGATTCTTATGGCGTATCCTTTCCCGCCAACGGACAGGATACGGTGGGAATCCTCCCCTAAGGTGGACAAAGCATTGACATGCTTATACAAAAGGTAGCGCTGCCATCCCAGGATACGGCTACCCTCAGGGATCCTGCTGACCGCAAGCAGGAGATTACCCTAAAGTCCATTTACACACATTCTGGTAACTTACTCAGACCGGCAATTGCGTCGGCCTGGGTTTGTAGCGCTGTAGCAGCATGGACAGATACCTTATCAGCGGAGATTGAGACCCTAGATAAGGATAATATTTTATTGACCCTAGGGCATATAAAGGATGCTGTCCTATATATGAGAGATGCTCAAAGAGACATTAGTCTACTGGGTTCTAGAATAAACGCTATGTCGATTTCTGCTAGACGAGTCCTATGGTCCCGGCAATGGACAGGTGATGCCGACTCAAAAAGGCTTATGGAGGTTTTACCTTACAGGGGTGAGGAATTGTTTGGGGAAGGTCTCTCGGACCTGGTCTCCACAGCTACAGCTGGTAAATCGAATTTTTTGCCTTATATTCCCTCACATCCTAAGAAAGCAACACATTATCAAATGCAGTCCTTTCGATCACAGAGACACAAGAAAGTACGAGGTGCGTCCTTTCTTGCCAGAGGTAAGGGTAGAGGGAAAAAGCTGCACAACACAGCTAGTTCCCAGGAACAGAAGTCCTCCCCGGCCTCTACAAAATCCACCGCATGACGCTGGGGCTCCGCTAAAGGAGTCCGCCTCTGTGGGGGCACGTCTTCGAATTTTCAGCCACATCTGGGTTCACTCACAGGTGGATCCCTGGGCAATAGAAATTGTTTCTCAGGGTTACAAGCTGGAATTCGAAGAGGTGCCTCCTCGCCGGTTTTTCAAATCGGCCCTACCATCTTCTCCCCAGGAAAGGGAGATAGTATTAAATGCAATTCACAAATTGTATCTTCAACAGGTGGTGGTCAAGGTTCCCCTGCTTCAACAAGGAAGGGGATATTACTCGAAACTATTTGTAGTCCCGAAACCGAACGGTTCGGTCAGACCCATATTAAATTTAAAATCCCTGAACCTATACTTGAAAAGGTTCAAGTTCAAGATGGAATCGCTAAAAGCGGTCATCGCCAGCCTGGAAGGGGGAGATTTTATGGTATCTCTGGACATAAAGGATGCATACCTTCATGTTCCCATTTATCCACCTCATCAGGCGTACCTGAGACCAAGGTAATGGCGGAAATGTTGGTGCTCCTGCGCAAGCAAGGTTTCACAATTATCCCGTACTTGGACGATCTCCTCATAAAAGTGAGATCAAGAGAGCGGTTGCTGAACAGCGTATCACTTTCACTGAAGGTGTTACAGCAACACGGCTGGATTCTCAATATCCCGAAGTCGCAGTTGGTTCCTACGACTCGTCTGACTTTCTTGGGCATGATTCTGGATACGGACCAGAAAAGGGTTTATCTTCCGATAGAAAAGGCCCAGGAACTCATGACTCTGGTAAGCAACCTATTGAAACCAAAACAGGTGTCAGTGCATCACTGCACTCGAGTCCTGGGAAACAAGTGGTCCGGTTCATATCTACAGATTCATCAGTTGATCACCCTGTCCCCCAGGGCCAGGGTATCTCTCCTGTGGTGGCTGCAGAGTGCTCACCTTCTAGAAGGCCGCAGGTTCGGCATTCAGGACTGGATCCTGATGACCACGGACGCGAGCCTCCGAGGTTGGGGAGCAGCCACACAGGGAAGAAATTTCCAAGGTCTTTGGTCAAGTCAAGAGACTTGTCTTCACATCAACATCCTGGAACTGAGGGCCATATACAACGCCCTACGTCAAGCAGAGACCTTACTTCGCGACCAACCAGTTCTGATCCAGTCAGACAACGTCACCGCAGTCGCTCATGTAAACCGCCAAGGCGGCACAAGGAGCAGAATGGCGATGGCGGAAGCCACCAGGATTCTTCGCTGGGCGGAGAATCATGTAAGCGCACTGTCAGCAGTGTTCATTCCGGGATTGGACAACTGGGAAGCAGACTTCCTCAGCAGACACGACCTGCATCCGGGAGAGTGGGGACTTCATCAGGAAGTCTTCGCACAGATTGCAAGTCAGTGGGGACTGCCCCAGATAGACATGATGGCGTCCCGACTCAACAAAAAGCTACAGAGGTATTGTGCCAGGTCAAGAGACCCTCAGGAAGTAGCTGTAGACGCCCTAGTGACACCGTGGGTGTTCTGGTCGGTCTATGTATTTCCTCCTCTTCCTCTCATACCCAAGGTGTTGAGAATAATAAGAAAAAGAGGAGTGAGAACAATTCTCATTGTTCCAGATTGGCCACGAAGGACCTAGTATCCGGATCTGCAGGAAATGCTCACAGAAGATCCGTGGCCTCTTCCTCTAAGACAGGACCTGTTGCAACAGGGGCCCTGTCTGTTCCAAGACTTACCGCGGCTGCGTTTGACGGCATGGCGGTTGAACGCTGGATCCTAGCGGAAAAAGGTATTCCAGATAAGGTCATTCCTACGCTAATAAAGGCTAGGAAGGACGTGACATCTAAACATCACAGTATATGGCGAAAATATGTTTCTTGGTGTGAGGCCAGGAATGCCCCTACGGAAGAATTCCATCGGGGCCGCTTCCTTCACTTCCTACAAACTGGAGTGAATTTGGGCCTTAAATTAGGCTCTATTAAGGTTCAAATTTCGGCCTTATCCATTTTCTTTCAAAAGGAATTGGCTTCTATCCCTGAAGTACAGACTTTTGTGAAGGGAGTGCTGCATATTCAGCCTCCTTTTGTACCTCCGGTGGCGCCTTGGGACCTTAACGTGGTGTTAAGTTTCCTTAAGTCACACTGGTTTGAACCACTTAAAACGGTGGAGTTAAAATATCTAATTTGGAAGGCGGTCATGTTATTAGCCTTGGCTTCGGCTAGGCGAGTGTCGGAATTAGCGGCTTTATCTCTGGTTTTCCATATGGATAGAGTGGAATTGAGGACCCGTCCGACAAATCCTGCCTAAGGTGGTGTCATCTTTTCATATGAACCAACCTATTGTGGTGCCTGTGGCTACGCGTGACTTGGAGGATTCCGAGTCCCTTGATGTGGTCAGGGCTTTGAAAATTTACGTGGCCAGAACGGCTAGAGTCAGAAAAACAGAAGCACTGTTTGTCCTGTATGCAGCCAACAAGATTGGCGCCCCTGCTTCAAAGCAGACTATTGCTCGCTGGATCTGTAACACGATTCAGCAGGCACATTCTACGGCGGGATTGCCGTTACCAAAATCTTCAGCAGGCACATTCTACGGCGGGATTGCCGTTACCAAAATCGGTCAAGGCCCATTCCACTAGGAAGGTGGGCTCTTCTTGGGCGGCTGCCCGAGGGGTCTCGGCACTACAGCTGTGCCGAGCTGCTACTTAGTCGGGTTCAAACACATTTGCAAAGTTCTATAAGTTTGATACCCTGGCTGAGGAGGACCTCCTGTTTGCTCAATCGGTGCTGCAGAGTCATCCGCACTCTCCCGCCCATTTGGGAGCTTTGGTATAATCCCCATGGTCCTTACGGAGTCCCCAGCATTCTCTAGGATGTAAGAGAAAATAAGATTTTAAACCTACCGTTAAATCTTTTTCTCGTAGTCCGTAGAGGATGCTGGGCGCCCGTCCCAGGTGCGGACTACTTCTGCAAGGCTTGTATATAGTTTTGCTTACATAAGGGTTATGTTATTGTTTCATCGGTCTTGGACTGATGCTATGTTGTTTTCATACTGTTAACTGGTTAATATATCACAAGTTATATGGTGTGATTGGTGTGGCTGGTATGTATCTTGCCCTTGGATTAACAAAAATCCTTTCCTCGTACTGTCCGTCTCCTCTGGGCACAGTTTCTCTAACTGAGGTCTGGAGGAGGGGCATAGAGTGAGGAGCCAGTGCACACCCAGATCTAAAGTCTTTCTTAAAGTGCCCATGTCTCCTGCGGAGCCCGTCTATCCCCATGGTCCATACTGAGTCCCCAGCATCCTCAACGGACTACGAGAAAAATTTTTACCGGTAGGTTTAAAATCTTATTTTTGCTTTACTTCCAAACATGAATCAGACCCATTGTTACAGAGAGGCAGATAATGGTCTCTGTAAAATTCTTCAGTAATTTTCCCAGATATCTGATGTCTCTTATAGGAGCTATTTGAACAGACAGGAGATTAAATATCAAGGCTATTTTACATGCTGGAGCAGCTGCTCCAATCAGCAGCTTTATTAGCAAATGGTAAAACCTGTTATTTCACAGCTGATCACAGCAGCTAAAGGTTCAGATTCTGTCTTGCAATGTTCATGTTTAACATACAGTAAACAGGAAAAAAAGTCAGAAGGATCTGAGGGATCTGAAAAGCTACAGCTCTTTCCAAAGGAGCTTCTAGAATTGGTTGATACGCCTGTTCCCACAGCAACATACTATAGAAGAGGCGGTATTTAGCAGTGCATGGCTTTAACACAGGAGCTACTGTATATCTCTGGTGTTAAATAGCTCTGCCACTGAAATGTGCTGAAAGCAGCCATTACTGCATAAATATTGGTGGGGATTATTTACTAATATAGGACACTTATTTCCTCCCTCTTGTCTGATATGGCCAGGTTTTCTTGAAGAAAGTCCCAGTGACATAACGGCAATTGCATTTTGTACATGGTGCACAGTTACTGCTTTACCTGGATTCTAATGAGTCCTATCAGATGAATATATTACTTGACATTGACATTCATACATATACAGTGGTTAGTTTACTAGTGTTTAACTAGGATGACTCAATTTTGTTTTTATACATACATACTATACTGTAGATAGTGCTTCCTATGTTGGAAAGTGTTGGGTTCAGAATCCCGACAGTCTGGATGCCAACGGTCAGAAACTGACAGCGGCATCCTGATGGTCAGAATCCTGACATTTCTTTGTAGTAAGCCATAGGTTCTCAAACTCGGTCCTCAGGACCCCACACTGTGCATGTTTTGCAGGTAACCCAGCAGGTGCACAGGTGTATTAATTACTCACTGACACATTTTAAAAGGTACACAGGTGGTACTAATTATTTCACTTGAGATTCTGTGAGGAGACATGCAAAACATGCACCGTGTGGGGTCCTGAGGACCGAGTTTGAGTACCTGTGTAGTAAACTAACCCTACCCTTTGCCCTCCCGGCCCTAACAATTCCGTTCCACAGCCTAACCCTAACCCACCCCCTAGTGCCTAACCCTAACTAGTCTACCCAACCCAAAGCCTAATCCTAACCTCCCCCTCATACTTACGTTCGGCATTCTGAATATCGGCTTTTCAGCATTGGAATTCTGACAGGCATTGCAATTGTTGTGATGCCAACTACATCCTGTTGGAAATACAACATTATTCAAGGAACACGTGATCAAAGCAGAGTTTAATTTATAGCTCTGCCAAGCAGCATTTTCATTAAAGTATAGATGAATTATATAAACCATTGGTAGAGTGGAAACTTAAATGACCCTTTTTAATGTGTACACATATGCAGAGGTGTAGCATGTAGCCATAGCACCCGGAGCAAGCTCATGCCATGATGCCCCACCATATATACATAATCACATCCCAATCACTTTCTTCAGCTACAGCCCCCTTCACCTTCCTCAGCTCCCAGACACATCCACCATCATCATCTTCCCATGCCACAGCCCAATCTTCAGCCTCCTTCACCTTCCTCAACCCTTCACCTTCCTCAGCCTCCAGCTCCATCACCTTCCTCAGCCTCCTAGCTCCATTACCTTCCTCAGCCCCCTAGCTCCATCACCTTCCTCAGCTCCAAGCCCATCACCTCCCTCAGCTCCCAGTCTCCTCACCTTCCTCAGCCACAGCCCCCTAACCTTCCTCAGCCACAGCCCCCTAACCTTCCTCAGCCACAGCCCCATTCCCAGCCCCATCACCATCCCCAGCCCTCACCTCCTCAGACCCCAGCTCCATCACTTTCCCTGCAGTGGCAACCTGAATGATGCCATGGTGGTGCCCCTTACACACATTACAACTCAGTAGAGCCTCTTATACACATTTGGCCAGGTAGGCCATTATATACATTATGGCAGGTAACCCTATATGCACATTATGTCAGGTAAGCCCATATACACATTAAGCAAGGTAGCGCCATATACGCATTACACCAGGTAGCCCCATATACGCAATATGCCAGGTAGCCCCACATACACATTATGTTAGGTAGTCCTAAATACACTCTAAGCCAGGTAGCCCCATGTACACTTTACGCTAGGCAGCCCCATATACACTTTACATCAGGTAGCCCCATACACTTTATGCCAGGTAGCCCCATATATACTCTATACCATGTAGCCCCATATACACTTTACACCAGGTAGCCCCATATACACTCTACGCCAGGTAGCCCCATATACACTTTATGACAGGTAGCCCCATATACACTCTATGCCATGTAGCCCTATATATACTTTACACCAGGTAGCCCCATTTACACTCTACACCTGGTATCCCTATAAACACTAGCCAGGAGAGAGTGAGAGTGTGTATGTCTCACCCTACCTGCAGCTCTGGGACCTGCTGCTCCACTATTCATGGGACCTGCCGCTCTGCTGCTTAATCTCCCTGCTGCTGCAGGACCCGCCGCTCCACTGACCATGCTCCCTGTAGCTCTGGGACCCGCTGCTCCACTGACCTTGCTCCCTGAAGTTCTGGTACCCGCCGCTCCACTGACCACACTCCCTGCAGCTCCAGGACCTGCTGGCACCTTCTGGAGGTTTTGGCGCCTGGAGCTTGAGCTCTGCTGGAACCGCCCTTCCTACGCCCCTGCTTATATGGTTGGGAGGACGCAACCCAAACATAGACAAGGATAGCAAACTGTAATCTCTAGCCACAATACAATATAGAGAGCTTCCCAGTGACCACTGTAAAATAGAAATAGAATCTCTATGAACACTAAACAATACATGGATCATCCACATCTGCGCCATGCAATGCATTGAGCATCCCAGAGGCATATATATAGTACACATTGCCTTCATTGGGGCCACTATAAAATATACTGAGCACACTAGTGACTGTCAAACAGAATTGAGCATTCCAGTGACCACCAAACAGTACAGTGAGGAACCCAAGGGAAGCCATACCGGACATTGAGCTACCCAGTGGCTGCAATATTGTACATTGAGTGTAAAAGTGACAGGCAAATAGTATACTAAGCATCCTACCATATAGTATATTAAGCATTAAATTACCAAGCAGTAAAATGATACCAATGCATTTACTTGTCATGGACTCTCCAGCTAAGGTGGCACTACAAGTCCTAAAACATCCAGCTACCAAGGTGTGTTGGGAGTTGTATCCACACGAAAGCTGGAAAGGCACAGGTAGCTTTTTAATCATGAAACCCAAGCAAGCTCACCTTATGACAGACCCACAGGACAGGAGTCTCTGCTGCCTGGGAAAATTGTTGCTTTCAGCTACCCTATTGGATGCTGAAGCTGACACTCATGTGGATGGACTGGCTCAAGATGCATGGGGCCATTGTGGCAGTAGTGGAAATAAAAGAGTAAAAGAGTGGGAGGGACAGTGGGCCTAATTCAGATATGATCGCAGCAGCAAATTTCTTAGCTAATGGGCAAAACCATGGGGGTGATTCAGACCTGATCGCATGCAGGCAGTTTTTTGCAGTGCTGCGATCAGGTAGTTACCACCTACAGGGGGAGGGGGTAATTGCTGTGCAGGGGTGCCCTCTGCCCAAACAAAAGTTCAGGGCTTACTCTGCCGCTGCGATGGTCCGGCCAGGAGCTGACGTCAGGAATCCTCCCTCCAAACGGATAGGCACGCCTGCGTTTGCCCGGACACTCCCTAGAAACGGTCAGTTGACACCCACAAATGGCCTCTTCCTGTCAATCTTCTTGCGGTCACCGGTGCGATCGATTTCTTTGTTAAAGCCGTCGCTGTCTGGTGATCCCCGGCGCCCAGCGCGCCTGCGCATTGCAGAGCATATGCATGTGCAGGTCAGACCCGATCCCACCGCTGCAGAAAAAGCTAACGTGCGATCGGGTCTGAATGACTCCCCCCCCCCCCCCCCCCCCCCCCCCCCTCCTCCTCCTCCTCCTCCTCCTCCTCCTCCTCCTCCCGTCCTATGTGCACTGAGAGATAGATTTGGGTGTGGTGTGTTCAAACCATACTTGCCTACCTGACCCTCTCCATGAGGGAGAAAAATGCTCTGTTCCTAGACTTTCCTGGTAATGTATGATTGCCATCACCTGTGGTGAGCTGGTTAATTGATAAGAAAGGTGTTTCACCACAGGTGATGGCAATCATATATTACCAGGAAAGTCCAGGAACAGAGCATTTTCTCCATCATGGAGAGGGTCAGGTCAGGTAGGCAAGTATGGTTCAAACTGAAATGTAAATTGCAGTGTAAAAATAAAGCAGCCAGTATTTACCTTGCACAGAAACAAAATAACCCACCCAAATCTAACTCTCTCTGCAAATGTTATATCTGCCACACCTGCAGTGCATATGGTTTTGCCCATTAGCTAACAAATTTAGTGCTGCGATCAGATCTTAATTAGGCCCAGTGAAAAGGAGACTGCATGGTTAATCAGCCCCTGCTAAACACCAGGAAGCATATTAGAGTAGGCACCCCAGACCAGGAAACAAGATTAAAAAAATTCTATGTTAAAGGATGAAATTCCATCAAGCAACTCCCAGATCCATCGGTGGTGCATCAGGGCAATTCTTGATGGAACCTCAATGTACTGACCCAGTTTATGTTCGTCAGGGCCGGCGCCACCACTAGGCAGCTTTAGGCAGCTGCCTATGGGCGCCGGCCACTTGTGGGCGGCAGCTCACGCTGCCGATGAATGCTTCTTCCTTAAGAGGAATATGACAGGCGTTACCGCTGAGAGGAGCGGAAGACAGTTGCTATAGCAACTGTAACAATATCCGGCAGGACACTGCTTACTCTATATGCATAGAGCCACTGCCGATGGGGTACACTCACACTGTCCGTGCTGCTGGCTGATAACAGTTGGGTGCCCGCGGCATCCCTTTAGCACGGACAGTGTGAGTGGCTGTGCAACCTGTCGGCAGTTGCTCTATGCACATAGACTAAGCAGCGTCCTGCCGGATATTGTTACAGTTGCTATAGCAACTTTCTTCCGCTCCTCTCCGCGGTAATGCCCGTCATACTCCCGCCCCGCACCACAAGAACAGAGCAGTGGTGCACGCGGGGGGGGGGGGGGGGTTCTGAGTAACCAGAAACCCCCCCTGACAGACCAATTTTTTTTTCCTGGAACAGGTCACCGGCCGCTGCCCGCGATTAAGCCCCGCCCCTTGAGAACTGTCTCCGCCCCCTCTTCAAACACCCGCGAATCGCAGGTTGTGTAGACTGCAGTGCAGAGGGAGAATCCGTCCTTGCTGTGCAGGTTGATCTCTGCCTCCCTCCGTCCCTCGTCCACTGTGCAACGCTGCTGCTGCTCATGCTGTTCCCATGTAAGGGATTTATTTGTATAACGTATTTCAGTCTTAAACATATGGAAACATCATATATACATATTATTGTGTATGTATGTACGTATCCATCTGCTGTGTGTGTCTATGTATATATATATATATATATATATATATATATACATTATAGGTCTAAGTGGGCCGGTATGCGGCGGTATGGCATACCGGCACTTCTCCACAGAACGGGAATTTTTTTGTTTTTTGTTAATCACACTCCTGCTATGGCCGAGCATGCTCATATTCCCCCCACCGCTGCTCCCAGTCAAGGCGGTTGGTGCCGGAGCTGTGAGCTACACTACTCCCCAGAAGTACGGCGGACACACACTCACCCTCCCTACTCCAGAAGCCACTCATGCAGAGTGCCTTGATTCCTCCAATTACTCAACTGGGCCGCTCCGTCACCATGGGGCTGCATAGACGCTGGCGCTCAGATCCTCCTGCTGCCGGCCTCCTCTTCGGGCTGTGCTGGGTTCGCGCCGCAGGATTCCCTTGTTGACAGTGATACCCTGCAGCTCAAGCTAAGGTTGACTGGACATGGCGGCGGTGAGTGACTGCTGGAGAGCCCTGTGCCCTCCTGCCCCCCCATTCCCCATGTGTGTGGACCCTGCCTCTGTGTGCGTGACACCTTGTGTCCCCCTGCCCCCCGCTGCCTTTGTGTGTGTATCACCCAGTGCTCCCCTACCCCTGTTGCCCTGTGTGATGAAACCCCGTGCCCTTATGGTGCTCTATACACCCCCTGCGTGTGTGACACCCTGTCCCCCATGTTTTGGCTCATACCGTGAGCTATAATGGAAATTGCGGATCATACCTTGTGCTGTATCGTGAATTTCGGCTCATACCGTGTGCTATAATGTGAATTTGGGCTCATTCCGTGTGCTATAATGTGAATTTGTGCTCATACCGTGTGATATAATGTGAATTTCGGCTCATACCGTGTGCTGTAATGTGAATTTCGGCTCATACGTGTGCTGTAATGTGAATTTCGGCTCATACTGTGTGCTGTAATGTGAATTTCGGCTCATACCGTGTGCTGTAATGTGAATTTCGGCTCATACCGTGTGCTGTAATGTGAATTTCGGCTCATACCGTGTGTTGTAATGTAAATTTCGGCTCATTCTGTGTGCTATAATGTGAATTTCGGCTCATTCCGTGTGCTATAATGTGAATTTTGTCTCATACCATGTGCTATAATGTGAATTTCGGCTCATACTGTGTGGTATAAAGTGAAAGGGGCACCAGTACTAGACAGTATAAGGGGTCCTACTACACTGAAGGACACCCCCCCCCCTTTAAGTGGGCACTCCCCCTTTTCCTGGAGCGTGCGACCTTTGGCGTGTGCATAATTGCAACCTTTACTTTTCCATACCCCCACTTTCAAAATTTCCACTTCGACCATTGTATGTGTATGTGTGTGTATATCTATCTATCTATCTATCTATCTATCTATCTATCCCCTATCTAAGGTGCCCTGGGCCTCCTGAAGGCTTAATCCAGCCCTGGTCTAGCAGTTCTTGCACACCCTGGGTAGAACGCCTGTAGCATTAAGCAGCAATCTGTCCTGAAGTTCCCACGAAGAGTCAGCTGGATGGGATGTACTACCAGGCTTTGATCACCCGCTGCTCTGCTCTGCAAAGCAGCGTGTGATCTCTAAATCGATGCTGTGCGCACGCGTACAGCATCTATTCAGTGCGGGGAGTGAGCCGGGGGCTGCCCAGCTGCTCAGGGAGCGCTGGGCACACTCCCAAAATGGCGAAAATGGACCCTCGGTGCGTAGCCATGCCCACTCGGCCGTAGCCACGTCCCTCACACCCGAGGCCACACCCCCTTTTCAGGACGCGCACGGCTACTACGCGCCGAGTGTCCCGACTTGGAAAGATTAAAAGTTGGGAGGTATGACACTCGGTGTGTGGTTTGGGGTGGGGGGCAGCAGGCTGAACTTTTGCCTAGGATGCCGAGAAACCTTGCTCCGGCCCTGTGTTCTGTACATGTAGGGTGAAGAGAGCATTGACAATGTTTAATTTCCAATCTTCTGTCCCATGGGTGCATTGCAACCTGCTCTGGTTCCTGGCATACATTACATTATTACAAAGGAAGTATAACATTTGTACAGACCGGTTTCTTGTCTAATATTTTCTTAATAGTTAAAAACTTTTCTTGCATTAAAGCCACTTGTATTCTAATGGTTAAATAAAAATGTAAATTTCTTTCTTTTTTTTCTGTATTTTATTTAACTGTACAACTTTTCCTAAGGGAAAGAGAAAGTGAAAGCATTCAATTGCAAATTAAAATATCCCCAAACATTTCTAAAGGTTACATGTCTGAATCTTTGAAGATCTTCCATTTTTCTCAAGTGGAGAAATTTTGCATTGTGCGCAAAAGTCATAGTATCTTATCAAATCCTTTCTAGCGAAAAATAAAAAAATAAAGGTCAGATATCAAAACTTAAATTGGAAAGTGTCAAGTCTGGAACATATTATTTCTGATAAAATACATGCCTAGGTTTTTTTCAGTATCACTGCAAACTGCGTAAAAAAATTGTGTAAGGATTGTTTCCCTTCCTGTTTGATGGACATTAATCATTTTTTGAGGATGGGACAGATTTAGGGACAGATTTCTCAAAGGTTGGAGAGAGATAAAGTACCAACCAATCAACTCCTAACTGCCATGTTACAGGCTGTGTTTGAAAAATGTCAGGAGCTGATTGCTTTGTACTTTATCTCTATTCACTTTATCTCTTTCCAAGCTTTGATAAATCTGCCCCTTTATGTAATATTTCATTAGGAAAATAAATGGCATGTATTCTCAGTCAAAACATTGTTATGCTGCATGTGGTGCATATGTAACATGTGCAGAGAGAGTTTGATGTGGGAGTGGTGTGCCAAACTGAAACCTAAATTATAGCAAATGGAGAAGCTGGCCATAGAAACCAATACACTTCTAGCTATCATTTGTCTAGGACATACAATATATAGGCATATATAGGCAATTCTATAATGGGCGCAGTGTGTGCGTTGCATACGGGCCGCTAGGTCTGGGGGGGCCCACACCGCACACACTACACATATATAGTATACTTACCCCTCCAGAGTCCTGCAGTGGCCCTGCAGTGTGGGCACAAATCACTTAGAAAATGGCTGCCGCTGCCATTTCTGAATGATTTGCCCATGTGCACTGGAGATGTCCCAGGGAACAAGGCATGGGTGCCATGTTCCCAAAGACCTGCTCATGCGCAGTAGACTCTGGCATTATGCCAGAGTCTACTAGCTGCTGGAGATGAGGGGGCCTTCAACGGAGGCTGCACGTGGGTCCCCTCCTCTCTTAAAATGCCCCTGATTCAATAGAATGATATATGTATCTAGAACATGAAAACATGCTATATTTATTTATTAACAGTTTCTTATAAAGCGCAGCATATTCCATTGCACTTTGCAATTAGAACAACAGTAATAGAATAAAACTGGGTTAAAACAGACATACATAGAGGTAGGAAGGCCCTGTTCGCAAGCTTACAATCTATAGGGAAATAGGCATTGATACACAAGGATAGATGCTACCTATTGCATAATGGTCCACCAGATTGCAAAGGTTCCTAATGGGTTGTATGATAAGATCACCCAGCAATTTTGGCAAAGGGTCAGGAGGGTGTGAGAGTAAAGAAAGACAAAATATGTGATGTTATGTGGACTGTACAGAGAGAATGTAAATAGATAGGGAAGCATTGAAGGTTTATGCTGGTGGGTTTGGAATTTGATAGGCTTGTCTCAAAAGGTGAATTTTCAGGGAACATTTAAAGGTTTGGAGACTAGAGGTGAGTCTTATTGTGCGTGGGAGGGCATTCCACAGAGTGGGTGAAGTCTGGATAAAGTCCTGTAATTTTGAGTGGGAACAAGTAATACATGTGGATGAGAGACGCCGATCTTGTGCAGAGCGAAGAGGTCAGTTAGGAAGATATCTTAGGATGAGTATGTTGGTGCAGTTTGGTTAATAGCCTTGTATGTAAGTAAAAGTATTTTATATTTAATACAGTAGAATACCGGTAACCAATGGAGGGACTGACAGAGCGGATCTGCAGATGATGAACATCTAGTGAGGAAGATTAGCCTCGCAACTGCATTCAAAATGGATTGTAGTGGTGAGAGCCTATGTTTGGGAAGACCAGTCAGGAGACTATTACAATAATCAATGCAGGAGATAATGAGAGCATGGATCACAGTTTTTGCTGTGTCTTGTGTAAGATATGGTCGTATTTTGGATATGTTTCTTAGATGTATGTAACATGATTTTGAGACAGATTGAATGTGGGGAACAAAGGACAGTTCAAGAATGACACCTAGGCAGCGAGCTTGTGGGGTAGAGATGATTGCTGAGTTATCAACAGTGAGAGAGATATCAGGTTGGGAACTACTATTGGCCGGTGGAAATATAATTAATTCTGTTTTGAAAATATTAAGTTAGAGGTGGCGAGATGTTATCCAAGATGAAATGGCAGAAAGGCATTCAGTGACACAGCCCAATACAGATGGTGACAAATCTGGGGAGGATAGGTAGATTTGAGTATCATCCGCATACAGATGATACTGAAATTCGAAAGAGCTGATTAGTTTGCCAAAAGATGTGGTATAGATTGAGAAAAGCAGAGGACCTAAGACTGAGCCTTATGGTACTCCAACTGAGAGAGCTAGCAAAGAGGAGGTGGAATCAGAGAAATGAACACTGAAGGATTGATAAGTAGGATGAGAACCAAGAAAGGGCTGTGTCCTGAAGACCTAGGGATTGTATTGTTTGTATGAGGAGAGAGTGGTCAACAGTGTCAAAGGCAGCAGAGAGATCAAGGAGAATAAGTAGTGAGTAATGGCCTTTAGATTTAGCAGTGACTAGATCATTCACTACCTTTGTGAGGGTATAGAATCAAGAGGAGAGGTAGTAGAGTAGGCAAATGAGAAGAGTGCAGATACTTCATCTTCATTTGTTGAGTCAAATGAAGAGAAGGTGTTAGATGGTTCAGGAAGGGAATTGAGCAGGTCACTGGCTGTGGAAATGCATACCATTTAATTTCGGATCTTATCAATCTTGTCATTGAAATAGGACGCAAGATCTTGCTCACTGATAGTGGCTGGTGGATTGGGTAAGGTAGGGACACGAAGTGATTTAAATGTATTAAAAAGTCGCTTGGGGTTAGAGGCTGGAGCAGAGATGAGAGATTGGAAATATGTTTGTTTGGCAGTGTCCAGAGTACTACGATAGGAGTGGTACATGGTCCTATATTTGAGAAAGTCACTTGAACTACGAGATTTATGCCACTAGCGTTCTACTTTATGTGTTATATATACAGGTTTATAAGAGGACTTGGTGGGGTAACTAATCTGAATACCTTGGAAACAAAAAACAATCATGATCAAATTACAATAATGGTTTTAAAAATGTTAGTAGGAAGGTAAAGGAACTAGGTGATATTTGCAAAATTATATCTTGAGAATATAAAATAAAATAATGGAAACTTCATTAATGACATGCAATAGGATGAGCAGCTTTGCTGAGCTAGCAATGCTTATGCTGCTGCCTGCAGGCATGTCATTAATACAATAGGTTACAACCTAGATGTGTCTACTTTTTCTTTTTTTACTCAGAAAACAAAATGTACTTGCTTTTATTTCCATATGTAATAATGTCAGCTCTTACTAGTACTCCTCCGAAGGCTTACAGCACAGGAACACAAGCACTTTGCAGGTAAGTATTTATGATGGTATCAGAAAGTGCTTTGGCTGTAGTACAGTACCATAAATAATGTTGTTCTATTGAATGGGTTTTAGAGGCAGTTGACATTGAAAAATAGTCAACCTTTACAGCAAAGAAAATGAAGTTTTATTGAACAATGTAAACTTGCAATGTACACTGTCCCAGTTGTCAGAAAAGTAAAGATTTAGACTGTTGTCTGACCAAGTCTTTTTCTTTCTTTGTTATCAGAAAATTATTTAACTATTTGCCTTCTGAAATGTTCTAAATTTGTGACAACATGCAAGCAAACATATAGAGGCTCATGCTGGGTTGGATGGTACTTGCATCTAAATTGCAAAGAAAAATGATCCCCCCGAGGATGCATTTTGCTTGTGGAACTGATCACAAGATGTGCTCAGCTTGGCAAGGGTAGCAAATGTACATGTTTAACTCTATTCTGGTTTATTCTAGGAGGCATGGACTCAGATGGTAGTGGTAGACGCTAAAAATACAGTACAAGATTCATACATAATAATATACATTTCTGGACAGTGTTATTATTAATAATAGTAACAATAATAATAATAATAATTAATAGTCATATTAACCATGTAAAAGAAAAATAAAAAAACAATGATCGTCGATATTGACAATGTCAATATTCATGTTGACACCAGAATTTATGATGTTGACATGGTTTAAATGTCATTATCAAAACTGTCAACACAGAAATCATCAACATAAGCACAACGTTGCCATAGGAAATGTTGACATTGTCAAAAATGTCGACATTAGGGTTAGGAATTGACTTTCCTTAAAACCACAGTCGACATCATCAGTGTCAACATTATGGCCACTTTGTCATTTTCATGTTAACATGATGAATGTCGACCTAATATCATATAATAATGATAATATATTGCAATAAACACATTACATTAGTGGGAGGGATTCAGACTATCAAGAGAGGCCCCTTCATGCAGGGGCATATGAATCGGGGCCATAACTAGGCGTGTGCCAGTGGTGCCTGGCACACAGCGCAGATGCACTGTGGACACAGGACCACTGGCAACACATGCCTGGCCACTGCGCTGCCGCACTGTAGGGTCAGAGTCCGCCCGGCCACCCGCCCAGCTGCATTGCCTGGCTACCTCTTCTCACATAGGTAGCTGAGCAGAGTTGCAGCTCCCCTTCTCCCCCATGTTCTGGGAGAGCAGACGTTTCTCCCATCCCCAGCCCACACACAATGCCCTACATTGCAAAGAGCGCAGCAAAGGGCAGGAAGGAGAAGAGGCCTGCCTGCTGGTCACAGGTAGGTATAATACTTTCTCTCTCTCTCTCTCTCTCTCTCTCAGAGGGTGACTTTGCCTACCTAATGTGTAAAAGGGGGACTCTGCTGCTCAATGTGTAAAAAGGGGGACTCTGCTGCCTAATGTGTAAAAAAGGGGGACTCTGCTGCCATAATGTGTAATAACGGGGACTCTGCTGCCGTAATGTGTAAAAAGGGGGACTCTGCCTGCCTAACATGTAAAAAGGGGGACTCTGCTGCTGTAATATGTAAAAAAGGGGGACTCTGCCTGCCTAATGTATAAAATATGGAGACTCTCCCTGCCGTAATGTGTAAAAATGGGACTCTGCTGCCATAATGTGTAACAAGGGGACTCTGCTACCGTAATATGTAAAAAGGGGGACTCCTGCTGTAATGTGTAAAAAGGGGACTTTGCCTGCCGTAATGTGTAAAAGGGAGCTCTACCTGCCGTAATGTGTAAAAGGGGCCTCTACCTGCCGTACTATATAATAGGGGACTCTACCTGCCATAATGTGTAAAAAGGAGCTCTGCCTGCCTTAATGTGTAAAAGGGGACTCTGCCTGGTGTACTGTGTAAAAGGGAACTCTACCTGGAATAATGTGTGATAGGGGCTCTACCTGGCGTAATGTGTAAAAGGGGTCTACCTGGTGTAATGTGGCTCTACTGTGTGGCGTAATTTGTATAATGAAGACTACTGTACAGCGTAATATGAATTGGTATTATTTTGTGGTCATGCCCCTTCCCTATGAAGCCAATCCTCTATATTTTTGTACACACCTACGGAGCGCACTGGCCCTGTTTTGTATATTGGGGGCACTGATGCTGTTTCTTGAACACAGCACTAAAATGTCTAGTTACGGCACGGGTATGCATATTTCTTGTAACCCACATAGGATGCATTTTGTGCCAATGCCCCTACTGTATTTTATCACACATACTCCTCCTCCATCCCCTGTTTTGTTTTCCTTAGTACTTTGGTTTGCATGAGCAAAATATGACTAATAACTGGTGTACATGCATAGTTGAAAAATCCCAGTTTCTGGGATAAAAGCACAAACTGCATTTCTGGCCACTCTCTTCTCATACAAACAATACAATCCCTAGGTCTCCAGGGCACAGCCCTTTCTTGGTTCCTACCCAACCTATGTAATCTCTCCTTCAGTGTTAATTTTTTTAAATCCACCTCCTCTTCGCTACCTCTATCAGTTGGAGTACTGCAAGATTCAGTCTTAGGTCCTCTGCTTTTCTCAATCTATACCACATCTCTTAGCAAACTAATCAGCTCTTTCAGATTTTAGTATCATCTGTATGCGGATGATACTCAAATCTACCTATCCTCCCCAGATTTATCACCATTTGTACTGGGCCGTGTCACTGAATGCCTTTCTGCCATTTCATCTTGGATGTCATCTCGCCACCTCAGACTTAATATTTTTAAAACAGAATTATATTTCCACTGGCCAATAATAGTGACCAGCCTGATATCTCTATAACTGTTGATAACTCAACAATCAACGCTACCTAACAAGATTGCTGCCTAGGTGTCATTCTTGACTCTGAACTGTCCTTTGTTCCCCACATTCAATCTGTCTCAAAATCATGTTACATATATCCAAGAAACATATTCAAAATACAAGCATATCTTGAACAAGACACAGCAAAAACTCTAATCCATGCACTCATCATCTCCCGCATTGATTATGGCAATAGCATCGTGATGGTCTTCCCAAAAATAGGCACTCTCCACTAAAATCCATTTTGAATGCAGCTGCAAGGCTGATTTTCCTCGCTAGACGTTCATCATCTGCATATCCACTCTGTCAGTCCCTCCATTGGTTAACAGTATTCAACAAAAAATACTTTTACTTATATACAAGGCTATTAACCAGACTGCACCAACATACATCTCTTCACTCATTTCACAATATCTCCCAACCCAACCTCTCTGCTCTGCACAAGATCTGCATCGCTCAGTCACATGCATTACTTGCTCCCACTCAAAATTACAGGACTTGATCCGGGCTGAGCCCACTCTGTGGAATGTCCTTCCACGCACAATAATATGCACCTCTAGTCTCCAAATCTTCAAATGTTACCTAAAAACTCACCTATTGAGACAAGCTTACCAAATTCCGGACCCACCCACGTAACCTTCAATGCCTCCCTATCTAATTACATCCTTTCGGTACAGTCCACACATAACCTCATATATTTTGTCTTTCTTCACTTTCACACCATCCGGACCCATGGCCAACATAGCTGAATGACCATATCATACAGCCCATTAAGAACATTTGCAATCTGGTGGACCATTATGCAATATGTAGCGTCTATCCTTGTGTATCAATACTTATTTCCCTACAAATTGCAAGCTTGTGAGCAGGGCCTTCCTACCTCTATATCTGTCTGTTTTTACCCAGTTTTGTTATATTACTGTTGTTCCAATTGTAAACTCAATGGAATATGCTGCACTATATAAGAAATTGTTAATAAATACATAATATCTTCACGAGCCACATAGTCATTAAGAATAATTTTCACAAGTGTTTTTTTCACTACCTGATTATATTACTTGTGTGGTCAGTGAGATTAGAGTAAGGGAGTCTGTGAGAGCCATTATAACAGCCAACAACACCCAATTTCCAATATCATAGTAGAAATTGGCAAAGAAACAAAAGTAAGGATAAGGACCTTCTTGTCATCAGTGTGGGGCAGTACATTTTCTGTTCAACTTTCAGATCCATTAACTTTGACTTCATAGACCCAATTGGGGTTGGGATACTGAATAATTGGCACAGAGGTGAGGATATGGTTTAATATATCAAAATGCTGTTTGCCTGGTGATGCCAGTTGTTCATAGCAGTACCCTTTTTGGCAAAGTAGTTATACAGTTAGGCTAATGGGGGTCATTCTGACCTGATCGCTCGCTGCAGTTTATCGCAGTGCAGCGATCAGGTCAGAACTGCGCATGTGCCGGCGTTGCAGTGTGCCGGTTCATGGCTGACAGCCAACGGCGGTCGCTGGGCGGGAGGGGGTGGCACGGTGGCGTTAGGCTGCCGTTTTGTGGGTGTAGTCCGGCCAACGCAGGTGTGGCCAGACCGTGCGGAGGGCGGGCCGCAGTGCCTGCGTGACATCACACACAGCCGGTGCGAGCCAGGTAGCAACGAGTAGCTCCCAGACAGCACGCAAAAGCTGCGCTGGCCGGGAACTACTCCTGAAGTACAAAACATCGCCGTGTGCGATGCTTTTGTACTTCAGCAACGGGGCAGGAACTGACATGCGGGGCGGGCTAGCCTGTGCTGGGTGTCCCCCCGCATGTCAGTGTGGATGATCGTAGCTGTGCTAAATTTAGCACAGCTACGATCAACTCGGAATGACCCCCAATGTCTCTTGAAAAATGTTGGATAAACCTGTGCTAAAGTGATGTATCTCACTAAGATCTTTCTGAACGGGTTGAAAGACAACATCTCATTCTTTGCAAATAATCAACCAGTTAACCAGGAACCTTTGCAATACCTTTCTAGCAACTCTTTTATATTGCTTACTAATATATCTGATTATTAATACTATTATTGTACATTGTTAAAATTTTATTTTATTGTACCCAGATTCTTTTATTTTACCTGCATTCTATTTTTCTCTTTACACATTTTGTAACCACTGTTGTTTTTGCTGTCCATATATTACTCCATTTCCCTATTTATGAAACTTTTGATCATAGGTTCTCAAACTTAGGAGGTCATTCAGATCTGATCTCTGGGCTGTATTTTTTGCTGTCCTGTGTTCAGATAGTCACCGCTTACAGTGGGAGTGTATTTTTGCCATGCAAGTGTGCGATCCTATGTGTACGCCGAGCTGCTAAACTTCTGTGTGTGCAGTCTCTGCGCAGCCCAGGACTTACTCTTCCAGTGCGATTGAATCACACTGATCGGGGCCAGAGCTGATGTCAGACACCCTGAAAACGCTTGGGCACACCTGTGTTTTCCAGAACACTTCCAGTAAACGGTCAGTTACCACCCACAACTGGCCTCCTCCTGTCAATCACTTTGCAAACAGATTTTTTGGATCATCCTGTCGCTGACCTGCGATCCCTGTTGTTGTTGTCCAACGCACGTGCGCATTGCGGTGCATACGCATGCGCTGTTATGACCTGATCGCCCACTGTGTGAAAATGCGCAGCAGCAATCAGATTTGATTACCCCCTTGGTCCTCAGGACCCCAAATAGTCCACGTTTTCCAGGTAACTCACCTGGTGCACAAGTGTACTTATTACTTACTGACACATTTTAAAAGCTGCACAGGTGGAGCTATTTATTTTACTTGTGATTCTGTGTCAAGACCTGTAAAACATGTACTTTGTGGACCGAGTCTGAGAACCTGTGATTTAGATTTTTATTTTAACTTGACACTGAAAAAAAATATTCAGTATTTAAATAATATTTATTGTAATCACCTGCAATAAGTACAGTATTATTTATTCTACTTGCTTTCATGAAGGTTTATTGGCTGGAAAAGAATAGTGTACTCCATAGTGTCTAAACATTGAGCTTGAACTCCAATCCTAGTTACAAACAAACTTTATGTAGTGGTAATATTATTATTGATTAAATGATTTTATACTATGCGTGCTCATTTTGTGAACTAATTCAGTGACTCTCATGATTTTCTTCCATCTATTCATTACAATGAACTTGGCAGATATTTTTTATAGTATTGATTACCCAGTAAGATCTAATCTTTTCAGGACAAGAAAAGACAATCTGAGAGCTATTATTAGAAGAAAGCCGCAGAGAGGATGTACTGTATAAATAAAATAGACAACAGTTGGGGGCCACATTATATGCTCATAAATATCCAGTATTGAGAGGTAAATGGATGAGAGTGATGAATTTTAGATGGATTTTGTAAAAATTTGTGAGCTTACTATGGGGGTAATTCAGAGTTGATCGCAGTACCAAATTTGTTAGCAGTTGGGCAAAACCATGGGGGTCATTCCGAGTTCGCTCGTTGCCGATTTTCGCAACGGAGCGATTAAGGCAAAATGTGCATGCGGTTAGTATTTTAACACAAAACTTAGTAGATTTATTCACGCCCGAACGAAGATTTTTCATCGTTGAAGTGATCGTAGTGTGATTGACAGGAAGTGGGTGTTTCTGGGCGGAAACTGGCCGTTTTCTGGGAGTGTGCAGCAAAACGCAGGCATTTCATAGAAAAACGTGGGAGTGTCTGGAGAAACGGTGGAGGGCGTGTTTGTGACGTCAAACCAGGAACAAAACTGACTGAACTGATCGCTATTTGTGAGTAAGTCTCGAGCTACTCAGAAACTGCTAAGAAATTTCTATTTGCAATTCTGCTAATCTTTCGTTCGCTATTCTGCTAAGCTAAGATACACTCCCAGAGGGCGGCGGCTTAGTGTGTGCAATGCTGCTAAAAGCAGCTAGCGAGCGAACAACTCGGAATCACCCCCCATGTGCACTGCAGGGGGGGGGGGGGGGGGGGGCAGATATAACATGTGCAGAGAGAGTTAGATTTGGGTGGGTTATTCTGTTTCTGTGCAGGGTAAACACTGGCAGCTTTATTTTTACACTGCCATTTAGATTTCAGTTTTTAAACACCCCACCCAAATCTATCTGTCTCTGCACATGTTATATCTGCCCCCCCCCCCCCCTGCAGTGCATATGGGGGGTCATTCCGAGTTGTTCGCTCATTGCCGATTTTCGCAACGGAGCAATTAAGGTCGAAAATGCGCATGGTACGCAGTGCGCATGCGCTAAGTATTTTAACACAAAACTTAGTAGATTTACTCACGTCCGAACGAAGAATTTTCATCGTTGAAGTGATCGGATTGTGATTGACAGGTGTCTCTGGGTGTTTCTGGGCGGAAACTGACCGTTTTCTGTGAGTGTGCGGAAAAACGCAGGCGTGTCAGGGAAAAACGCTGGAGTGTCTGGAGAAACGGGGGAGTGGCTGGCCGAACGCAGGGCGTGTTTGTGACGTCAAACCAGGAACGAAACGGACTGAGCTGATCGCAATCTGTGAGTAGGTCTGGAGCTACTCAGAAACTGCTAGGAATTTTCTATTCGCAATTCTGCTAATCTTTCGTTCGCAATTCTGCTAAGCTAAGATACACTCCCAGAGGGCGGCGGCCTAGCGTGTGCAATGCTGCTAAAATCTGCTAGCGAGCGAACAACTCGGAATGACCCCCATGGTTTTATTTTAGAGCTATCTTGATCTCAAGTAGAGCCACTCCTTCCAAATTGTGTTCTCTGTAAGATTGATTTCACACATTACCATATTTCTTTAAGTAAAATGATTTATGTAACTAGTAAAACTTAATTAACTCCGTTCCATCAATTTCTAACTTCCAAAAAATTACACACCTTGCTATAAATTACCATAAATCGCCATCCTATTTTCTGAATAAAATCCATTGGAATAAATAAGCTGTGGTTTTGTAAAACTGCTGGAAAACCTGCCAAAATAGGAACAAGAGAGAGGCAGAACCTCAGATCCAGTATCCATGCTTATCCAGCATTGTACAGTATGTAGTGCTGATGTTTTGCTTTAACTGTATTGACTTTATGTCAAGAATCTATGCATTGTCTGTGCTATCAAAATATTTACACTCAGGGGGTCATTCTGACCCGTTCGCTCGCTGCTTCTTTGTCGCAGCCGAGTGAACGGGTCCCTACTGCACATGCGCCAGCGCCGCAGTGCGCCGGCGCATGTCAGACAACCGAAGGCTGCGATCGCCTCTGCCAGATTGACAGGCCAAGGCGATCGCTGGAAGGGAGGGAGGCGGAATGGCGGCCGCCGTTTTGTGGGAGCGGCGATGCCTTTGCACTTCAATAATAGCTCCCGGCCAGTGCAGCTTTAGCGTGCTGGCCAGGAGCTACTCGTCGCTCCCCCGCCTGCAGCGTCTGCGTGTGATGCAGCCGCTGCGACCTTCCCCCCGTTCGGTCCGGCCATGCCTGCTTTGGCCGGACTGAACGGGGGGCGGGTCGCAGCGGCTGTGTGATGTCACACGCAGCCGCTGCGGACCGGGGAGCAACGAGTAGCTCCTGGACAGCACGCTAAAGCTGCGCTGGCCGGGAGCTACTCTTGAAGTGCAAAGGCATCGCCGCTGTGCTAAATTTAGCACAGCTATGATCAACTCGGAATGACCCCCTCAGTGTGCTCAAAAGTGTTAGGGTCTCAGGGATATCTTATGTCCTGAGAGCCATAGATTTAACACATACAGTATTGGTCTAACAGCAATACACTTGAGGGCAGAAATGTACATCAAGAATAATTTTTACTACTCCTTCCATGTGCGGGGTATTTGTGATGCTAATATGACAATTATGAGTGTGGTGTATGGCTTTCCTGGGTTGTGCCATGATGCCTATGATCTGTAACAATGATCCCCTTCCTTCAGTGATCTGCGAAGATCTTAGAGCAACAGCGCCCAATGTACAGTATTTAGGACACAGGGGGCAGCAGCCTAGGCCAGAGGGCAGAGACACAGGTATACAAGCAGTGGAGCAAATCCAGGGGCCAGTGGAGAACAATGGCAAGTCATGTCGATGGTAGTTGCTGGACTCTAGGCCTAGAGATAGTCCCATGTGAACATACGCTCAGGTCAGGCGGTGACCTCCACGAGCAGCAGGGTAGCCGGGAGATATCTGCGGTGATTGGCAGGCAAGTAGCCAGTAGACAAGAAGGAGGGGGCATCCAGTCAATCCCAGACAATACCAAGGTGTCCAATCCATGGGAATTCCGGGACCCCTGACTAGAGAAATCAGCAGATGCATCCGCTCAGGCCAGAAGTCAGTGTATTAGTTCAGATTGGACCTCAATATTGTATATGTGTTGATTAATGACAATTTGCTGGATTAACTATTTCACTTACTGTCAAACATATTACATTACATGTAAGGTAAATTAGTTGTCAGGTGTGTGGTACAAAATGTTGAAATTCAGAATGTTAAAATAGATGGGTGGTTGATATGCGAAATGATGACATACACAATGCCAACACTGAGATAATGTAGACATTGCCAGAATGTTGACATTGTGAATGTCGTGAGTCAGTATGATGACCATGCGCATTTTCATTTCCAAGGTGAATATGCCTCACAGGTGTCACAGAGGGGGTTCGGGGGGTGGGGGCTGCACCTGAGTGTCACTCTTGGAGGGGGTGACACCAAAAGGCCAGGTCCTCTGCAGTGACGGGATCCAGGTCCTGCAGTGTGACATTTTCTTGCAGCAACCAGCTCCTGTTACTGAGAAGCAGCCAGCATTGCAGACACTAGTCTCATGGAGTAGCCCAGCATCTCTGGGGATGCGGGGTGAGCATGCCACCCGGAGTGATGTAATCAGGGTTTCCACAACATAATAACATCAGTGGGGGGACTTCCTTGAGGCCATGCCCCTTCCAAAGAAGCAACACCCTCTATTTTGGATGCATGTGTAGAAGACACAGGTGGGGTGTACTATTGGCTGCACTGGGTGTTCCTTCTTAGATACTGTAGTTGAAAGTTCATAAAAAAAATCCTTGCCCTTCTCTCTCTCTCTCTCTCTCTCTCTCTCTCTCTCTCTCTCTCTATATATATATATATTTATATATACAATACAAAATGAGCCTGCTCTCCAACTGTACAATGTTACTTGCCACGGTGCCCTCCCGGGAGAGAACTCGCCCTTGATATATCCATGGTTTGTAGGCGGCACTCACTGGTCTGTATACAAAAAATCACACGACTGCCAAGTCACGCTCTGTTCGACGTTTCAGTGTCTCCACCTTTATCAAGAACTCATAGTGAAACCACAACAGTACATACCTTAAATACACAAACATATTTAAAAAAATGAATATGTTTGTGTATTTAAGGTATGTACTGTTGTGGTTTCACAAACCATATATATATATATATATATTTTTTTTTTTTTTTAAATATATATATATATATATATACAATATAAAAATCACAGGGGCTCTGCACTCACTAGATTAACTAACAATAATAATAAACAGTGGAGTTTTAGTTCATGTATTGTATGGATCAGTGCATTTAAGCCTGCAGCTCCCGGCAAGGGACCCCACTATGCTGCAGGTCCTAATCTATTGCTCAAAATAATTATCATAGAAACAACTATCACATTAGTGTTAAACTTCAGGTATGTTACCTGGTCTAAAGCTCCCAGCAACTTTGCTTAGATAGGTGAGAAAGTTACCAGCACATTTGTTGTAAAGCACCTAAGAGAACAGCTGACACAAGCTATAATTAAGTTAAAACAGAGTGTATGAGAAAATTTGATCACAAAAAGATTAATTCAGAGTTTTAACTAATAAACAACACTATTCCATGACACTCACCTATTCCTAGATTTGGGGTGCAACACAGTCCGTGACCACATTGTTAAAATAGAAATCACAGAGGCTCTGTGCTCACTATATTAACTAACAATAATAAACAGGGGAGTTTTAGTTCATGTATTGATCAATGCATTCAAGCCTGCAGCCCCTGGCAAGGGAACCCACTATACCACTTGGCAAAAAGCTTTCCTAAAAATATAGCACTATTTTCAGTAAATGTTACAGAAAAGCAATTGTAGTTCAATTAAATAACCTGAATCTTGGCAAACTCTGTGAAGAGTAAAGTACCATATATATATATATATTGTGGTGAGAGGGCTTGTATCTCACCACAATTGTCCACATTCTGGTGGAATCAGCTCCCTCCAGGGGAGAGAAAAACAAGACCTGCAGATGTAATGGAATGTGGAACTCCGGGTTTTGTGAAGTACAACACTCAATGTGGGAAAAGAGAAATCTGGGTCTTCAACTCAAAAAGAGACAACAGAAAGTCAGCTACAGGAGAGGAGTTTTAAAAATCCCAAACACACATTGCACTGTGCGCTGATGCCTATTAGAGGCCAGTGATCAGGGATCAGTTTGCAACACCCAGTACTGTGGGCATTGGCCGTGCCGGAGAGCATGGCATATGTGTGGCTGCAAGCCACTACATAGGACTGATGATGGAGCACAAGAAGTGCTAGGACTTTTTATGATTGTGTTTTTATTTTTCTGGTAGTACCTGCATGACCAGGCCCAAGCCTGAATATACTCTGCACCATGTCTGCTACCAGTAAAGATGCGGTGTTGTAACCAGAATATCTGCCTGCGAGTCCTTATTTCAAGTACCCATTTTACATTATATATATACACACTGCTCAAAAAAGTAAAGGGAACACTAAAATAACACATCCTAGATCTGAATGAATGAAATATTCTTATTAAATACTTTGTTCTTTACATAGTTGAATGTGCTGACAACAAAATCACACAAAAATTATCAATGGAAATTAAATTTATTAACCCATGGAGGTCTGGATTTGGAGTCACACTCAAAATTAAAGTGGAAAAACACAGTACAGGCTGATCCAACTTTGATGTAATGTCCTTAAAACAAGTCAAAATGAGGCTCAGTAGTGTCTGTGGCCTCCACGTGTCTGTATGACCTCCCTACAATGCCTGGGCATGCTCCTGATGAGGTGGCGGATGGTCTCCTGAGGGATCTCCTCCCAGACCTGGACTAAAGCATCCGCCAACTCCTGGACAGTCTGTGGTGCAACGTGGCATTGGTGGATGGAGCGAGACATGATGTCCCTAATGTGCTCAATTGGATTCAGGTCTGGGGAACGGGCGGGCCAGTCCATCGCATCAATGCCTTCACCTTGCAGGAACTGCTGACACACTCCAGCCACAAGAGTTCTAGCATTGTCTTGCATTAGGAGGAACCCAGGGCCAACCGCACCAGCATATGGTCTCACAAGGGGTCTGAGGATCTCATCTCGGTACCTAATGGCAGTCAGGCAACCTCTGGCGAGCACATGGAGGGCTGTGCGGCCCCCCAAAGAAATGCCACCCCACACCATTACTGACCCACTGCCAAACCGGTCATGCTGGAGGATGTTGCAGGCAGCAGAACGTTCTCCTTGGCGTCTCCAGTCTCTGTTATGTCTGTCACATGTGCTCAGTGAGAACCTGCATTCATCTGTGAAAAGCACAGGGCGCCAGTGGCGAATTTGACAATCTTGGTGTTCTCTGGCAAATGCCAAACGTCCTGCACGGTGTTGGGCTGTAAGAACAACCCCCACCTGTGGACGTCGGGCCCTCATACCACCCTCATGGAGTCTGTTTCTGATCGTTTGAGTAGACACATGCACATTAGTGGCTTGCTGAAGGTCATTTTGCAGGGCTCTGGCTGTGCTCCTCCTGTTCCTCCTTGCACAAAGGCGGAGGTAGCGGTCCTGCTGCTGGGTTGTTGCCCTCCTACGGCCTCCTCCACGTTTCCTGATGTACTGGCCTGTCTCCTGGTAGCGCCTCCATGCTCTGGACACTACGCTGACAGACACAGCAAACCTACTTGCCACAGCTCGCATTGATGGGCCATCCTGGATGAGCTGCACTACCTGAGCCACTTGTGTGGGTTGCAGACTCCGTCTCATGCTACCACTAGAGTGAAAGCACTGCCAGCTTTCAAAAGTGACCAAAACATCAGCCAGAAAGCATAGGAGCTGAGAAGTGGTCTGTGGTCACCACCTGCAGAACAACTCCTTTATTGGGGGTGTCTTGCTAATTGCCTATAATTCCCACCTGTTGTGTATTCCATTTGCACAACAGCATGTGAAATTGATTGTCAATCAGTGTTGCTTCCTAAGTGGACAGTTTGATTTCACAGAAGTGTGATTGACTTGGAGTTACATTATGTTGTTTAAGTGTTCCCTTTATTTTTTTGAGCTATGTATGTATGTATGCATATATATATATATATATATATATATATATATATATATATATACTAGCTGGAGTACACAGCACATTATGTATCTCCTGATAAACTCTGTGCTGCTGGGGGACCGTGCTACCTATATAACTCTCAGTGTGTGGGTTCGTGCTACTTCCATTCCCCTCCTCACATCATGTCACTGCCCCTGTCACATGCAGCCCTGTCATCACTGACATATCATGCATGTCCTGATATAGTCTGTGCTGCTGGCCCACCCATAGGGGTGCTAGTGGTGTGTTACCCCCACCGTGTTTGTTCCCAGAGTGTTAGTAATATGTGTAGCAAGTTTGGTGTAAATTGCTCCAGGCATTCCAGAGTTATGCTGTCTGCTGAAAAACTCTGTGCTGCTGCCTCACCCCTAGGGGTGCTAGGAATGTCTTACCCCCACAGTGTTTGTTCCCAGCTTGTAAGTCATATGTGTACCAAGTTTGTTGTAAAGTGGTCTAGCCATTCGGGAGTTATGCTGTCTCCTGAAATACTATGTGCTGCTGTCCCACCCCTAGGAGTGATAGGGGTGTCTAACCACCACAGAGTTTGTTCCCAGATTGTAAGTCAGATGTGTACCAAGTTTGGTGTATATTGCTCCAGGCCTTCAACAGTTTTGCTGTCTCCTGAAATACTCTGTGCTGCTGTCCCACCCCTAGGGGTGCTAAGGGTGTCTAACCCACACAGAGTTTGTTCCCAGATTTTAAGTCAGATGTGTACCAAGTTTGTTGTAAATTGCTACAGGCCTTCCACAGTTTTGCTGTCTGCTGACATACTCTGTGCTGCTGTCCCACCCCTAGGGGTGCTAGGGGTGTCTGACCCCCACAGTGTTTGTTTCCCAAGTGTAAGTCATATGTGTACAAAGTTTGATGTAAATTGTTGTGGCCAATCAGGATTTATGCTGTCTCCTGAAATACTCTGTGCTGCTGTACCACCCCTAGGGGTGTCTAACCCCACAGAGTTTGTTCACAGATTATATTTCAGATGTGTACCAAGTTTGGTGTAAATTGTTATAGCCCTTCCACAGTTTTGCTTTCTCCTGAAATACTATGTGCTGCTGTTCCACCCCTAGGGGTGTCTAACCCCCCACAGAGTTTGTTCCCAGATTTTAAGTCGGAGGTGTACCAACTTTGGTGTAAATTTCTCCAGGCCTTTCACAGTTTTGCTGTCTGCTGACATACTCTGTGCTGCTGTCCCACCCCTAGGTGTGCTAGGGGTGTCTTCCTCCCACAGTGTTTGTTGCCAGATTGTAAGGCATATGTGTACCAATTTTTGAGTACATTGCTGCAGCAATTCCGGTGTTATGGTGTCTCCTGATATACTCTGTGCTGCTGTCTGCCCCCCTAGGAGTGGTAGGGTTTTCAAATTGCTTTAGTTGCCTCTGCCATGTTTTAATACGCTTGTCTGTAAAATTTCACGATCTTCGCTTGTAAACTGTGGATTTGCATAGAGAGACAGAAGGACAGACACATTTTAATTTTTATATATTAGATATATATATATATATATATATATATATAGGTAGGAAGAAGGCGGCACTCAGTCAGGCTATCTTCAGAAAAAATAGGTCATTTATTAAGACCAAAAGGCCTTTTGGTCTTAATAAATGACCTATTTTTTCTGAAGATAGCCTGACTAAGTGCCGCCTTCTTCCTACCTATGCATACAGTGACCACGGTCACAGAGCCGGCCCTAACCATAATGATGCCCTAGGCAAGATTTTGGCTGGTGCCCCCTAGCACCACCGCTGGTTCTGCCTCTGACCTTGCACCTCTTTCCCAGCACCATCACCCCTCACCCATAGCAGTCCTTGTAACCCCTATATTTTAAATAGGAACAGTTCGCACATTTGACGCACAGCCCAAAAAGGGGCATCTTCTTGCTGGGAAGGGGCATGGCCACACAATAGTAACCCCAATTCCAATTACGCCACACAGTACTGCAACTTTATTCACATTTTATCTTGCGATAGTGTCCATAATTCATATTACATCCCACAGTAGTATCACTTTACCTTATAAACGTTAGTCCTCACAGTAGAGCCCCTTATTCACATTACATCACACTGAATTGCTCCTTATTCACATTACACCACACCTTATTGCTCTTTATTCACATTAGATGACACAGTAGTGCCCTTTCTATATGCAACGCCACATAGTAGAGCACCTTATACACATAATGCCACACATTAGTAATGCGTTTATACACAATTCCACACAGTAATGCCCCTTACACATATGAGACACATTAATGTCCTTATAAACATAATGCGCCTTACACATTATTACAACCTTTATTAATGCCCTTTTATACATAATGTCCCTTACACATATGGCGCACATTATTAATGCCCTTATACACATAATGACACATAGTGCCTCCTACACATTTGCTGCACATTATTAGTGCCCCTATACACATAATGACACACATACAGTAGTACCCTGTTACACATATGCCGCACATTATTAATGTCCTTATACACATAATGACACACATAGTGGCCCTTTACACATATGTTGAACATTATTAATGCATTTTTACATGACACACATAATGCTCCATACATATATTCCGAACACTACTGCACAACCAACCCACTCACATGCACACAGCACTCACACTTCCACTAACACTGTGACCTCTGCCTCTGCTTGGATACAGATGTGTCCTCACAAATCTTGCATCAATGCCAACATCAGGCACCTTTTTTTAATGAAAATGCATCTTATTTGCATTGCTATGTGGCTAGGGTGCACAAGCAGCTTTTGCTGATTAAACTGATATGCAGCATGCCTATATACTGTGTAAGACTGTGGCTGTATCTGCATATGAAATGCTACATACAGAATATAGGCATGCCGCATATCATTTTAATCAGCAGAAGCTGCTGATGCCCCTAGGCATATCAAATGCCCTAGGCAATTGCCTAGTTTGCCTATGCCTATGGCCGGCTCTGCACGGTCACAGGGAGGGCACCGCAGCCGTTACTTCTACAAGGTACAAGGGAGTGCCGGGCCATCTTGCCTTTTATCTATGCATATATATATATACGTATATATATATAAGTGTATATATATATAGATATATATAAAGCAGGGAGGTCCCGCACTCTCACCCAACACAGGTAGTTGCTGGGGTGCCAATCAAAGCCTGGCCCAACGGGGTCAGACTAATAGTACAATACAGAGTACATCCACCAAAGTGGATGACAGATAGCACTCTCCAGACTTGCTTAATAAATATCAAAAAAGTTTTATTCAAAAATAATAATGGTTCCTTAGTCCATAATATACAGAAATGGAAAGGGCTCACCGACGTTTCGGTCCTCGGCTGGGACCTTTTTCAAGGTAATAGCACAGTAACAGATAATCCAGCAAAGTCACAGTGTCAGCAAAGTAATTCAAGGAACCAGGAGCACTGCAATATGCCTCCCAGGTCCCCTATAAATGCCCATATGCAAATTGGTCAATTCCATGCATCGGAAACATCAGAGTACGTCACTTCCGGTCCGCACCGGAAGTGACGTCGCGTCAGCGTCCGATCATGGAGATAACATTTATAAACAAATATACACAATTAGGGTGAATCAGTAGGTGCGGTGTAGTACATTGGGTCACGGTGGTGATGACACAGATAGCAGGTATATGGGGATATCGTAGGCAAAAGTACGAGGCCGCTACGTCACATCCGGTTTCCGGAAGTAGCGGTAACTATGGTAACGCCGCACGCGCCGGCTCATGCTGCATTAGTGACAAATTGTATACAGCGGTAACCATAGTGACGTCTCGTCACTGCTCAGTAATGCCGTTTACCGGAAGTGGACGTGGGAACGGTCCTGTGTGCAATTATATACAGGGACAGTGTGCAGGTTAAATATAATCCTGCACACTGATAATAAATCATAGCTGTCCCAACCGTATTCCATCATTAGAATACACATAATGCAAACCATGTGTATTCAAACTTTAACAGAGTAAGCATGGTATAAGCATAAGTAGTGATAACAATCAGGATAATTATACCGTGATAGAGCCACATTAATGCACTCACAATGTCGCAATCCCCCACTGATTGGAAGATGAAAAAAGGAATTCATAGGTGATAATACTCATAAGTGGTAGTGGTGCTGTGTGTAATTTATAGACAGAAATACCATGCAGGTAACATATAGTCCTGCATGGTGATGGGCATAACGGAGACCTGGTAATTACTCATAGCTGTCCCGACGGCAACAAGTTATTCAGATACACAGAACAGACCAGGTGTATCCATCTAAGCACTTCTCCTATCTAGACAAATACTACGTACAGCGCTCCGGGACCGCAATGGGCTCAAATTTGGCACCGGCATATGCCAATATCTACATGGCGACATACGAGAATAAGCATATCTTACCAGCCTTCGGAGAGTATATCCTGTTGTATAAACGCTTTATTGACGATATCTTCATCCTGTGGACTGGCACCACGGATAGGTTTCACCAGATAGTAACGACATTAAATGCACTTGATAATCCGGTAAGATTCACTGCTCAGATTGACGACAAACAGATCAATTTTTTGGATATCACAGTTACCATTAGTGGGGGAGCTATCAGTACCTCGTTATACCGAAAACCGACTGACAGGAATACCCTATTGCTATCTACCAGCCAACACCCACCAGCACTCAAAGAACATCTACCCATCTCACAATTCTTGAGGGTCATGAGGAATAACACCGACACCACACAGATGGAAATACAACTACAGGAGATGGCCAAGAGGTTCCAGGAACGTGGGTATACTAGTGGATGCATACAACGCTGCTTGAGGAAAGCACGTGCAAAATTTCAGACTCCTGACACACCAAGGCATTCCGAACAGAAACCTGACCGCATGGTATTTACCACAACTTTTGATTCACATTCAAACAAAATTAGCAGTGCCCTGCGGAAAAGATGGCCCATCATCTCTTCTGATACCCAACTTAAGATGAAGAATACAAAACCACCCATGATGGCATTCAGGAAAGCACCTAACCTCAAACAGTTGCTACTAAGACCCACAGGATGCCCAACCGCACCGATAAGGACAACCTGGCTACAGGAGCAGAAGCCAGGTTGCTTCAAATGTAGCGGCTGCACCACGTGTAGGAGTATGCTCACTGGACCAACTTTCCCTCACCCACACACGGGACGACTTATAAAGATTAAGTATAAACTCCATTGCCTCATGGACCACGTCATCTATATACTCACCTGTCCCTGTGGACTTTATTATGTGGGTATGACTGCGAGGCGTTTTCGTGACAGGATGGCGAACCATAGAACCACCATTCACCAGGCAATTACCTCCAAAACAACAGACCAACCGGTACCGAGACACTTTTTGCTACACCAACATCAAGTCTCTAATCTTCGGTGCAAAATTATTGACTGGGTCCCCCCTCTTACACGGGGGGGGTGATCGTGTTTTGGCACTTAGGAAGAAGGAGAGTTACTGGATCCATCATTTGGACACAATTTCCCCCCGTGGGATGAATGAAAATAATCCCCTCTCTATATTTCTCAAGTAGTCTAATGCCTGCAGCTCCACGAGATGACTCTACATTACACATTGATGTGTAGGAATTTTATTATTAGGACATTGATGATTTTGGTTTAACTTTACTAGCATATCATGATTCTAATCACCTATGAATTATTTTTCTTATCACTCATTATATGTGGGAATGCGGCACTTTGATGATAATTTGTGGTTTATATCACGTTCTGATTATTAGTATTGTTACCACAATCTATGTGTACTACCATGCTTAGATGGATACACCTGGTCTGTTCTGTGTATCTGAATAACTTGTTGCCGTCGGGACAGCTATGAGTAATTACCAGGTCTCCGTTATGCCCATCACCATGCAGGACTATATGTTACCTGCATGGTATTTCTGTCTATAAATTACACACAGCACCACTACCACTTATGAGTATTATCACCTATGAATTCCTTTTTTCATCTTCCAATCAGTGGGGGATTGCGACATTGTGAGTGCATTAATGTGGCTCTATCACGGTATAATTATCCTGATTGTTATCACTACTTATGCTTATACCATGCTTACTCTGTTAAAGTTTGAATACACATGGTTTGCATTATGTGTATTCTAATGATGGAATACGGTTGGGACAGCTATGATTTATTATCAGTGTGCAGGATTATATTTAACCTGCACACTGTCCCTGTATATAATTGCACACAGGACCGTTCCCACGTCCACTTCCGGTAAACGGCATTACTGAGCAGTGACGAGACGTCACTATGGTTACCGCTGTATACAATTTGTCACTAATGCAGCATGAGCCGGCGCGTGCGGCGTTACCATAGTTACCGCTACTTCCGGAAACCGGATGTGACGTAGCGGCCTCGTACTTTTGCCTATGATATCCCCATATACCTGCTATCTGAGTCATCACCACCGTGACCCAATGTACTACACCGCACCTACTGATTCACCCTAATTGTGTATATTTGTTTATAAATGTTATCTCCATGATCGGACGCTGACGCGACGTCACTTCCGGTGCGGACCGGAAGTGACGTACTCTGATGTTTCCGATGCATGGAATTGACCAATTTGCATATGGGCATTTATAGGGGACCTGGGAGGCATATTGCAGTGCTCCTGGTTCCTTGAATTACTTTGCTGACACTGTGACTTTGCTGGATTATCTGTTACTGTGCTATTACCTTGAAAAAGGTCCCAGCCGAGGACCGAAACGTCGGTGAGCCCTTTCCATTTCTGTATATTATGGACTAAGGAACCATTATTATTTTTGAATAAAACTTTTTTGATATTTATTAAGCAAGTCTGGAGAGTGCTATCTGTCATCCACTTTGGTGGATGTACTCTGTATTGTATAGATATATATATATATATATATACTGTATATATGAAACGTGAGGTGAGGCAGAGCCTTTCCTGTCACACTAATGTATATGCCAGAGGTTTGATTATATAAAGCACATGAAAAATACAAAGAATGTATTAGAAATATCTTCTTTGCATTATTCATATAATTTTTATAGTCTAAAAACTCTGGAGTAAAAAGTCTATGGCAGGTGAGGCACTGCCTACCTTTACCGCACCTTTGCCTACCTCACTGCGCGACCCTGATAGATAGATAGATAGATAGATAGATAGATAGATAGATAGATAGATAGATAGATATAGATATCTATATATATCTATATATATCTATATATATATATATATATATATAGTAAGAACTCCAGGTTTCATAATCAGGGGTTAAAGTGAGCCGGCTCAAATAACCCGATGTGTCCCCAGCGCCGCACAGGGAGATGACAGGCGCCCGCTGATATTGTGTTACCAGCGGGCACCCGTCTCCCTCTCTACACCGAAAACCGGAGGCATGAGCCCAGTACTGAGCTCCGGCTTCCGGCGCTGTCACTGTGCGGCGTGCGCTATGGGAGAGACGTCAGTCATGATGTCTCTCTCATAGTGCTGAGGAGCGGACGCCAAGAGAGGAGGACTGCAGCAGTCTGGAAGCGGGAGCAGGGCTCGGTGAGTATGGTGTGTTTTTTTGTTTTCTTCCTTAGTGCAGCGGCGCATCTACTGGGGGACTTTACTACTGAGGGGGCATCTACTGGGGGGACATTACTACTGAGGGGGCATCTACTGGGGGGACATTACTACTGAGGGGGCATCTACTGGGGGCAAACTACGGGGGTAATTACTACTGGGGGGCATCTACAAGGGGCATTACTACTGGGGGGTATTACTGGGGTCAAACTACTGTGGGGCATTACTACTGGGGGCATCTACTGGGAGCAAACTACTGAGGGAAATTATTACGGGGAGGGCATCTACTGGGGGCAAACTACTGGGGGACATTATTACTGGGGGCCAACTACAAGGTAGCAAACTACTGGCGGTAAGCTACAAGGGGGCAAACTACAAGGGGGCAAGCTACAAGGGTGCAAACAAAGGGGCTAACTACTGGGGGCAAACTACAGGAGGGCATTACTACTGACGGCGTAACTACAGGGGCATTACTACTTGGGGGCTAAACTACTTGGGGGCTAAACTACTGGGGGCATAACTACAGGGGCCAAACTACTGGAGGCTAAACTACAAAGGGGGCATAACTACAGGGGCTAAACTACAAGGGGGCAAACTACAGGGGGGCATTACTACTGGTGGCTAAACTACAAGCAGGCAAACTACTGGGGGCATTACCACTGGGAGGCTAAACTACATGGGGCAAACTACATGAGGGTTAAACTACTTGGGGCATTACTACTGGGAAGCTAAACTAAAGGGGGGTAAACTACTGGGGTCATAACTGCAGGGGCATTATCACTGGGGGCATAACTACTAGGGCTAAACTACAGGGGGCTAAACGACTGGGGCATTACTACAGGCAACATTACTACTGGGGGCAATACTACACAAGGGCATTACCATTAAGGGCATTACTACTGGGGGCCCTACTAATGAGGGCATTGTAAAGTGGGCACTTCATAAGGGGAATCACTCCTAGGGACATAAGGGGTACTATTATTGCGGGCATTGCATAAGGGGCACCACTACTATGGGGTCTATATAAGGGGCACTACCACTGTGGGCACTACGAGTACAGTGGATAGTGCATAATGAGCACTACTACTGTGGGCATTGTATAAGAGGCGCTACTATGGTGGGCATTATGTGTATTACGGGGTGCTACTACTGTGGGCATTATTACTATTGTGTGACCACGCCCATTTCTTTCGGAGACAATACCACGCAATACCTATATTACTTGGGCACCGTGGGGAGGGAGGGTGAGTTCCACTACCTCTCTAGGACCACTTTAAGTACTGATCATAATCATAAAAGTAAAATGTATTCTCCAAATTGCAAATGCTCATAGACTAGGTGTGTCCTGTTACACACAAGCTAGTTTGGCATATGGGATTACTGTTCCCATTCCAACTGATTAGAAACATAATCATCCCTTTCAATTAGTCTGTTTACCATCTGAGAAGGAAAAGATAAAGTTATTTCTTTGTATTTCTAGTTTGTCAGAGAAATAGTGCACTCCAGAGAGCTCTACATCAAGAGCACACAACCTAATGAAAAAATACAGACCTGTCATTATGGAGATGAATTTCCCATCGTTAAGATGCAGAGTTTCATAAAACAATGTTCAGTTGCCTCACAAAGGACTAAAGAATACAGAGCTCTAATGACAAGAAAAACTTGCTTTTAAGTCCTTATGGAAAATAATCTAGGATCACAGTGAACCTTTTTCCATAACTTTATCTGTTGTGGGTAAAGTTTTCATATTTACATGCAGTATGTATGGGAGGAAAAGCATCTAAAAAGCATACAAATGAGGTAAAATTATAGATGTTTATTTACAGAAAAGAGCATATCTGTTGTAAATTGGCAGAACATTAGTAACTATATGTTATTTAGTAGTGGTTTTCAATCATAAAGTTTTTCAGTGAAGCTAAACATTGTTGGATATTGAGATTTGTGCCAAGTGGTTGGTAAATTTGTGCCATCCTATTCCTTTCAGTTGGTTTTTAATGTGAGGTGGACTTGGTTAGCATCATGGGTTTGCCAACCTTGTGTACAAGAGGCTCTCATGGTGAATTACTTTCTTTCTTGAGAGTTCAAGTGACCTCCTAGTGTAAAAGAGGGGGGGGATATTTATCAAAGCTTCGACAGAGAAAGTAGAGAGAAATACCAACCAATCAGCTCTTAAATATCATATAGCATGCTAAAATAACATATTACATGCTGTGTTTAAAAAAAATGACAGTAGCTGATTGGTTAGTACTTTATCTCCAAGTTTTTTTAGATCTCACCCATGTTACATATTTCTTCTACTTTATTTGGGCATCTGTTTGCGTACCAGTAGGAATTCTTTCTTCCAGCATGATGGACTAGAGTCAAAATGCAACCAAAACTCAGAGAATTGACGTTCATGGAGGTTTGACTGCATTCCCCATATGTATATAGCTGCAGAATGCAAAACTTTCCAAGTTTGTACCCAGTAGGCAAGTCCACCTATAGATGACGTTGCCTAAAACAATAGCAAATAGGATCTCTCCTAGCATCCCCCAAGGCTCATGCATAAGCCAGCGCATGCGCAGAAAGGCTTCCAGGTCATTAACCTTGTTTTGGAAGATCTGTCCTTTGTGATTTTTATTACATTTCTACATGCATACTAGTGTTATTACCACCACTCTGCATGCGATAAATGGTGGGGTGTATCAGAATAAAATGTGATGCTTCCTATATCCTGCCCTTCAACTGAAGAAGAAAAATACTCTAGACTCTTTTTAGAAAGATTCTATTGGTTTAATAACTTTTAATACTTGTACAGTTAATGTATTTTAATTGAAGCACAAAGTAGAGTGTATACAAATTTTCTTTTGTTTTTAATGCCTAAGGCAGAGTGCAGACAAATAATTAAGTGCACCTAGTGTTGGACTGGGGCATGAAGGGCCTACCGGGGGGAATGCAGTGGTAGGGGTCCATGTTTAAGGGTGTGGCTAGGCTCCAGTGATGGTGTGGCCAACAACAACAACAGAGGTTTGGCTAACCATTAGAAAGTCAATGGTTTTGCCCACTTTATAAATATATATACATACACTATATAGGAAACACTGCTAGTGTATGCAGGAAATGTACCACATTAATAACAGCAATGCACTGTAGAAAATAACCTATAGTCCTGTGCAGTATAATGTAACATATGTATAATTCAAGTGAATTAGGACAGTGTCTGGAACCTGATCCCTAGAGGAGGAGGTGAGCCCACAGGCCGTGGGTCCCACCAGGGGGTTTCTCCTGTTCCCTGTGGGCCAGTCCGATTCTGAGTGCACATACTGTATGCTTACAAACATTACACTTTCCTTTAGCAAGATGTCAAAGACCAGACATTTGAAAAGGTACATTAGGAGGCTAACCCCATTCTGTACAATGTGTATTAGGCACAGTGCATCCTGATATCCTTGGTACACTCTGATTACCTAGTCAAAGGTCTTCCCAGAAGTTAGACCTCCAAATTGTAGCTGCTGGTATGGTGAATGCTCATTACTGGTTAGATTGTATTTTGCTCTGCATTTTATTGTATTAGTCTAGAGTGTTTGGCTTAGCTAGCAATAGTTCATATGCATAGCTTGTAGATTGTGTTCCACACTAGCGACTTAGTTGTAGGGCCTATGTGTTGTTAATTATGCCAGTGTGGGTAGTATACGCTATCCTGTTAACATAGAACAGCATGTCGGTCGGCTGTGCATGTGTTTTGTGCAGGCACTAAGGTGAGTGACCTTTCCATCGGGGTGACCCGAGTGCCCTGGTGAGTGGGGACTATATTGCATGTTTGTATTTTGTAGACCTGGTCAATCTGACACTCATGGGTGGTAGGACAGACTGTGTCCATTTGTTTGTTTCTTTTCCTTTAGGTTAAATCAGAGTGACTCATGTGGGTTATAGCACAGACTGAGGGGTCAATGCGCCAAGCAGTGAAAAGAGTGGAGACATGGACCAGTGAAGAAACTGTCCATAGCAAGCAACCAATCAACTTTTGAGGAAGCATTTATCAAGTGCACTGTATAAAAGGATAGTTAGAAGCTGATTGGTAACTTTGGACATCTTTTCCAGTAATCCACCTCTCTACTCTTTTCACTTTTTGATACATCAACCACTGAGAGCATTACCAAAAGCCCTTCAGGTTGACTGTCTCCTTGTCATGAGAGCACAAATACAGTTGGTGACAATTGTAACAGTGATAACTCACACCCATTCCAATTAATGAATTGGCAGTACACTTCTTTGTTGTCACAGTCTTACTGTTGTGTGTCTATTGGCCCTAACATCTTTATCTTTCTAGAGTGAGTCACTGAACCTGCATTCCAGGGCTGTTTGCAACACATCAGCAGTCAAAGCACCAGTAAGCAGGCCACCAGAACTGTCATAAATCCAGACAGGTATGTCAGCACGTGCCATATGGTGTCATTTTAACAAGATAAAACTAGTCAAACCAGTTACTTTACACGGGTTCACTACGGGTGGCCGGCGGTCGGGCTCCCGGCGACCAGCATCCCGGCGCCGGGAGCCCGACCGCCGGCTTACCGACAGCTTGGCGAGCGCAAATGAGCCCCTTGCGGGCTCGCTGCGCTCGCCACGCTACGGGCACGGTGGCGCGCTACGCGCGCCACACTATTTTATTCTCCCTCTATGGGGGTCGTGGACCCCCACGAGGGAAAATAAGTGTCGGTAAGCCGGCGGTCGGGCTCCCGGCGCCGGTATACTGAGTGCCGGGAGCCCGACCGCCGGCAAACAGAAGACCACCCACTTTACACCACTCGTCTAACTGATCTCTTCTTCAAGACTGAACTTACAAACTGCTCTTTAAGATCAAGAGGTGGAACAAGATGATTATGCTCCAGATTGCTTGTGTAAAATGAATTATCTACAAAACAGCTGTGATTATACTATACTATACATATGAAAAGTTGCAACTTTTGCATGTTCTTATAGAGAAATTTGTGGTAGGGGTCAGAGGCACTCCCTTCTTTGACTGCCTGGGTTCTGACACTTAGGATCTCCCTGTGGTTCCATTTTGTTTTAGGCTGTCAGATTCCTAGCCACTTTAGGTCAATATGATCATAGCTGGATATGGAAAATTAAGACTTTTTTTTAAATGTATATAGAAAAACAAAATGGACAATAAACAAAATGCAAATGATAAATACACTTCAGAGAAAAAACTACTCTAAATGGAAGTATTGTTCAGTTTAAAATTCATAATCACAGATTAGATCCAACGAGACAAATACATATATGTTTTGGGATATGATACTTTGGGATATGATACCTTGATACGTGGTAATCAGCCACATAGAGTCATGTGTTAAGCAGTCATATATGCTGATTAATTAATCCTACTCAGCATTAAAGTGTGGCGCTGCAGGTGGTATAAAGCAGGGTGCGTTACCTTGTAACGGTTTCTTAATCCTGGAAAGGTTCCTCCATGCACACAGGTACACCAACGCTTTTCGAGCAGCAAGCTTTTTACCACTCTGCCTTGATAAAGAGCTTGCTGCTTGAAATGCATCAGCACTTAATATACAATGCATTTAATATACAATGTTTGGTGCCCCTTGTTTTTTTATGACTGTTATTAGCAAAGTAAAAATCTAAAAATGTGGGTGCTTATTTAAAATTTAATGCAATTACGTTTACAACATCCATTGGAAAAGATTCATAAAAACAATATATTCACATGCTTATGTTTAATCAGATGCACTATATAATTTGCACGTGGTGGATGTAAGGTAGAGCAATACAATAACATATAGAAAGCATTGCGATAGCATAGAGCTGTTGCTTGAAATTGGTAATAGTAAATCTGAGTTCACAGTACTCTGTACATACAGTACACATGAGAGTAAAGGCTGGTATACACGGGAGAGATGTGTGCTGAGCGAACCGCTCAGTACACACCTCTCCCGCCGCTCAGCACAGCGCGATGTGTGCTGAGCGATGCGGGGGAGGACGGAGGGCCGCTTATTTCACCCAGCGGGTGAAATGAGCGACGTGCTAGATTGGCCTGTATGCAGGCTCAATCTAGCACCGGCGATAGCGATGCGCGGGGCCGTGCATCGCTATCGCTGTGGGGGGTACACATGAGGATCTGTGCTTAAAATCTAAGCAATCTAGTCAGATTGCTTAGGTTTCAAGCATGGATCTCTCCGTGAGTATCCCCCTTTACTGTATAAACACAGAAAATAGTGTCTTGACTGTTATTAATAAAAGTAACATTTCCATTTAAATGTAATTAAATGCAAACAAAAACAAATTAAATAACTGAACTGAAATTCATTCAAGCTGTTATTTATATGGGAGACAGTCAATTTACCAGTTGCCGGGATCCCGGCTGTCAGGAGATCAAAGCCAGAATCCCGATATCCAGTGAAATACTGGCGGTCAAAACCCCCACTCGGGTGGAGGTCCACGCAACCACCAGAGGGGGAATAAAACAGGACCAAAGTGTGGTGAGCGCAGTGAGCCTGTGAGGGTACACGCTGCTCTCACCACCAGTATTCTGGCTGTTAGGATCTCAGCATTGGCATCCTGACCGCCGGGATCCCAACAGCTGGGATAACATACTGATCCCATTTATATAGTGCACACATACCCCACAGCTCTTAACAGGGAATATTTGACCATTAACATCAGTCATTGCCCCAGTAGAGCTTGCAGTCTATATTTCCTACTATCTATATACAGTGACAGAGACTGCATGCTTTCACATGAGGTTAATGTGGAGCAGCAGGTTTGTGCAGATTGAGCAATAAACAGCATGGTGTAGTGAGACCCAGCCCAGGTTTTCCTAGGACCAGTGGTAAGCCACAAATCAGGCTAATTAACAGTACCTGACATCTGTCTTTAAAGTTGTGTCAGTGCAGATCCACAGGGCTTCCGATTGTGAACCAGTCGCCCTGACGATAGGCTTGGGGTATGGGTTAAGATAGGAAGTAATATGGATGTGTTACCAACTTGCTTGGGAACTGTAAACTGCCATGCTGTGAAGTGTATGCTGTGAAGTGTATGCTGATCCTTTCATTAGATAGATAGATAGATAGATAGATAGATAGATAGATAGATAGATAGATAGATAGATAGATAGATAGATAGATAGAAATACATACAGTATGTTAGGCTTATTTTTTTTTCAGAATCCAATTAACCTACAGTAACATAACAATATGTTTTTGGATTGTTTGAGAAAATTGAAGTATGCGGAGGCAACCCACACAAAAATGGGGTAATCACACAATTAATATTAAGTACTAGCAGTTGGAGTGGTCAACATATAATTAGCTGATAAGAAAAAGCAGAGTAGTACTCATGATGGTCATCATTAATTATTAATGTACCAACCCCTTCATTTGCACATATCTTAAAATGCACGCAACTTTTCATCTAGCACATGTTAAGATTCATGTGTCGCAATGATATGACCATCATTGCTGTATGTTGCAGACCAGTTCCTTTCAAGTGGTGATCTTAGCTGTGTTGTATTGAGATCTGATCATCATATCGGTGAACCTTATATTACTGTTCTTGATGTTTTTGTGGACATCAGCTATATAAAACTGTACTAAAGTTAGCCTGCTTTCTTGGGTCATCTGTTGGTTAGGTTTAGTGTTATTGATTTGCCTTTATTTTGTATATTTTGTTTATTGTTCTATATAGGATTATTTACTTGTCTCTAATATTAGAAAATTGTATTTTTTAACCAGTGCTGTTTCTTGGGCTGGGCAAGCTGTGTGATCGCACGGGGTGCCATTGCAACGGCAACTGAATGTTACAGTATTTTGTCTTGAATACTATTGAAAATGTCCCACCAAAAATTGCCGCTGCCTCATAGAAGACATTTTTTAAGAATACTGGAGGAGGAGGTGGCCATTTTGGGAATGTCATTTTCAATATGTGAACTGGAAGCAGGCACCTGGGGACTGCAGAGACCGGCAGCAGCAGCATCTTGGAAGGATTCCCTGACAATGAGCAGAACCACTTGACAATGAATAGGCACTGTGGCATTACAGTGGGGGGCATAATATGGAGTCAGGTGCATGTCAGGGCATATTATGGTGTCAGAGGCATTACATTGGGGGCATAATATGGTGTAAGGGACACTATGGGGTGTATTCAATAAGATTCGGATCTATCCCGACATTCATTTGTCATAATGGATCTGACAACCCCTATTCAATGGACAGCCAAATCCGACTGTCGGATTAGAGCCAAATCCGACTGTCGGATTTGGCCGTACCCGGGGTCCTGTCCTGCCGCCGCTATCAGCAGCTGCCGAGTGCATAGGCAGCAGTGGCGGGGGTGCAGATGGTGGTGTCCGGCGGGGGTGAGCTGGACGGTGGCGGGGGTAAGTTGTACGCCGGGCGGCGGGGGGAGCTGAGGTCGGCGGCCACTGCGGGGACATGTCTGAGGCGGCGGGGGGAGGTGCTGCAGGGAGAGAGGTGCCTGGCCGGGGGACAGCCATCAAGGTACCTCTCATACCCGTAGCCCGCCGCACCGTTCCCTGTCTTCTCACCTCAATCCAACTTGCTTTCAAGTCAGATTGAGTTTGTTGGAAAGGGGGCCAAAACCTGTCGGATTTGGCCCTATTTCCGACAGAAGCACACGGATCGGCGGCTATTCCGCCGATCCACGTGTTTTCCGACAGAAGCACACGGATCGGCGGCTATTCCGCCGATCCACGTGTTTTCCGACAAGTCAGAAAAATAGCCTTTTCCTGCAAGTTCACCAGTTGCAGCAAAGCCATGCCCATTACAATGAGGTCACGCCCCCAATAATTTTTTATATGTACATTGGGGGGAGGCACATTTTTTTAGAGTTCGTACTGGGAGCCAAATTGTCATGTTTGTAACCAAGCCATGTTATGTGTAATTATTAATTATACCTGAACACTGTATTTTTCATGTTTACTTAACACTTCTTTAAAAAAAAGTTCACGTTAAAAGTCACAGCCTAAATAACAAAGAATCAGCAAATTCTAAATATTCATAAATAATCTTCTGACTTCACTCTGGAATGAAAAAAAGAAACAACTTTCAGCCAATATAAATATTAATAAAATATACTTTAATAGAAAATCAATAAAATATTAATAATTAAATAATAGTTTTCAATTAATGAGGGATATATAAAGCAAGCAAGAATCCACAGTATCCTTAAAAAATATATTATGACCACATGTATGAGCTTGTCCAATTAAAATCAAGGACAACTAGTTGAAATAACGCCTCTATTAAAATATATTATACATCTTGTATTTTTTACTGTAATTTTGTGGATCATGTATGAATATGACCATAATTTGTGAATTAATGTGTGCATATACAATAGGTGCTCTTTTTTTTAAATCTACCTATACATGTTTGTGTATCTGTGCAGAATCTTTCCGTGTTCTTTTTAGATATACCTTATACAGTTTTGTTTTTTGTTTTTCCAGTGGTATATCAATAAATAGCTGTTATAACTTTCACTATTTAACCTCATGCAGTCAATATACATTATTGTTTATTAAAATCTGGCACACTATGATCAGAGCTCTCCGCACACTACATTGTGTCATCTCTCCTTTTTCTTTCTTTTACCTCTTTTGAAATAGTTGAAACACATTTATTATGTATTTTTGATATTGATAATTACTCTCAAAGCCTCCAAGAAAGTTGTGCTGTCTGCCAGCACAGAATGCAATTTATTTTCAGCTACTCGTTATCCAGTGACTTGGTTTAATAATTTCACTTAAAAGACCACCTGTATCCTACTTGTACACAGAGGACCGCAAACTTCAAATAGGAATCTGAACATTCATCCGAATCATTAAAAATTTATAAAATTGCTATATCCTTGATAGAAAGTAAAATAAGCAAAGAGGAGTAATTAAAGAGTTTTAGCTTGATATCCTCTTATTATTGATGCATTTCTGTTTTGTTTCAATTTCTTCAGAGAAACGGTGTTTTACACGCATTCGGGATAGTTTAATGATTCATGTATGACAGTCTTTTCTGTAAAACACATTTTTGTACTGCACATATGCACCAAATATGTGCAGGTTTTTGTATATGCTGGGCAAGTACACTATGGGCTTGTTAAAGTATTTACAATATAACCATACAGTATTTTGGAGGTGTATGTCGTTTGGGTATTACAGAGCTGGTCTAGTGATAATGATGACTATATAGTTACATTACTTAATATCTTAATTTGCACTGCATCAGGAAAGATTATTTCTTTTTGACTTTTAAGAGGGAAAACAGCAGAAGTTTGTTTTCTGAATTTCCGTTGACCTTTAATTTTTATAGTTTATTAATAACTGTGAAGACTATATTCTGTTTTATGAAAATGAAACTACTACATTATTACATTGTATACAAATAGGATCAGAGCCGACCCTAGCGATAGGCATTCTAGACACATGCCTAGGGGCATTTTGAATGTCTAGGGCCATCCCAAGCCTAGTGCCAGTGATGTTTTGGGGCCATGGCAAGGTGGTCTGAGCTCCAGTCAGGCAGCGGGCACTGGGCAGCGGACAGCGGGCAAAATTATCACTAACCAATCAGCTTCTAATTCTCATTTTACAGGCTGTTTTTGAAAAAGGACAGTAAGGAGCTTTTTTTCTCTGCACTTTTTTGCCTTGTTTAGATGCGGTTGTAAAGTGGCTATTATACATATATCAGTCAATTTTTATTCATTTTTTATTATTATTTTTAATTTTTATTGCTGTGCTAGCAATTGAGCTGCAGTATGCACGAGCAGCGAGTGAATTAGTCGCAGTCGCAAGGTTGTGTCACAGGAACACAGCTTTTGGGGGTGGTAACAGGGAGTGGTCAGCCAAACGTACGCGTGTCATGGCCGTTCATACAGTGTTTTCTAGGCATGCATAAATTAGCAGTTGCAATCTTACTTGCTACTGTAGAACTCTCTGCATCCCATAAAAGCAGTTCAGTCTGTGCATCTTGAGAGACACAACCTCTGCAACATGTTCTGATTTGTGATAATGGTACCAATCTATCAGTAATTATATTCTGTTAGACAGAAATGATGCAACTGCACTGGGCTTCCCTATGTTCAGGTTAACTTCTGCCTATAATAGCATATAATCACAACTGCGAACAGCAAATGATAGCAACAGTAGCAAGAAAAGCCCAATCTGAATCAGGAACCTTATTTCTACTCAAGTTTTGATAAATACCCCCCAGAGTGGTCTATACATCAAGTTTAAGTATTTAATTCGCAGTAGGGGATACAGTGCTTATCTTCGGAGGAAATAAGTATTGCTCTGGTGCAGGGACAGCTGATTTTTCGAGCTACTTCTTGAAAAAGGTCACTTTGGTGACCGAAACATGTTGAAGGTCTGATGACATGGTGTGGGAATTCTGCACGAACGCCAGTGACCACGTGTATATTGAGGAGTAAGCTCTGTGCGGTTGTGCCAGGCTCTGCAGCCCAAGACCAACCATCAGCTATTTTAGCTAAGCCCACCGCACCTCCTCAGTTTGGTGAGATTATTAATTTCTCCTAGCACCAGTCACTTTATTGTGGATGAGAGTACACATCTCTCCTAGCACCAGTCACATTGATAGTTTTTATCAGTTTCATGTATAAATATATATTGTTCTATGTCTGAGTGTAATAAAGTGTATTTACATGTGCCTAAAACCAAAGTCAGTTTATAATTCATACTGTGGTTTAATTTAATGGACTATTGTGAAAAGCAATCACTTTCACTCTATTAGCATGCATCTTGTGAACCCAGAGCCAGTGTGTTTGCACTTCTTTTTTTCTTATTGTCTATTAAGGATTGTGTTTGTCCCTCTTTGTGTAAAAACTAGGCTGCTTGGTGAGTTTTATTGCACAAACCACGTGTGGGTCTTTTTTGTCTATTATAAGATTTTTCAAGCAGTGTTACTTACCTTTCCCATCATCGGCTTCTGTACATGTATGACCTGAGGACATAATAATAATAATAATAATAATAATAATATAGCCCTTTTCTCCTAAAAGGACTCAAAGTGCTTAACAGTTGTCTTTACAGATCACAATACAAAACAAACTTAACAGTAGATATTAGTGAAATGCTTGAGTAAATAGGTAAGTCTTTAGTGTATTTTTGAAGGATTCCAGATTTACAGCTTCTCGCGCTGTGTGGGGAAGAGAGTTCCATAGAGTTGGAGTCACAAAGTTGTAAGCTCGACCCCCAGGGGAATTCTGGGAGATTTTAGGTACGGTTAGTATTCCTTCATCTACAGATTGTAGTAATCAAGTGGGACAGTAAGGAATCAGAAGCTGCTTCAAGTACCTTTTGACCTGGTCATGTAGGGTTTGAAAGTGAGTAAGCCAATCTTGAAAATGATTCACCATTTAATAGGTAGCCAATTAATGGAGTAAAGAATGTTATGTGGCTGGAACGGTGCTGGTTGGTTAATAGTCTGGCATTTTGCACATTCTGCAAGCGGTGCAAGTATTTTGCTGGGAGACCAAGGTAGAGGGCATTGCAGTAGTCTAGGCATGATGATGGAATTAAGTGCTTGATTCTGGCTAGGTTCCTTAAATGAAAGAAGGAGGATTTGATTGAGGCTAACACTTGATGTTTAAGTGTCAGACCACTATCCATGATAAAACAAAGATTCCGCACATGTTCAGTGTTTTGTAGTTCTGAACCCCCAAGAGTAAGTCCTGTCAGTTGGCTATGCTGCAGTCTTGTCCTTGACCTATCATCATGACTTTCTATTTTATCAAGGTTCAGTCTCAGCCAACTGGCACTCATCCACTCCTGGAGCTCAGCTAGGCAGCCATTTAGGGTTGTTATTGGGTTAGCAGTACCTGGAGCAAAGGACAGGTACAGTTGTATATCATCTGCATAGCAGTGATAGACCAGGCCATGATGTCTGTCATGATGCTGCCTGCCAATTCTACAAATAAGCCAATTTGAGAATTGCCACATACGACTTGGGGGGGTCACTTTTGACACACAGAATTAATCAAGCACCTCAGCTGCCACCTGCAAGAAGAAATTAGCGTCTAAATGCAAGGAAGTCTTCGCTTCTACCTGTCACACACACACTGCAATACTTAGAAAAGTAGGTAGATATGGGCCACACGAGATCTTGGTTCATAAGGATCACAGAATGAGACCTAAAAATTAGATGTTTAATTTCAAGAATACTTCAGAGCTTTTGTTACAAAGAGATGTTACAAAGATTATTAAGAATATTTTAAAACACACAGAGAGTACAATAATCTCAAAACCAAATGAAAAGAAATAAAAATACAGAAAACCTAACTCACTTACTCAAACAAACTTAGGTGGTTCTGTTGTGGCGGAGTTTCACAGAATAACCCTGGTAATTTCCAACATATACAGAAGTTGAGTCCACAAGAAATTCCCTCTTTGTCCCAGTGAGAGGGACAGATATAGCCCTCAGCTGCAGCAGGCCCCCACCCTTGGGATTTTTTATCCACTTTCCTGCTGGACACTAAACATACACCATTTTTACATACTGTTGGTGATAGAAAAGAAATACAGGAGAAGGGGAGGGGTTGTAGCCCAAAAGCATTAAAATCTCCTTCAAAGAAAGTGAGGGTCTGTACCTTGTCACCCCTGGATGGTTTTATGATCAGCCAGGAAGTTTAGTGGCTTAATCATCTAAACATGTGGAATTCCTTTACTTTCTATCAGGTGATTGATCTGGACATCTTCCACTTATCAGGGTTTATAACCTCTGGTCTGGTCATTGCACATAGAGCATTGCTTTTATCCCTAACTTTATGGTCAGTAGATAAGGGTTGATTTCAGTAAGACAGAATCTACTCTCTCACACACAGCCTAAATGCATGGAGGTCAAATGCAGGACATTGCCTGACAGCCATTTTGTCACATCTAAGCTAAAAGAATACAAAATTACATATATATACAGTCACTTCAAATCATTACTGGTGATTATTTCTGCAGGTAATCACCACACCTTAGATCACATATAATTTGCGATTCTCCTTTCTGCATTTAAACATGACAATGTCTGTGGTATCATGTATACTGCAAAAGCATGGGAGATAGTATAGAACACAGTAAAGAGGAGACAGAGGGATCCACTCAGGTTCCTCTTCACAACCCTGGAACTCCATCTCATATGAAGGAGTGGGGCTTTGAGAACAAGCTCAATCTAAAGATGGCATTAGATTACACAGGCAAACTCCGGAAACGTTACGTTTTCAAAGTTTGCTGAATATCAGGTGGTCCTATCAGACCCGTGTTGATGAATGGCCCATTACATAAAATATGTGGAAGAGTGCTTCTGCATATGTAACAGGCAATATAGTAATGATTGTTGTGACTGATTAGCCAATTCTCCAGACATGTCAATCTAAAAAACACAGCCAGTGACTTATAGTACTTCAGCAAGTGTGAATAATCAGACACAGTAACTGCCACCAGCAAATTGTAAAGGCTGCAGCAATGGGGATAGTGTTAATTATGGGGGACTTTAATTATCCTGAGATAAATTGGATATTTGAATCAAGTGATACAGCTAGTGATAATAGGTATTTAAGCATACTTAAAATAACTGCTTGTCCTAAGTGATTGAAGAACCAACTAGAAATAGGACTATACTTGACCTAGTGATAACAAATAACATAGAGGTAATATCTAACATTAATGTAAGGAAGCCATTAGCAAGCAGCGATCATAATATGGTCACATTCGAAATTAGTTTTTAAAAAAAAGTAATACAAGGGTTCGACTAAAATGTTAAATTTTAGAAAAGCCAATTTTACTATGCTTAAGCACTCTCTAAAGTGCAAAGATTGGGGACACATTTTTAAAGGTAAGAGCACTGCAGAAAGGTGGGACACCTTTTAAACATTGCTGAAAAATAAATTCTCATGGGCAGCAAACGTAAGAGTGCCAAGTTTAAACTGATGTGGCTAAATAAGGAGGTAAGGGTAGTAATGGATAAAAAAAGATGGGCTTTTAAAGTGTTTAGATCTGATGAGAATGTGGAGTCTTTCCACTACTATAAGGAATGTAACAAAATATGCACAAAGGAAATTAGAGCAGCTAAAATATAAAATGAAAAACAAATTGCTAAGGAAAGCAAATCAAACCCAAAAAAGGTGTTTATCTCAACGGAAAAAGGATTTTAAAAAAAGACAACATAGGATTCCTAAAAATTGAACTAGGCAAATTGTTAAATAATGACAATGAAAAAGTAGAGATATTGAACAAATTCTTTTCAAGCTGGGCTAAAGTATTAAGTGGTGTACCTCAAGGGTCTGTAATAAGGCTTCTTCTGTTTAACATATTTATAAATGACAGAGAAGAAGGTCTTGAGAGTAAAGTGCCCATTTTTGCAGATGACACAAAACCGTGTAAGATGATTAAATTAGATCAGGGTGTTGGCTCTCTTCAGAACAACTTAACTAAACTGGAGATTTGGGCAGCTAAGTGGAGTATGAGGTTTAATATAGAGCAATGTAAAATTATGCATTGTGGGACCAAAAACAAACATGTAATATAAAAATGAAATAAAGTAATTCTTGGGAATTCAGTAATGGAGAAGGATTTGGGGGTGCTCATTTGCAGCAGACTTAGCAGTAGTGCCCAATGTCAGGATGTGTTTTAGACAGATTTTTAGCCAAAAACGGCATCCAAGGAAAAGATAAATGAAAGATAATCCAGTGCAGTAAACCAAAATATAGGTTAAGCTCGATGGACAATTTGTCTTTTTTCAACCTCAACAACTATGGGGGTAATTCAGAGTTGATTGCAGCAGCAAATTTGTTAGCTAATGGGCAAAAGCATGTGCACTGCAGTGTGTGTGTGTGTGTGTGTGTGTGTGTGGGGGGGGGGGGGGCAGATATAGCATTTGCAGAGAGAGTTAGATTTGGGTGGGTTATATTGTTTCTGTGCAGTGTAAATAATGGCTGCTTTATTTTTACACTGCAATTAAGATTTCAGTTTGAACACACCACACCCAACTCATACTCACTTTGCACATGTTATTTTTGCCCCCCCCCCCCCCCCCCCCCTGCAATGCACATGGTCTTACCCAACTGCTAACAAATTGTCTGCTGCAATCAACTCTGAATTAGGTCCTATGTTACTGTGGGCCTAATTCAGATCTGATTGCAGCAGCAAATGTGTTAGCTACTGGGAAAAACCATGTGCAATACAGGGGTGGCAGATATAACATGTGCAAAGAGAGTTCAATTTGAGTGGGTTATTTTGTTTCTGTGCAGGGTAAATACTGGCTGCTTTATTTTTACACTACAATTTAGATTTCAGTTTGAACACAGCACACCCAAATCTAACTTTCTCTGCACATGTTATATCTGCCCCCCCCCCCTGCAGTGCACATGGTTTTGCCCATTAGCTAACAAATTTGCTGCTGCGATCAGATCTGAATTAAGCCCTATGTTACCAGCAAGAGGAGTTCAGTGACATGAAGTCCTGAGCTTCTACCTACTTTCTCAATTATTAATATTTCAAAAGTGCACACTGGATTCATCTAAACAGCCACATTTTTGCTCTAGTCCTGCTACTATTTTTTTTAGGAATTTGCTTAAAAGCCCCCTTTCTTCTTATAGCAGGGGTTTCTCTGCCAAGCCAGAAGGGTTACTTAATTATCTTGTTTCATTCTGTTTCAAGGCTAAGACCTGTGATTTATCAATATTCTGGGAAATTTTATGGACTTTGTCAGGAAAGAGATTCCCTGACCAGATGCCTTCTTAAGAAATCTCTATATCCTAAGCAGACGTAGGTGGTGGGGTGTAGTGAAGTCAGAGTTCAGTGGCTGTGTTGGATGGTGGCCAAACTCAGACTTTTTTTTAAAGATGCAATTATGTACAAGGCAAACCCATGCCTTGTACATGATTGCACCTTTAAAAAAATGTCCAGCATATCCATATATTCTGTGTGAGACCACGCCTGTATCTGCATACAAAATGCTACATTACTAGTTATTTTAATCATCAAAAGCTGCTTGTGCATCCCATTCACATAATTTTGTGAATAAGATGCATTTTAATGGAAAAAGTCACACAAATAGAAGCTTGTCGCTAACCAAGTCGTGACTAGAATGGCTGTTTAATATGCACAGAGACTAGATGTACAGTAAGTGGACACATCTGTATGTTGTTCAAATAAAACCAGTGTCACAATATCAAAAGTTCTGTGGTGTCTGAATCTGAAATAACCTTTACCAAACAATGCCTTGCTCTTTAGTAGGTTTCTTGTCGTTGTTTTCAATTGTCCTACATTTTTGCTTGCTTAAGACTTTTAATTTGGTTTATATTAATTTGATCTCATACATATGTTACAGAAATCACAGATTGTCCCATTATCATATATCCATTATTAATTTAATTTGTTTTGTTTACATATACTAACTGCCATATTGTGCAGACTATATGCCTTTAAAGGGTTGTGTATGAAATACCAGCAGTCAGGATCCCGAAAGTCACAACCCTAACCTCCTCTCCCCCTGCAGCATATTCCTAATCTCCTCCACCTGTAGCCTAACCCTAATCCCAACCCCTGTACTTTCCTCCGGGATGTATCAGGATTTAGCCTTCGGTATCCCGCTGTCGGTCTTCTGACTGTTTGGATCCCAACTGCCGGTATTATGACTGTATCCCTTTTTAAAATACTAATTTAGTATTAAATGAATTTAATGCTATTTGTTTTACATTTTGTATTATTCAAGGACTGGGGGTGAAATGAGTTTCAGCAGCCTGTTATAGAACAGTGCTGCTTCAAATCTATGGCATTTTTAGTAAATATTTATCTTATAATGCACTTTATTTCATATTTTTCCAATACCATCTGTGCCACTAGATGAAGGGGGAGATGTATCAGACCATGGAGGGAGAGAGAAAGTACCAGCCAATCAGCTTCTAACTGCCAGTTTGCAGGCTTTGTTTAAAAAATGACAGGAGCTGATTAGGATAGTGGTATGGGCCCAATTTAAGATCTCACTAAAGGGGTCTGTCCTTTCCATATTCAACAAACAGCGGTAAACTAATACCCCTTTCACACTGCTACTAAAATCCAGATTATTGCCGGGTTAACCTGTGTTGCGACTTGGTGTGAAATGGTTAACCTGAGTCAGTGACCCGGGAATCCAACTTGGGTAGCTACCTAGGTTAGTCTGGGAAGGACCTGGGTTACAGGTCTGTCCAAGCCAGGTCCTGTACAAACCCTATGGAGAAAGCGACTCACCGGCGCTTGGAAATTATGTCCAGCACAGCTTTGAAGCCCATGTTCAGTGACCTGGGCTGGACCAGGAATTGTGGTGTAAGATTACCGCTGTTTGTCACTGTATTGCTCTTGCCATCAATTGATAGAGAAAGCAATATTTTGCCCCCATTGCCACAGTCTATTGTCCCCATTGCCACAGTCTTCCAGGCATTAACGGATCCCTGCCAGTTGAAAGAGTGCTGAGCACAGACTGGCCATCACATCTGACACAGAAGCCCAACGCTAATGCTGCAAATGGCAGAGTGGAGTACGCCACTGAAGGGGTCGACATGGGGGGTAATTCCAAGTTGATCGCAGCAGGAAATTTTTTAGCAGTTGGGCAAAACCATGTGCACTGCAGGGGAGGCAGATTTAACATGTGCAGAGAGAGTTAGATTTGGGTGTGGTGTGTTCAATCTGCAATCTAATTTGCAGTGTAAAAATAAAGCAGCCAGTATTTACCCTGCACAGAAATAAAATAACCCACCCAAATCTAACTCTCTCTGCACATGTTATATCTGCCTCCCCTGCAGTGCACATGGTTTTGCCCAACTGCTAAAAAATTTCCTGCTGCGATCAAATTGGAATAACCCCCATTGTTGGATCTCACCAGTGAAGTATGTGATGTTGAAAAACATTGGCATAATCATTAGCAATACTAAATGAAATATGCTGCTTGTATTAAGCCAAATTCTTAAATAGGGCCCTTTATCTTTCACCACTTTATCTCTCTCTAAGTTTTGACTAATCTCCTTTTATCTCTGTGAAATTGTCTAGTTTCCACTACAGTATGTCCATTTGTATTTCTGGCACATTGCAGTACTTACTGATACATCCGACTGTAAATTGTTGAATCTACATGTGTGGTATTTAACTTGTTCATAAAATGTATCATTCCCTGAGTAGTTTCTCAGTAAGCAAAAAAAAAATTAAAAATGAACCTGCTGTTGGATTTTGTTTCAGAATTTCCCAGTGGAAACATATTGTACACTGTGATTGCTTTATAGTAGAAATCTGCTTACTTATTTCCATCTTTAGAAGACTGGCAATCAAAAACAACATAAAAATATGACAAACGTACCATGCCTTTTCTACACATGGTTTTTGTATTAACCTTTTCCAACTTGTGTACTGACTTCCGACTTTTCCAGGATGTAATGTTTATTCAATCTTTGACTTTTTTATTGGCAAAAGTACACATTGGGTGGTTTAGTCTTTTGGTGAATCTCTGTTGTTTAGTTTAATATATCAGTGTCCTTCCGGACATTTTCAAATAAAAAGGTGCTTTAGTACACAGCAAACCAGAAAATTGAAAATAATAACTGCATTAGGCGGGATTTAATGAAGTCCGAGTTTGGCAGCCGTGCGGGATGGCAGCCAAACTCAGACTTTTTTTTAAAGGGGCAATCATGTATAATGCTAAACTATGCCTTGAAAATGATTGCCCTTTAAAAAAAATGTTAGAGTTTGTCCAGCATCCCACATACCACCGAACACAGGCTTCATTACATCCTGCCACAGTCTCTGATTAAGGCATTGTTTAACTTCTTGAAACCTCTCTAATGTGCAGTTAATCTTCTTAGCAACCTCTCCATAGATTCTGCTATTTTTCAGTTTCTCTAGAAGTGGCTGGGCTTCTTCTTTGTCTCGCTCTGGACCCTCATTAGTGCCTTTCCAGCACAGAATAAGCCCCCTATTTGCCCCAAGAACAGTCTGAATATGTCAGATTTGTCATCTACACATTTATGCTGTGCATTAAATCTCCAATTTCACTACATCCTAAAGTTGCTCTATTGGATTGAAATGTGGTGAGTTCAATAGAGTAAACTGAACTCATTGTTATGTTGGTGGGACCAGCTTGAGATGAGATGAGCTTTGTGAGCATTATACTGATGGAAGTAGCCATTGGAAGATGGGTAAACTAAGGGGGAAATGTACTAAGCAGTGATAAAAGTGGAGAAGTGAGCCAGTGGAGAAGTTGCCCATGGCAACCAATCAGCATTGATGTAACATTTTTAATTTGCATACTATTATCACACTTTTATCACTGTTTAGTACATGTCCCCCTAAGTCTCTAAAGAGATGCTTGAGGTCAGCAACACACTACGGCAATTAAATGATACTCAAATAGTACAAATTGAACCTAATATGTGCCAAGAAAACATTTCCTGCTCCACTACACCAAAACCATTTTTCTGAAACATTGACTAAAGGCAGAATGGATACATGGACTCATGTTGTGCCAAATTCTGGAATGTCACATCAAAGATTAAGATTGGCAAGACCGGGCAATGTTTTCAAATCTTCTTCAACAGTATTGGTGAATCTTAGCAGAGATAGATGAATTAAAACAGGTGTGGTCATCTGCTGCTATCTAAACCCCATCCACTTTAATGTGATGCACAGTCAAAGCTGATCTTCTGGAACCCACTGTTGTAAAGCATGGTTATTTGACTTACTTTCACCCTCATTCCACCTTGAACAATTTTATTCTGAAGTCTCTCATTAGCAAAACCAAACTGCCAATCATTGGGGTACATTGTATAAAAGAAAAAGATAATTCTCCAAAAACTGCCATTTTATTAAAAAGGACATATATGCTGTGGTCATGTATCACAGTAATCCTCAATGGTTGGTCATAAACATCACTGTAGTCCCCAAAGGCCGCATCTGTGCATTTGGACCCAAGGGTCATAAACCCGATAGGTTAATCAAATACAGTTGTCCCATCAATAAGGTTTTCCTGCATACTGGCAATCAAAAATACCTGTATGCAAATGCTTAGAGGGGGAAGATTATGGCAAATTTGGTATTTCTTCCCTGAATGTATTTCATTTTGTGCACTATTCTATGTAAACTCCACCGAAAACAAATCTGGCAAAGTGACTGAGTGGATGGAGAAAAATGTGACTATTGTCCCAGTGGATGGATAAAAAAATGTGGCTATTCTCACATTTGTAGAATTTACAGATGTGTCCTCATAAACCTTTGCTGTAGTCGTGCCAAATATTGGCAGGTTCTGTGAGACTCTTCTAGCACCAGGCATCATTTTTTTGCAGATAATGCGTCTTTCTTGGTTTGTTTACATGGGTGTCATTATCAGGTGTTTTAAGAAAGGAGTAGGCACGTGCACAGCCTCCTCTGTCCGTTCCCTTCTCTTTGCTGGCAGCAATAGGGCTCAGACTTGCCGCACCATTTTCCCGGTGATTTCTGCATCACTTCTGCCATTGGTGCAGGACTCCACAGGGGTAAGTATCTAAGAAATGGGTACGTGTGCAGTATGAGCCCCAATGGACTCAGGGGCCCATGAGCACTGCACGCACTGCATCCATTCTAAATACGCCAGTGGTCATCATTATCATTGTGCACTTGCACAAGACCTGTCCATAGTGCATGATATTCAACTAAAAAGAGGTGTATTTTCACAGATGCTCAACCCTCCATATCCTGAAGGTGCATCAACACACACAGGGCCACAGCAGGGTAATATTCCACCCTCAGGACCAGGAAGAATCATCCAGTGCCACAGGGGAGTGATGTTGCTTCTCCCTAGGTCCTACACCCTGGGCAGCAACATCACTTACTTACCTGTAGCTATGACCCTGAACTTGGCTAATAAAAGCATATTGAAAATACCACCTTACCAGGAGTTATGCCCCTTCAGCCACAAATGGGAATATGATTGAGTTGCATGACATTGCATCACCCTTAGATGCCTACATTCAACCATGAAGCAAAAGCAGTGAAAGAAGACTGACATCTTCAACTCTGCATTAGCCATATTATTTTGGTAAATACTATGCATATTTCTTTTTCATCCACTAGGGGTCACTGGAGTACTCTAGGGATATGGATGGTTCCACAGGAACTAGGCACTGAATAAGTTAAAATTTGAGACTACTTCTCCCCTCCATATTCCAGAGTACCTCAGTGTTTTTTCAGTGCTCACCGAGCAACTAGGCCTGTGGAGTTTCTCCACAGTTATTGGATTTATTTTTGATTTTTCAATGTTCCACATCCCTTCCCCCCTTCCAGAAAGGCGAGGGTTCGGGATAGTGGAAGCTGCTGAAGCAGCTGTGGGTGTCGGACTTCTCTAAAAAGAGCTCCCTCACTGCCACGGGCAGGTCTAAAACCTGCAGTAAAGGCTGGACGGAACTTATAGAGAAGCCCCGTCATAGCCCTCACCACAGGGTCCAGGTATGTTGAACGGGGCGGTCAGCTCACGCTGCCGCCCCGCTGTGTGGGATACTGTGTGTGTGTGTGGCCGCCGGCCGCTGCCTTCAGCCGCCCACCGCCGTTTCCAGTGCCGCTGTCTATGCTGTGTCCCCCGCCGCTCTGAGCCGCGCCGGCCACGTTGATTTATGCATAGGCCGCTCCACGGCTCTGTGCAGTGCGCTCCCCGGCCCTCGATGCCGCTTCCGGCTCCTTCTCCACCATAGCCCGGCTCCGTGTATAGAGAACAATACACGGAGCACGGGGGGGGGGAGGGGGCACACAAATGAGAGTTTTGGTAAAAGGCAGGCTCCATAGCCTAGTGAGTAACTTTGATGCCACAGTGATGTTCCCTGCACACAGAAATGTCAGGGTCACTGGATAAAATCTTATGATTCAACTCTTGTTGATAAAAGGAAGTATGTTTACTGGAATACAGAACCGCTGCATATGTATTACAATAGGCTGTTACGTCTTTGTTAAAGAGGATACATGCTGCTCATATATGTGCAGGTTTGAATGCAACATAGTATGTTTATTAAATCTGCTTACATAATTATAAGTCTGCATATTTAACCATTTTTCCTGTTGTTTTTCCATAATTTCCTGTATTACATCTCTCCTCCATTGAAGGCGCAGGGGTGTTAAGGGGAATTTGGAATCAAGCATATTGCTCGCGCAAGTTGTTTTTTGTATTGTCTGTCTGTATAATGAGTAAGACATCAGCAAAGACTATTATTCTTATCATAACTGTTTATAATGATATTATCCCAAAGACTGCAAATCTGAATCATGGCTGTGGTCAGCCAAATACTGGCTTTGTTCACTGTTGTAAAGTAAGATGTGTTATACAATTGGTCAGCACATGGTGATTATAAAACAGTATCTGAGGAGCACTGCAAGCATTGTGAGTTCAGGCTCACCTGCAGCAGCTTTGCTTAATTCACTTAGCCACACCACAATTGGATACGCCCGATCTCATCTGATCTTGGAAGCTGAGCAGTGTTGGGCCTGGTTACCCACCTGGGAATACAAGGTGCTGTAGGTACTTTTAAATCTACAGCCACACCACACTGGATACGGGACCCATTAACAAAGCTGCGGTTAAGCAGCAGACATCTCAGGTTTTTTAAGCCTGTGAGTGGTCACATTTAGTTTCAGACTTCTTAAAAATTATTATACCTCTGAATCAGGATATATCTGGATATATGTATATGGGTATATAATATATATGTGTATGTGTGTATGTATGCATATGTGAAATATATATATATTATAAGGTCTGAGTATGTGTGAATATACATTGTTATATATATGTGTGTATATATATATATATAATATGCTGACATTAAAAATCTATTTTTCAATAAGCAAGACTACAGTGACGCAGTTGGTCGGCATACAGTGCTTATTAAACAGTATCTGTTGAGCACTGCAAACATTGTGAGTTCAGGCCTCACCTCCCCAGATCCCCAGTGGCCTAATGGATAGGACACTGCCCTCCTAAACCAGGGATTGTGGGTTGAGGTCCCATCTGGATTGCAAGTCACTACAGCAACCATTTAATTACCAGAGTTGATGTTTAAATAGCAGCTTTGCTTATTATTTTTACAGGTGGCTCTGTAGCCAAGTGGTTAGGCTTCCCGCCCACAGTGAACTTTGTGATTACATGGACACTGGTTCAGATCCTGGTTTAACAGGTGTAATATATAAAAAAAAAAAAAAAACACAAAGAAAACATGGTAGGACACCATTTTTAACATTACTTCCTGGTTCTTTGCAGGAGGTTGCTGCCCTACAACACTCAGCCTCTGGGGGAGCGGGCGGTTGTTAGGAATTTAATTTATTAATTTATTAATTGTTTTTGACAGCATGTCTCTACAGGAAGATTCACTATTGCTGGTAACCACATGCATGGTAATGCAGGTTTATACACAGATTACTTCCGTGGTGTACTTACTGGTCGGGGTACATGATCACTAAATCTAATGCATAATCAAACAAGCAGCTTCGCTGCAGAGTCGGTCACACAGTGTGTCGGACAAATACGACTGCACAGACAGACCCTTACCGGTCCTCTTTGGGGGGAAATGCGGGCGCATGTACTGCCTGGGAAAAAAAAAAAAATTCTGTTTCAGCTAAATTGTTGCGGTCGATTCGCCGCCAGCCCTCATAGCACCAGGCCAGTATGTTAGGTTCTCAGCGAAGGCTGAACAATTTCCAATGAGAGACAATTGCAATTATTGGGCATTTCACTACCTATCGGAGTGTACCCTACACAGCAGAACGGCTGTTGCTTCGCCCTGCTTTGGTAAGGGTTTGAGGTAAAAAGGCTGTAGTGGCAGGGCACTCCAGTTCAGGCTTGCCCTAAATAAAGACCACCTTACACTTTTTGCTGCCTACAGCTTCTGTGACGTTGGCAGTTGGTTCTTGCGTTTCAGCTTCGCTAGTGGCACACAACGTCCACTTTGGCTACGTTCCAGACGAGAATAGATTACAGCACAGACCAGGTCGGGGGGGGGGAATCTGTTTTCCTACCATTGTCTACGCGAATTCCTGAATGATTCCATCTCATCGACTTCAATTCCTAGGTATGATTCTCGATACGGTAAATCAAAGAATTTACCTACCCGAACAGAAGTACAGGTCATTCGTCATCTGGTACAATTAGTGCTTAAGCCACACACAGTCTCTGTTCATTTGTGCATTCGCCTATTAGACACAATGGTGCCGGCTTTCGAAGCGCTTCAGTTCGGAAGACTTCACTCACGTCCTTTTTAACTGGATGTGCTCGCACAATGGTCGGGCTCGCTTCGGCAGATTCACCGCAGGGTGAAGTTGTCTCCAAAGGCCAGAGTGTCGCTACTCTGGTGGCTCAAGGTATAGAATCTAACCGCAGGGAAACGGTTCGGCGCCTGGAATTGGATAATTCTCACGGCGGACGCGAGTCTCAGAGGTTGGAGAGCTGTAGTTCAAAATTTTCAGCTCCAGGGTCTCTGGGCGGATCACGAAAGATTGCTGTCTATAAATGTCCTGGAACTCCGGGCAATTTACAATGCGCTACAACAAGCAGTGCACATGCTGCAGGCTCAGGCTGTTCAGGTGCAGTCAGACAACGCGACGGCGGTCGCATACCTCAACAAATAAGGAGGGATTAAAAGCCGCATGGCCATGCGGGAAGTAGCTCGAATCCTCAATTGGGCCGAGGTGATTTTGTCGGCAGTATTCATTCCGGGAGTGGACAACTGGGAGGCGGATTATCTCAGCTGTCGGGATTTTTTATCCAGGATGTGCATTAAATCCAGAAGTGTTTCACATGTTGGTCCAGAGGTGGGGTTACCCGCAAGTGGTCCGGATGGCATCTCGCCACAATTATCAAACGCCCCAGTACGTGTCCAGGACGAGAGATCCAAAGGCAGTGGCGGTGGATGCTCTCACAATCACGTGGCCATACAGTCTCGTGTATCTGTTCCACCGTTTTCCGCTGCTCCCTCTGTTGCTAAAACGGATCAAAAGAGAGTCCGCCACAGTCATACTAGTGGCGCCTCATTGGCCTCGGAGAGCTTGGTTTTCGGATCTCTGCGGTCTACTCGCGGACGTTCCTTGGCTGCTCCCACTGCGTCCGGACCTGTTACAACAGGGTCCGTTCTTTTTCTCCGATTTAGCGCGGCGGCGTTGACGGAGTGGCTGTTGAGACAGCCCTCTTAAAAAGAGAGGGCATTCCAGAATAGGTTATACCAACCATGTTACACGCTAGTAAGCCAGTTACGGCAGCTCATTATTACAGAATTTGGCGTGCCTATATAGGTTGGTGTAAAGTTCGGAAGTTCCGACATCATCTTTTTTGTTATGTCTACAGATGGGGTTAGATGGAGGTCGGCATTTATCCACACTAAAGGTGCAGATATCTGCGTTGTCAATTTATTTTCAAAGAAGATTGGCTCTATTGCCGTCGGTACACACCTTTATGCAGGGTGTCCTCAAAGTACAGCCTCCATTTCACTCCACTTACTGCGCCATGGGACTTGAATCTGGTTTTAGATTGCTTATAGTCTTTTTATTTCGAACCCTTACAACAAGTGGATATTAAGTTTCTCACTTGGGAAACAATTTCTCTCCTGGCCTTAGCTTCGGCAGGGCGGGTTTCAGATTTGGGTGCCTTGTCATGCAAGCCACCGTATTTAGTGTTTCATAATGACAGAGCGGAACTTTGGACGAATCCCGCTTTCCTACCAAAAGTATGGTCCTCTTTTCACATCAATCATCCAATAGTAGTTCCTGTGTTAACAGGAGATTCTGGAATTTTGGTTGGGGTACGCACATTACGCGTTTATGTATTCCGAACGTCTACAGTTCCTAAGACGGATACGTTGTTATCCTCTATGATGCGGCCAAGATGGGTTGGCCACCTTCTAAACAGACCTTATCCAGATGGATAAAACTGACCATACGTCAGGCTTACCTTCATGCTAGGTTACAGCCGCCTACATCAGTAACAGCTCATTCCACATGTTCTCCAGGAATGTCATGGGCAGCTGGTCGTGGAGTTCTACGACACAGCTTTTGCAGTGCGGCTACATGGTCTTCAGTGCACATGTTTGTGTGCTTTTACAAGTTTGATACTTTTGCGGCATCAGCATCTAGCTTTGGCCGTCTAGTGTTACAGGTGCCAAACAGCTCTCCCGCCCAGGGGGGAAACTTTGGTACATCCCTAGAGTACTCCAGTGACCCCTAGTGGATGAAAAAGAAAATAGGATTTTGGTACTTACCAGGTAAATACTTTTCTTTGAATCCATAGGGGGCACTGGACGCCCACCCAGAGCAGTTTTCCTGGCTTGTGGTAAGTTCAGGGGATCTTATGGTAACACACTCTCACCAACTGGTTCAAATTAGCAAGTTTATTGGGTTGGTGTCAACTGTGATAGTTGTCAGTAACGTTATGTGTCAACTTTATTGTTGTCCGTTTGTTATATGTAATTCTCCATTAACCTCTATAGCTCCTGTTCGGCTCAGTAAAAAAAAACACTGAGGTACTCTGGAATATGGAGGGGAGAAGTAGTCTCAAATTTTAACTTATTCAGTGCCTAGTTCCTGTGGAACCATCCATATCCCTAGAGTACTCCAGTGCCCCCTATGGATTCAAAGAAAAGGATTTACCTGGTAAGTACCAAAATCCTATTTTTATTATATATTAAATTGTTAGCTATAGATTCAGGCTCACATGAACCAAACTTCTCATGGCTGTAAAAGAAATGCTGAAAGCAGGTTCTACTGAGCATATAGAGTAGCAAGGGTGAGTTTTCTAGCTCCAGAATCAGGGTCTGCATGTTACAAAAAGCATAATGGGCCTACTGTATGCATAGACCATCTTTCTTGATCAGAAAGAAATGCACCTTTTCTCCTAAAATTTGTGGGCTTGTATAGCACCTTTTGCTGTTAGCTGCGTAGGTTCGTCTGACTGTGGTGCTGCAAATGAAATTGCGGCGACAATACATCTCCATGAGACTCCCATAACACGTCCATGACATCTCCCCTTGTTGCGATGACTTTATGGCCACCTCCAAATCTCTGCCCTGAACCACCCATGGAGCTGAGAATCTATCTCAAGTAATAGTGATGTTTTACACAACTTTATACACCATCGTACACATTGGTTCACATACTGTATGCACAGTAAACATTTCTTCTGGGCTGTCCATGCACAGTTTGCTGATAATCACTCTCTCAACTGCATCCACCTCTGCATCAGGCCCATAGTGATCATTAAAAATGAACTTCTGTAACTCACAAACTTGAAAAGGTAACGGTGCCCTCTTTTTTTTGGTGAGGCTGCTAGCGTAGGGATCCTACAGCCCCGTAAACACGCCAAAGGTGTAGGAAACACAAACTACCCCCATAAAAAGTCATAAGGTTTGAACAGTGGCAAGGACTGTAGCTTTCCTTATTTACTATATGGCTAAAGGTTATTAATGTACTTTGATATCATATAGCAACATTTTACTTTCAGCAGAGCACAGACATAATTTACCTTGACCTGTTCAACTCTGTGTGTGATGTGATGACTCAGTGCTGTTCACTTAAGGCTAAAAGATGGTGTTCTAGGCAATTCGTTGAAAGAGAAGACTGCCCACAATTCAAGGAAAATGAGATATGGTACAGTAGCTCATACATCAGAGACATTTACAAATTGTACCTTGTGAGTAAATAATGGCACTATTAAATTGTCACAACATACATTGGATAATGCTTTAGTGCTCAACACTCACTGTTCCTTACTAAATAAAATAGGTGAATGGAGATGCCTTTAAATTTGAATGCTCATTTCTAGACTAAAAAATACATGTTGTCCTACAGACATACATGACATGAGATTAAGTATTCACGCATAATAAATCACTGTCTCAAAAAGTATAAATGTTGTGATTGCTTCTGATCAGCATACAGCAGAACTAAGTGCCTCTTTAAAAGTATAATTACTTTTGGATTACTTACATTTCTGTTAAAGCATGCTAATGTCTGGATGTCTGGGTGATGTTTTCTGATTAATGCAGCTGCACAAATACATTTAGAAGAGGGAGGAAAGAAAAGCATTGTTGTAATTCATAGAATGCACAATGTCATCTCTGTGTTTATTGTCACTAAAACTATATTTAACACAATGCATGCGTAATACATTTTCTCCTAAATTGGCACATTTTTGTTCAGGCGTATGCACAATGTTAATTTTTAATATTTTTTTTTGCAAGCTAGAACATATAATAAATCTGTCATGTGAACGTCTGAGTACAATATAATTTTATAGGACATTTTAGTGGCTCAGACCTGAGTGTGTGCTAAATAAGCATGCTAGGATTTTCTTGTGATTGCATGAAATGAGATTAGTGTCGTGATCTGTTACCCAAGCTGTTGAGCTTTTAAAAATCATATCCACTGTAGCATTCTGTAAATGGAATAGGCAAATGTTTTACTGTTGATTGGTTACTTATTTTTTAGTTATATATATATAGTACATATATTTTAGAATAATTTTGATTATTTAAGAAAGTGGAATTTAATCTTCAGTATAAATTAGCTATGTGATTAGATCTCTGCACCTCTAGATCTTCTCTTTATATGTGTTATTTTTATCAAAATCAACTATATACATATATATATATATATATATATATATATAAATATATATATATATATATATATATATATATATAACAATTTACCCTTATCTTGCTCTATGTAAGGGCTACGCCTCTAGAATAACCGTTCTGCAAGAACAGGGTTCAGGGAAATATGATAAAAACAAATTCAGAGGGCGCACATTAATTATCCAGTTGAAATTCAAAATTCAACCAGCAACCGAATATACATAATAAAAAATTATTGTACAATTAAAGTTAGAGTCAATCACTCACAGTACATATTCAAAACAAATAAAACAGACAGACCCCTATAAAACTGGCTATTTCTTTTAGTAACATGACAGCAAATAGTAAAACAAAATAATATTATTATTATTAATAATAATAATAATAATAATAATAATAATACAAAAAGTTCTACACTTAACTATACATAAAGTAAGGGTGGCGGCATAGTAAAGGGTTAATCAGTAGCTATAAAAAATCTTTAGTAATAAAGTTATCTAGTTAATAAAGATTGTACAGTAGGTGTGTATTTTTGATCTTGTATATTTGCTAGTGATCTTGTTGAACTCAATTAACAGAATGGAGTTGACCTTAAAGATCACTTTTGAATTTAAAAAATTAGTGGGTCAATGTACTAAGTTGAGATGGGTCTAAATGAAAAACTCAGAGAATATCCACTTCTTGATATGTAATAAATGGATTTCTCTGCGTATTGGCTATTTGCATTATGTGAATGCTAGCTTTTCGCACTACCATAGGTACAGTACATATGGCAACATTGTGTCCTACTGTAGCTGTTACTAAAGATTTAGGATACTTACCGTCATTGTCTTCTCAAGTGCTGACTTCCTCACCTGTGGCTTCTGAAATTTCTCCTCCCTGTAGAATCAGGAAGTAAGCTCTGACAATTTGGAAGTTTGTCAATAAAGTTTGTTTTAAAAAGACAATTTCTCTGTGGCAGCTGCACAGGGTGGGGCTTCGGAGACCGGGTGAGTTCAGTGTCTCTGCTGGCTGTTGACACCGGCGACAGGGTGACTTACCGTTCACTCTCCTCAGCGGGGCTAGCTTTAGCAACAATTGCAGTTGTCGCTTCTGCTTCATAACGATAACTGGCAAAGCTGGAGTTGCTTTTTCTCTCTAGCAAAATGTCTAGAACTTCCCTTGACACTCAAACTGGAACATGCAGCAGTGGGATCATGCCAAAGACTAAAAAATCTGAATATGGCAAGATCAGCTGGTGATGTAAGTATTATGGCCCTCATTCCGAGTCGTTCGCTCGGTATTTTTCATCGCATCGCAATGAAAATCCGCTTAGTACGCATGCGCAATATTCGCACTGCGACTGCGCCAAGTAATTTAACAATGAAGATAGTATTTTTACTCACGGCTTTTTCATCGCTCCGGCGATCGTAATGTGATTGACAGGAAATGGGTGTTACTGGGCGGAAACACGGCGTTTTATGGGCGTGTGGATGAAAACGCTACCGTTTCCGGAAAAAACGCAGGAGTGGCTGGAGAAACGGGGGAGTGTCTGAGCGAACGCTGGGTGTGTTTGTGACGTCAAACCAGGAACGACAAGCACTGAACTGATCGCACAGGCAGAGTAAGGTTGAAGTTACTCAGAAACTGCAAAGTAGTGTGTAATCGCAATATTGCGAATACATCGGTCGCAATTTTAAGAAGCTAAGATACACTCCCAGTAGGCGTAGGCTTAGCGTGTGTAACTCTGCTAAATTCGCCTTGCGACCGATCAACTCGGAATGAGGGCCTATATACACTGTACTACAAAATAAATACAGTAAACAAATTTTTATAGATAAGACTGGGGTTACATTTACTACATACTGTAGGGGGAGATATATCAAACCTTGGATAGAGATAAAGGGGTATATGCAATTGCGGTCGAATTGCCGCGAAAGTCGAAAAACGGGGCATTTTCGACAAAAAAAACATGTCGAATTGGATTAGACAATGCAATACAGTACTTTTCGTCAAAATACCTGCCGTTTCAGATTTGACTTTTTGCAAATCGACATTTTCAAAATTCGACATGTCTGCAATGGTCAAAATGCGGCTTTTCGACAAAAGTATATTCAATTGAAGATTGTCGATTCGACAACAATGCTTTTCGACAGTAATTTCGTCAATTTCATTCCGCCTCACTTTGCTGGCGGAATCTAATAAAAAAATGTAAAAACATGTTTTTTTGTGTGTTTTTTTTATTACTAATAGCATATCTATTTTTATTAGAAGGGATAATGTACTTGGATTGTCTATTTTTGACTCACAAGTATTTTTTAATAGATTTTTAAAAATAATATTTTTTTCTTCACTCTGCTGAGGGGAATGTACCCATGCTTCAACAGTTTTACCCAGGGTACACTTCTGCAAAACCACTCCAGTATTGGACCAGTTTACCCCACTCCACCATGGATGTCCTACTTGTGATGTGGACCTGAACCACCACCATGGTAGAGTCACTCTTTCAGGTGAGATGTATTGGCCAAAACTCCATCTTGTCTGAGTAACCTGTGTATATGCGCAGTGTTGCTGGGACCTATTGTTCTTTCCCAGGGTGGAGGAAACACTCAAATTACCTCCTTATTCTCTTCCACAGGTCTTGTGGAGTATCCTTCCCGATTTGCAGGAACCAGCCTGGATTTGAAGGGACCGGACAGTTCCCCTGCTGTACCATGGGCGACCTACTTGAGATGTGGACCTGAACCTCCGCCATGTTGCAGACACCCCCCCCCCCCCCTCAGGTAAGATGTATTGCCCAAAACTCCCTCTTGTCTAAGTAACCCAGGCCTGTCCCAACTGCGGCCCTCCGGCATTTGCAAAACTGCATATCCAATCATGCCCTGACAAAGCAATAATTACGCTGTGTCAGGGCATGCTGGGATGTGTAGTTCCTCAAGTGCCGGAGGGTTGCATTTGGGACAAAGGCCAATGTAACCTGCTTGTGTTCAAGTGTTGCTTGTACCTTGCCTTTGGATGACACCATACTATTCTCTTCCACAGGTCTTGAGGAGTATCGTTCAAGGTGCAGGAACCAGCGTGGATGAAGGGACCGGACAGTTCCCCTGCTGTACCATGGGCGACCTACTTGTGATGTGGACCTGAACCTCCGCCATGTTGCAGACACCCCTCCCCCCCTCAGGTGAGATGTATTGCCCAAAACTCCCTTTTGTCTAAGTAACCCAGGCATGTCCCAACTGCGGCCCTCCGGCATTTGCAAAACTGCATATCCAATCATGCCCTGACACAGCAATGCTTACGCTGTGTCAGGGCATGCTTGGATGTGTAGTTTCTCAAGTGCCGGAGGGTTGCATTTGGGACAAAGGCCAATGTAACCTGCTTGTGTTCAAGTGTTGCTTGTACCTTGTCTTTGGATGACACCATACTATTCTCTTCCACAGGTCTTGCGGAGTATCCTTCCCAAGGTGCAGGAACCAGCGTGGATGTCAAGGGACAAGACAGTTCCCCTGCCGTACCATGGGCAACCTACCACAATACCACTGCATCTCTGAAATGCCCTATTTTACATTTTATTAACTAATAATTTAAAGAAAAACCACACACAACTTCTCATTTAAAAAATTTATTGAAGAATTAAAATTGTATTTTTTTTATTAAAAAAATTAAATGTAATAAAAACAAAAAAAGTAGTGTGTGTTCTTCTTTACATTCTTTTCTTGTGTAGAGATCTGTGGGAAAAAAAAGAAATTCCATATTAAGTAAAGACACTAATGATGTCATATTCATTCCTTTCCCAAGAACATTTGTGGAACCACACAGTCCAGCATGACCCATTGCTGGACTGTGTTGTTCCCCAAGTGCAGGCGGTCCAAAGTGGCAGAGTGGTGTCAGTGGTGAGCACTTTGTCACGCCTGCACTTGTGGAACCACACAGCACAGCATGAACCATTGCTGGACTGTGTTGTTCCCCAAGTGCAGGCGGTCCAAAGTGGCATAGTGGTGTCAGTGGTCAGCACTTTGTCACGCCTTCACTTGTGGAACCACACAGCCCAGCATGAACCATTGCTGGACTGTGTTGTTCCCCAAGTGCAGGCGGTCCAAAGTGGCAGAGTGGTGTCAGTGGTCAGCACTTTGACAAGCCTGCACTTGTGGAACCACACAGCCCAGCATGACCCATTGCTGGACTATGTTGTTCCCCAAGTGCAGGCGGTCCAAAGTGGCAGAGTGGTGTCAGTGGTCAGCACTTTGTCACGCCTGCACTTGTGGAACCACACAGCCCAGCATGACCCATTGCTGGACTGTGTTGTTCCCCAAGTGCAGGCAGTCCAAAGTGGCAGAGTGGTGTCAGTGGTCAGCACTTTGACACGCCTGCACTTGTGGAACCACACAGCCCAGCATGACCCACTGATGGACTGTGTTGTTCGCCAATGGAAGGCGGTCCAAAGTTTCTTGAATATATACATTGAAACATGGCTTTACTCACCTTGGTACGCACAACACGAACTACGCCGTCCACTTCAATTTTCCACCCAATCCTATGAAGAAGCCAAAAATAAACACTAGTGAATAGTAAATTCACACAACAGTGAAAGCCTATTTTATACCAATACAAAAAGGAGTTTGTTTAAAAAAAAAAAAAAAAAGTGGTATCAGAATAGCTCTTTGGCCCATCATACATGTAACCACAAGGAGCTTTCATCAGTCACCACATGCGCCCGCATACATGCCCGCGCATGTATGCCTAGACATAAAGCTCCTTGGTAGTATCCGGTCGGGGGTGGGGGAGCCCAACACACATATAAAACAATATTAAGAAAAAAAACTAACTAATGGGAGGGGGAGAAAGGGAAACACGAAAAACATGAGTAAATAATAAAACAATACGACCGGGCTTATGGTGGTTGTTGGCCATCCGGATCCTCTTCTTCCTCTTGATGTGGCGTCGATGCCCTGGGCGGCTGTGGGGTGTGTTGAATTGGCCTCGGTGGCCGTGCTGGTGTAGAAGTGGCGGCCGGTGGTGGAGGCATCTGGTAAGGGTGGTACATCCCTGTATATTCTTGGTACAGCTGTGACCGTCCATACCAGGATCGTGGTGGAGCAAGGGCAGGAGGCGTCAGTGTGGCTGTGTGGAGGTGTGGTGGTGGATGTGGTGGTTCACCAGCGTGTTGTTGAGCTGGCTCTGGGAGCTTATCATAGATCATCTGCAGCGTTGTTGCGATGATCTGGTGGCTGGATGCGGAATGTCGTTGGCTCTCTGACATGTTGTCAAAGCTGTGTGCCAGGCATGATGTGTATTCCACCAGCCGGTTGATGGATGTGGCCAGAACGTGAAGGATGTCCATAGTCTCCCTCTGATCTTCTCGTCTGGTCTTTTGCATTTCTGCCGTGCTGTCGGCAAGAGCCTTTTGCATGTCAACCAAACCGTTTGCCATCTTATCCATTGTCTTCTCAATGGCGTCCAGTCTGGTTCCAACGACAACCCAAAAACTATCCTGGCTGACATTCATCTCTGCTGCCAGGGTGTTTACCCTCTGAATATTTGAGGGATCCTGCCCTTGCTGTACGTCTGCCACCAACTGCATTTGTGAAGCTGAAAAGAAAATTAGAAATTAGTATACACATTCATACATTTGTTTGAAGGTTCACAATTTGATAAATACTCACACAGGGATGTAGAAACAGCGGACTGCTGCACTTCCACCTCGTCGTCCGACGAATCCTGTAGGAGATCCGGCCTGAAGAAGGGACCAATCCCTGACGCAAGTCCGCTGCTGGTCCGTGGCACCTCTGTTTGCAAAAAAATAAAATAAAGTTAATAAACTATACAAAAATGGCGACCCCCCCCCCCTCCCCCCCCCCCCCCCAAAAAAAAAATTATAAAAAAAAATCTTCTCCATCCGGTGGTGCCGCTGCTCCAGGAGCTTCACTTGTCCTCAATTCTGGAGACTTTTCAAGGGTATGGCTGGATACGTCTGCACGGCTGTCTTCAAACCCAAGAAAAGTCTCGTCCGTTAACCCTGTAGACTCAAACAGTTCGGGTGATGGGTCCACAAGGGTAGTGTCTTGTTGAGGCTCTTTGGTCACAGTCCCAGAGCTCCTGAAGAGATGACGAGCTGGTGATGGCCTGCGCGCAGGAGATGTAGTTTGGCGCCCAGCTGGTGGTGTGGTCGCCGACGGTGTCTGGCATGCAGGTGACGTTCTGCGCGCTGATGTCTGGCGCGCAGGTGATGGTCTGCACGCTGACGATGTCTGGCGCGCAGGTGACTTTCTGCGAGCTGACGATGTGTGGCGCGCAGGTGATGATCTGCGCGCTGCTGATGCTTGCTGCGCAGTAGATGGTCCGCACGCTGCTGCCGATGCCTGCTGCGCAGGTGATGGTCCGCGCGCTGCCGATGTCCTGCGTGCAGGTGATGTCCTCTGGGCAGGCGTGTCTGGGGAAAAAGAACAAACACATTAGCAAATAAAAAAAATAAAAAAAATGATTAGTGCAGCTCATCTGAATGTATTCTTACCATCAGGCCTCCTTTTGGACTGCTTGTCTGCCTCCGTCTTCCGTCTTCTGGGCAGTTCTTCCTCCTCGGGAAAGCCAGCAGGAAGGCTAGAGTCCACACCTCGGCGAACTCCTTGGACCATGACAGGGTTCATGCGCCTTTAATTAACGTTCTCGCAGAGTAGCCACTTCAGATTGAGAGCCGGACCACCTCCCGTAGCTGTCTCATATCAGCGCTGAATCCCCATCTTCTTCTTGGTCTGTCTGCGGCAATCACTGTACCGCTTCATGCAGTTTCTGGTGCTCCGGCGGATTCCAGATACAGCAGTGACTTGTCTCACGATGGCATCCCAGATGTTTCGCTTGGTCTTAGCTGCTGTGGTCTGTGCCCTTGGTCCATACAGAACGTCGTAGGACCTGTCGACGCCATCCACTAGGGCACAGTTTTCCGCCTCAGTGTATCTGGGTCCATGCGGCTTCTTCTGTCCTGCGTCTTCACCAGAGGCTTCCTCCTCCGACTGATCCTCTGGCTGGCTTCTTGCCTTTAGGGATAAAAAAAAACCATGCATTTAATAAGATCGTATGTACCTGTGAGTGTCATTTTCCCTGGCAGTGCGCAAAGATACCTGTAGGTGTGCATGGCAGTGCGCAAACTAGGGTGTGTCAAGTTGGATGCTATTATGTCTGCAGGTGTTGTCAGTATTTACCTGTCTAGGCCTTTTCTTTTTCTTTTGCTTCTGTCTTTGGTCCCTTGACGACCGCGGCTGGTCACTGCATGCCTGGTCGGTCGTATCCTCCTCCTGGGTCGGCTCCCACTCCTCATTGCTGTGCAGGGAAAATGCTTCTAAGGGGTGGGGGGAAGGGGGGGATCGGGGCCGCTTGTCCCTGGACATCTCTGTTGTAAAAAGAAAAAAATATATTTTTACAAATTTCACACACATTACATAATTACATGCAACCACACGTCATGCTGCTGGGACCCCAGTGCTCAAGCAGGACCAAACACAACCAAAAAAATATGAAAAATTAAAAAAAAACCTCAGCCAAACAAGCCAAAACCCCCGTACAAGCATCCCTGCATATGCTGGTGGTCAACCAGTGCTAAAAGAGGAGCAAAAAAACATGTTTTGGAAACAAACTACAGCACGTCGGCCACATGGCAGATACCGACACAGTCAAAGTCAGCCCAAACAAGCCCAAAATTACCTCCAGAATGTGCAGGGATGCACCAGTGCTAAAATAGGAGCAAAAAAACATGTTTTGGGAACAAACAACGACACATGTCGGCCACATGGCAGATACTGACACACTCTAAAATCACCCCAAAACAAGCCAAAAAGCATCCCTGCACATGCTGGAGGTCAACCAGTGCTAAAAAAGGAGCAAAAAAACATGTTTTGGGAACAAACTACAGCACGTCGGCCACATGGAAGATACCGACACAGTCAAAGTCAGCCCAAACAAGCCCAAAATTACCTCCAGCATGTGCAGGGATGCACCAGTGCTAAAATAGGAGCAAAAAAACATGTTTTGGGAACAAACAACGACACATGTCGGCCACATGGCAGATACCGACACACTCTAAAATCACCCCAAAACAAGCCAAAAAGCATCCCTGCACATATTGGAGGTCAACCAGTGCTAAAGTAGTAGTGATGTGCACCTGAAATTTTTCGGGTTTTGTGTTTTGGTTTTGGGTTCGGTTCCGTGGCCGTGTTTTGGGTTCAGACGCGTTTTGGCAAAACCTCACCAAATTTTTTTTGTCGGATTCGGGTGTGTTTTCGATTCGGGTGTTTTTTTCAAAAAACCCTAAAAAAAAAGCTTAAATCATAGAATTTGGGGGTCATTTTGATCCCATAGTATTATTAACCTCAATAACCATAATTTCCACTCATTTTCAGTCTATTCTGAACACCTCACACCTCACAATATTATTTTTAGTCCTAAAATTTGCACCGAGGTCACTGGATGGCTAAGCTAAGCGACCCATCTAGGAGTGGCACTGCAGTGTCACGCATGATGGCCCTTCAAAAAAATACTCCCCAAACAGCACATGACGCAAAGAAAAAAAGAGGCGCAATGAGGTAGCTGTGTGACTAAGCTAAGCGACCCTAGTGGCCGACACAAACACCTGGCCCATCTAGGAGTGGCACTGCAGTGTCACACAGGATGACCCTTCAAAAAAATACTCCCCAAACAGCACATGACGCAAAGAAAAAAAGAGGCGCAATGAGGTAGCTGTGTGACTAAGCTAAGCGACCCTAGTGGCCAACACAAACACCTGGCCCATCTAGGAGTGGCACTGCAGTGTCACGCAGGGTGGCCCTTCAAAAAAATACTCCCCAAACAGCACATGACGCAAAGAAAAAAAGAGGCGCAATGAGGTAGCTGTGTGACTAAGCTAAGCGACCCTAGTGGCCGACACAAACACCTGGCCCTTCTAGGAGTGGCACTGCAGTGTCACGCAGGATGGCCCTTCAAAAAATTACTCCCCAAACAGCACATGACGCAAAGAAAAAAAGAGGCGCAATGAGGTAGCTGTGTGACTAAGCTAAGCAACCCTAGTGGCCTACACAAACACCTGGCCCATCTAGGAGTGGCACTGCAGTGTCACGCAGGATGGCCCTTCAAAAAAATACTCCCCAAACAGCACATGACACAAAGAAAAAAAGAGGCGCAATGAGGTAGCTGTGTGACTAAGCTAAGCGACCCTAGTGGCCGACACAAACACCTGGCCCATCTAGGAGTGTCACTGCAGTGTTAAGCAGGGTGGCCCTTCAAAAAAATAGTCCCCAAACAGCACATGACGCAAAGAAAAAAAGAGGCGCAATGAGGTAGCTGTGTGACTAAGCTAAGCGACCCTAGTGGCCGACACAAACACCTGGCCCATCTAGGAGTGGCACTGCAGTGTCACGCAGGATGGCCCTTCAAAAAATTACTCCCCAAACAGCACATGACGCAAAGAAAAAAAGAGGCGCAATGAGGTAGCTGTGTGACTAAGCTAAGCGACCCTAGTGGCCGACACAAACACCTGGCCCATCTAGGAGTGGCACTGCAGTGTCACGCAGGATGGCCCTTCAAAAAATACTCCCCAAACAGCACATGACGCAAAGAAAAATTAAAGAAAAAAGAGGTGCAAGATAGAATTGTCCTTGGGCCCTCCCACCCACCCTTATGTTGTAAAAACAGGACATGCACACTTTAACGAACCCATCATTTCAGCGACAGGGTCTGCCACACGACTGTGACTGAAATGACTGGTTGGTTTGGGCCCCCACCAAAAAAGAAGCAATCAATCTCTCCTTGCACAAACTGGCTCTACGGAGGCAAGATGTCCACCTCATCATCATCGTCCGATTCATCACCCCTTTCACTGTGTACATCCCCCTCCTCACAGATTATTAATTCGTCCCCACTGGAATCCACCATCTCAGATCCCCGTGTACTTTCTGGAGGCAATTGCTGCTGGTGAATGTCTCCAAGGAGGAATTGATTATAATTCATTTTAATGAACATCATCTTCTCCACATTTTCTGGAAGTAACCTCGTACGCCGATTGCTGACAAGATGAGCGGCGGCACTAAACACTCTTTCGGAGTACACACTGGAGGGAGGGCAACTTAGGTAGAATAGAGCCAGTTTGTGCAAGGGCCTCCAAATTGCCTCTTTTTCCTGCCAGTATACGTACGGACTGTCTGACGTGCCTACTTGGATGCGGTCACTCATATAATCCTCCACCATTCTTTCAATGGTGAGAGAATCATATGCAGTGACAGTAGCCGACATGTCAGTAATCGTTGGCAGGTCCTTCAGTCCGGACCAGATGTCAGCATCAACAGTCGCTCCAGACTGCCCTGCATCACCTCCAGCGGGTGGGCTCGGAATTCGTAGCCTTTTCCTCGCACCCCCAGTTGCGGGAGAATGTGAAGGAGGAGATGTTGACGGGTCGCGTTCCGCTTGACTTGACAATTTTCTCACCAGCAGGTCTTTGAACCTCTGCAGACTTGTGTCTGCCGTAAAGAGAGATCCAAGGTAGGTTTTAAATCTAGGATCGAGCACGGTGGCCAAAATGTAGTGCTCTGATTTCAACAGATTGACCACACGTGAATCCTGGTTAAGCGAATGAAGGGCTCCATCCACAAGTCCCACATGCCTAGCGGAATCGCTCTGATTTAGCTCCTCCTTCATTGCCTCCAGCTTCTTCTGCAAAAGCCTGATGAGGGGAATGACCTGACTCAGGCTGGCAGTGTCTGAACTGACTTCACGTGTGGCAAGTTCAAAAGGTTGCAGAACCTTGCACAACGTTGAAATCATTCTCCACTGCGCTTGAGACAGGTGCATTCCACCTCCTTTGCCTATATCGTGGGCAGATGTATAGGCTTGAATGGCCTTTTGCTGCTCCTCCATCCTCTGAAGCATATAGAGGGTTGAATTCCACCTCGTTACCACCTCTTGCTTCAGATGATGGTAGGGCAGGTTCAGGTGTTTTTGGTGGTTCTCCAGTCTTCTGTACGCGGTGCCTGTACGCCGAATGTGGCCCGCAATTCTTCTGTCCACCGACAGCATCTCTTGCACGCCACTGTCGTTTTTTAAATAATTCTGCACCACCAAATTCAAGGTATGTGCAAAACATGGGATGTGCTGGAATTTGCCCAGATGTAATGCATGCACAATATTGCTGGCGTTGTCCGATGCCACAAATCCCCAGGAGAGTCCAATTGGGGTAAGCCATTCTGCGATGATCTTCCTCAGTTGCCGTAAGAGGTTTTCAGCTGTGTGCGTTTTCTGGAAAGCGGTGATACAAAGCGTAGCCTGCCTAGGAATGAGTTGGCGTTTGCGAGATGCTGCTACTGGTGCCACCGCTGCTGTTCTTGCAGCGGGAGGCAATACATCTACCCAGTGGGCTGTCACAGTCATGTAGTCCTGAGTCTGCCCTGCTCCACTTGTCCACATGTCCGTGGTTAAGTGGACATTGGGTACAACTGCATTTTTTAGGACACTGGTGAGTCTTTTTCTGACGTCCGTGTACATTCTCGGTATCGCCTGCCTAGAGAAGTGGAACCTAGATGGTATTTGGTAACGGTGGCACACTACCTCAAGCAATTGTCTAGTTCCCCGTGAACTAACGGCGGATACTGGACGCACGTCTAACACCAACATAGTTGTCAAGGCCTGAGTTATCCGCTTTGCAACAGGATGACTGCTGTGATATTTCATCTTCCTCGCAAAGGACTGTTGGACAGTCAATTGCTTACTGGAAGTAGTACAAGTGGTCTTCTGACTTCCCCTCTGGGATGACGATCGACTCCCAGCAGCAACAACAGCAGCGCCAGCAGCAGTAGGCGTTACACTCAAGGATGCATCGGAGGAATCCCAGGCAGGAGAGGACTCGTCAGACTTGCCAGTGACATGTCCTGCAGGACTATTGGCTTTCCTGGGTAAGGAGGAAATTGATACTGAGGGAGTTGGTGGTGTGGTTTGCGCGAGCTTGGTTACAAGAGGAAGGGATTTACTGGTCAGTGGACTGCTTCCGCTGTCGCCCAAAGTTTTTGAACTTGTCACTGACTTATTATGAATGCGCTGCAGGTGACGTATAAGGGAGGATATTCCGAGGTGGTTAACGTCCTTACCCCTACTTATTACAGCTTGACAAAGGCAACACACGGCTTGACACCAGTTGTCCGCATTTCTGTTGAAATAATTCCACACTGAAGAGCTGATTTTTTTTGTATTTTGACCAGGCATGTCAATGGCCATATTCCTCCCACGGACAACAGGTGTCTCCCTGGGTGCCTGACTTAAACAAACCACCTCACCATCAGAATCCTCCTTGTCAATTTCCTCCCCAGCGCCAGCAACACCCATATCCTCATCCTGGTGTACTTCAACACTGACATCTTCAATTTGACTATCAGGAACTGGACTGCGGGTGCTCCTTCCAGCACTTGCAGGGGGCGTGCAAATGAAGGAAGGCGCAAGCTCTTCCCGTTGTTATGATTCCAGTACTCCTGACCGGAGGAGATCTAATGACAATGGCCAGAGTACTGGAAGGGGAATGCTGGTTACGGGAGCTAGAAAGACTAGTTGCCCCTGGCGCCCTAACTCTATTGTCTCACCCGTGCTATCGAAAATCCCTTGCGAGACTATGGTTTCTTCAGCCATTGGCAGCCACGTTTGAAAGGCGGATTATGTCTGCCCAACTCCGGTGCCCCCCGGTCTTAGTGAGAGACAAAGGGAAATCCGAGGCAGGATGATGACAAGAGGACCTCTGACTGACAACAGGCCAGGGGCAACAAGCTAACTAACCAAACCAGAAGTATGCGCGGAAAAACCGCCAGATAAAAGGACAACCAAAATCCACTAGTCCGTTACTCCTACCCAGCACCGCTGGATACCAGAGTGGATCTGTGGGAGCGGAATCCTCCGCAAAAGCTCCGACACACAAATAATAAATAATAAGTAATAAAGCGGCCAAGCCGCAACACACGGCTACGCCGTGACTCACGAATACCACTGGATGTTTAAAGGTGCTCAGTCAGGACTCCAGGAACAGATGACGACTTCCGAGTACAGGACAACTGAGGACAGGAACGACCGGGTACAGCAGGACTGGAAACACTCTCAGCAAACAGATACAGCATGCAGGAAGCTATTACCGGCGTCTGTGAGAAGCCCTGGAAGTGTACTTAACAGGGAGTCCTCCAATCAGCTGTTCAGAGGCTGATTGGATTAAATGCCGTGCAGCTGCCTTGCTGCACGGCCAGGAAACAGGTGCCCAATTAAATTAAATGGACCCAGCAACGGGGAACGCGGTCCGCCAGTGGCGTCCCCGTTGCTAGGGTCCGTGCGCCCGGCGTCTAGCGTTGCCAGGGAGCCGGCGGCTGTACGCGCACGGCGTCCCTGGTTGCTAGGCGCCAGGCCGCACCGACGAGCGGACCCCGGCGCCTAACAGTACCCCCCCCTTGAGGAGGGGTCAAGGAACCCCTAAAGCCAGGTTTCCGAGGAAATTCCCGAAAAAATGCCCTCTTGAGCCTCGGGGCATGGAGATCCTTATCCAGGACCCAAGACCTTTCCTCTGGACCATAGCCCTTCCAGTGCACCAGAAAATAAAGCCGACCCCGGGACAATTTGGAATCGAGAACCTTCTCCACCAAGAACTCCTGATGTCCTGTACATCTACTGGTGATTTCCCCTGAGAGATCTTCCGAGGAAATCTACTGGAAGAAACGTATGGTTTCAACAGGGAGCAATGGAACGTATTTCCGATTCGGAGAGCTCTTGGTAAACGTAACCGGAAAGCAACTGGATTGATTTTTTAATAATATGAAATGGTCCAATAAATTTGGGGCCCAATCTAGCTGAGGTTTGTCGAAGTCTAATGTTACGAGTCGACAACCATACCCTGTCTCCCACCTTAAAAGTGCAAGGACGCCGGAGCCTGTCAGAAAACTTTTTCTCTCGAAATGCCGCTTTTCTGAGAGCAAGGTGCACTTTTTTCCAAATGACTCTGAGATGAGAGGTTAAGGTTAGCGAGGAAACAGAGGAATGTTGAAAAAAAGAATTAGCTCTGGGGTGAAAACCAAAAACTGAAAAGAATGGAGACACATTAGTGGAGGAATGACAAGAATTGTTGTAAGCAAACTCCGCCAAAGGAAGAAACTCGGACCAATCATTCTGGAGTTTGGCTGAGTACAAACGCAAATACTGTTTTAATGATTGATTAACTCGCTCGGTCTGCCCGTTGGATTGGGGATGATAGCCGGATGTTAAAGACAATTTCATCTTTAATGAGGCACAAAAAGACTTCCAGAATTGTGCAATGAATTGTGGACCCCGATCAGAAACAATATCAGTGGGCAACCCATGAAGTCTGAAAACATGGCGGAGAAACAAAACAACCAATCCCTGGGCAGATGGCAGTCGGGGAAGAGCAATGAAATGGGCCATCTTTCTAAAACGGTCCACTACCACCCATATGACTCGGAATCCGGCTGACAGAGGGAGGTCTACCACAAAATCCATGGAAATATGAGACCATGGCCTGAGAGGAACATTTAAGGGCATAAGTTGCCCGATAGGCAAGGAACGGGGAACCTTATGCTGTGCACAGACCTGACAAGAAAAAACAAACCCCTTAATGTCTTTAGAAAGACCAGGCCACCATACTGAGCGGGAGACTAATTCCAAAGTCTTAGAGATCCCCGGATGCCCGGCAACTTTGCTATCATGAAACTCAGTCAAAACAGTAGCTCTCAAAAACTCAGGGACGTAAAGACGACCAGCAGGATTTTTTCCAGGAGCTTGATGTTGAAGCTACTTTAACTGGGTAAACAAATCTTGAGTGAGGCCTGCCCAAATGACTGAAGACGGAAGTATGGGAGTAACAGGACTGTTATTATGAACTGGAAGAAAACTGCGTGACAGGGCATCCGCCTTGGTATTCTTGGAACCTGGCCTAAAAGTGATAATAAACTTGAAACGAGTAAAAAATAAAGCCCAACGAGCCTGCCGGGCATTCAGCCGCTTAGCTGATTCGATGTACTGAAGATTTTTGTGGTCAGTCAATACTGAAATGGTATGTGTTGCTCCCTCAAGCCAATGCCTCCACTCCTCGAAAGCCCATTTAATAGCCAGTAACTCCCGGTTACCAACATTGTAGTTGGATTCAGCAGATGAGAATTTCCTGGACATAAAGGCACAAGGATGTAGTTCCAGAGAGTCCGGATCCTTCTGAGATAGGATAGCCCCCACTCCAACCTCCGAGGCATCAACCTCAACAATGAAGGGCAATTCTGGGTTGGGATGTCTGAGGACTGGAGCTGAGACAAAAGCTTGTTTCAAGGCCTGAAAGGATAACTCAGCTTCACGTGACCAGTTGGTAGGATCCGCTCCCTTCTTAGTCAGTGCCACAATGGGAGCAACCAGGTCGGAAAAAGAATGAATAAATCTTCTATAATAATTCGCAAACCCTAAAAAGCGCTGAATTGCTTTTAAGTTGGTGGGTTGCGCCCAACTAAGGATGGCTTGGAGCTTCTTAGGTTCCATACAGAATCCCCGAGGGGAAATAATGTACCCTAAAAAGGATACCTCCGTGACATGAAACTCACACTTCTCCAGCTTGGCATATAGGTGATTTTCACGTAATTTTTGAAGAACCTGACGCACCTGGGTAACATGTTGTTCAATTGAGTCAGAATAGATCAGGATGTCGTCTAAGTAAACGACCACGAATCTTCCTAGAAAATCACGGAGCACATCGTTAATGAGATCCTGGAAAACTGCCGGAGCGTTAGACAAGCCAAACGGCATCACCAGATACTCGTAGTGACCCGACTGAGTACTGAAAGCCGTCTTCCACTCATCTCCCGACTTGATTCGGATGAGGTTATACGCTCCCCTCAGGTCAATTTTAGAAAAAAATCACAGCCGAACGCAGCTGATCAAAGAGGACAGAAATCAGCGGCAGAGGGTAAGTATTTTTAACTGAGATCTTATTCAGGGCTCTAAAGTCAATGCAAGGTCTGAGTGATCCATCTTTTTTCTCCACAAAGAAGAAGCCTGCACTTAAAGGGGATTTAGATGGCCTGATAAATCCTTTCCCTAGGCTCTCCTTAACATACTCATTCATGGCCGCAGTTTCTGGCCCGGTTAATGCATATAACCTTCCCTTTGGCAATGTGGCACCAGGAATTAGCTCAATAGCACAATCATAAGGCCGATGGGGAGGCAGAATGTCCGCATTGCCCTTGGAAAACACATCAACAAAGTCCTGGTATTCCACGGGAATGAGTTCGGGAATGGCAGCAGCTATTCTGACGGGAAACGTAATACATTCCTTATTACAGATGGTACCCCATTGTGAAATCTCCCCTGACTGCCAATCAATGATGGGATTATGAAAGGCCAGCCAAGGGTGACCCAGAACCACTGGAACTGCTGGGCAATGGGTAAGGAAAAACTCGATCTTTTCGGAATGAATAGCTCCTACCGTAAGTAGTATAGGGGGTGTACGGAGGGAAATAACCCCATTGGACAAGGGACTCCCATCTAAACCATGCATGGTGATACACCTACCCAAGGCTAACTGAGGAATACCTAAGGCTTTGGCCCACGTTAAGTCCATAAAGTTCCCTGCAGCTCCACTGTCAACAAAAGCCGACACCGAAGAACTGAGGCTGCCAAAGGAAACTTTAGCTGGGACTAAAAGGGAGTTATTCGAGGAGATAAGCTGCAGATCAAAGTGAACCCCCTCACAATTCACTTGGTCGAGGCGTTTCCCGACTTGTTCGGACAATTACGGGCAAAATGTCCCTTACCCCCACAGTACAAACAAAGACCAGAGTTTTGCCTTCTGGCTCTTTCTTCTGGAGACAGCCGGGAGAGACCCATCTGCATGGGCTCCTCTATGTCCTCAGGAATGGAAAATACACATGGAGTAGACCTGACAGGTGCTCCTTTTTCAGCCCTCCGCTCTCTGAGACGACGATCAATCTTAATAGAAAGCTCCATGAGTTTATCGAGAGTCTCAGGAGCGGGATACTGAAGGAGACTGTCTTTTATAGACTCAGATAAGCCGAGGCGAAACTGACTGCGCAGGGCTGGGTCATTCCAGCCACAGTCGTTCGACCAACGGCGAAATTCTGTACAATAAACCTCTGCAGGATTTCTACCCTGTCTGAGAGCGCGTAACTGACTCTCAGCGGATGCCTCTCTATCAGGGTCATCATACAAAAGCCCTAAAGACCCCAAAAAGGCGTCTACTGACAACAATGCCGGATCCTCTGCTTTTAAACCAAAAGCCCAGGTCTGAGGATCCCCCTGGAGCAAAGAAATAATAATTCCGACCCGCTGAGATTCAGTACCTGAGGAGATCGGTCTTAAACGAAAAATAAAGTTTACAGGATTCTTTAAAATTAAAAAACTCCTTCCTATCACCAGAAAAACGGTCAGGCAAGTGCATTTTTGGTTCAGGGACTACCCTCGGGGAAGTTCGTAAAAGATCTTCCTGCGACTTCACCCGAAGGGAAAGATCCTGAACCATCTGAGTAAGTTCTTGAATCTGGCTGACTAGGAGCTGGCCAGGATTTGGCCCTAAACCTGTGGGATTCATGAGGCCGATAACTCTTACAAAACTGAATAAGGAAAAAATCAAACCCTGTTTAATTTTTAAGTTTTGGTATGGCCGGTAATAATGTTATGATTCCAGTACTCCTGACCGGAGGAGATCTAATGACAATGGCCAGAGTACTGGAAGGGGAATGCTGGTTACAGGAGCTAGAAAGACTAGTTGCCCCTGGCGCCCTAACTCTATTGTCTCACCCGTGCTATCGAAAATCCCTTGCGAGACTATGGTTTCTTGAGCCCCTGACAGCCACGTTTGAAAGGCGGATTATGTCTGCCCAACTCCGGTGCCCCCCGGTCTTAGTGAGAGACAAAGGGAAATCCGAGGCAGGATGATGACAAGAGGACCTCTGACTGACAACAGGCCAGGGGCAACAAGCTAACTAACCAAACCAGAAGTATGCGCGGAAAAACCGCCAGATAAAAGGACAACCAAAATCCACTAGTCCGTTACTCCTACCCAGCACCGCTGGATACCAGAGTGGATCTGTGGGAGCGGAATCCTCCGCAAAAGCTCCGACACACAAATAATAAATAATAAGTAATAAAGCGGCCAAGCCGCAACACACGGCTACGCCGTTACTCACAAACACCACTGGATGTTTAAAGGTGCTCAGTCAGGACTCCAGGAACAGATGACGACTTCCGAGTACAGGACAACTGAGGACAGGAACGACCGGGTACAGCAGGACTGGAAACACTCTCAGCAAACAGATACAGCATGCAGGAAGCTATTACCGGCGTCTGTGAGAAGCCCTGGAAGTGTACTTAACAGGGAGTCCTCCAATCAGCTGTTCAGAGGCTGATTGGATTAAATGCCGTGCAGCTGCCTTGCTGCACGGCCAGGAAACAGGTGCCCAATTAATTTAAATGGACCCAGCAACGGGGAACGCGGTCCGCCAGTGGCGTCCCCGTTGCTAGGGTCCGTGCGGCTCCGTGCGCCCGGCGTCTAGCGTTGCCAGGGAGCCGGCGGCTGTACGCGCACGGCGTCCCTGGTTGCTAGGCGCCGGGCCGCACCGACGAGCGGACCCCGGCGCCTAACACCCGTCCAGTGTTGGGAAGGTCAGGCATCGCAACCGACACAATTGGACTCTCCTTTGGGATTTGTGATTTCGAAGAAAGCACAGTTCTTTGCTGTGCTTTTGCCAGCTTAAGTCTTTTCTTTTTTCTAGGGAGAGGATGAGTGCTTCCATCCTCATGTGAAGCTGAACCGCTAGCCATGAACATAGGCCAGGGCCTCAGCCGTTCCTTGCCACTCCGTGTCGTAAATGGCATATTGGCAAGTTTACGCTTCTCCTCAGACGCTTTTAATTTTGATTTTTGGGTCATTTTACTGATCTTTTGTGTTTTGGATTTTACATGCTCTGTACTATGACATTGGGCATCGGCCTTGGCAGACGACGTTGATGGCATTTCATCGTCTCGGCCATGACTAGTGGCAGCAGCTTCAGCACGAGGTGGAAGTGGATCTTGATCTTTCCCTATTTTTTTAACCTCCACATTTTTGTTCTCCATATTTTAATGCGCACAACTAAAAGCCACCACAGGTATACAATGTAGATGGATGGATAGTATAGTATTATATTACTTATGGAGGACGACTGACGACACAGAGGTAGGTACAGCCATGGCCTTCCGTACTGCTATATATATATAATATACTGTATAATATAATAACGGACCTGGTGGACACTGTCAGCAGACTGCTAAACTAGTATGAAGAAAAAAAAAGCCACCACAGGTATACAATGTAGATGGATGGATAGTATAGTATTATATTACTTATGGACGACGAGTGCACTGACGACACAGAGGTAGGTACAGCCGTGGCCTACCGTACTGCTATATATATATATAATATACTGTATAATAATAACGGACCTGGTGGACACTGTCAGCGGACTGCTAAACTAGTATGAAGAAGAAAAAAGCCACCACAGGTATACAATGTAGATGGATGGATAGTATAGTATTATATTACTTATGGATGACGAGTGCACTGACGACACAGAGGTAGGTACAGCCGTGGCCTACCGTACTGCTATATATATATATATAATATACTGTATAATAATAACGGACCTGGTGGACACTGTCAGCAGACTGCTAAACTAGTATGAAGAAAAAAAAAGCCACCACAGGTATACAATGTAGATGGATGGATAGTATAGTATTATATTACTTATGGACGACGAGTGCACTGACGACACAGAGGTAGGTACAGCCGTGGCCTACCGTACTGCTATATATATATATAATATACTGTATAATAATAACGGACCTTGTGGACACTGTCAGCAGACTGCTAAACTAGTATGAAGAAAAAAAAAGCCACCACAGGTATACAATGTAGATGGATGGATAGTATAGTATTATATTACTTATGGACGACGAGTGCACTGATGACACAGAGGTAGGTACAGCCGTGGCCTACCGTACTGCTATATATATATATAATATACTGTATAATAATAACGGACCTGGTGGACACTGTCAGCAGACTGCTAAACTAGTATGAAGAAAAAAAAAGCCTCCACAGGTATACAATGTAGATGGATGGATAGTATAGTATTATATTACTTATGGACGACGAGTGCACTGACGACACAGAGGTAGGTACAGCCGTGGCCTACCGTACTGCTATATATATATAATATACTGTATAATAATAACGGACCTGGTGGACACTGTCAGCAGACTGCTAAACTAGTATGAAGAAAAAAAAGCCACCACAGGTATACAATGTAGATGGATGGATAGTATAGTATTATATTACTTATGGACGACGAGTGCACTGACGACACAGAGGTAGGTACAGCCGTGGCCTACCGTACTGCTATATATATATATATAATATACTGTATAATAATAACGGACCTGATGGACACTGTCAGCAGACTGCTAAACTAGTATGAAGAAAAAAAAAGCCACCACAGGTATACAATGTAGATGGATGGATAGTATAGTATTATATTACTTATGGACGACGAGTGCACTGACGACACAGAGGTAGGTACAGCCGTGGCCTACCGTACTGCTAATAGATATAATAAATATACTGTATAATAATAACGGACCTGGTGGACACTGTCAGCAGACTGCTAAACTAGTATGAAGAAAAAAAAAGCCACCACAGGAGTGTTTTTCAGGCAGACAAACGTATACTGGACTGGTGGTCACTGTCAGCAAAACTGTGCACTGTACTCCTGCTATAACTGCTCCCCAGTCCCCACAATTAGGCAGTATGAGCACTGAGCAGTGCACTCAGCACAGATATATCATGCAGCAGTGCAGCACACTGAGTGAGCACAGATATGGTGGAGCGTTTTTTTCAGGCAGAGAAACAAAGGATTAAACTCACTGGTGGTATAATCAAAACCCTGCACTGTACTCCAACAGCTGCTCCCCGTCCCCAATCCTCCCCACAATTATAAGTCACTCAGTCTCTTTTCTCTTTTCTTCTACTATAACGGAGAGGACGCCAGCCACGTCCTCTCCCTATCAATCTCAATGCACGTGTGAAAATGGCGGCGACGCGCGGCTCCTTATGTAGAATCCGAATCTCGCGAGAATCCGACAGCGGGATGATGACGTTCGGGCACGCTCGGGTTAACCGAGCAAGGCGGGAGGATCCGAGCCGCTCGGACCCGTGAAAAAAAAGGTGAAGTTCGGGCGGGTTCGGATCCCGAGGATCCGAACCCGCTCATCACTATAAAGTAGGAGCAAAAAACATGTTTTGGAAACAATCTACACCACATGTCGGCCACATGGCAGATACCGCCAGTCAAAGTCAGCACAAACAAGCCCAAAATTACCTCCAGCATGTGCAGGGATGCACCAGTGCTAAAATAGGAGCAAAAAAACATGTTTTGGGAACAAACAATGACACATGTCGGCCACATGGCAGATACCGACACACTCTAAAATCACCCCAAAACAAGCCAAAAAGCATCCCTGCACATGCTGGAGGTCAACCAGTGCTAAAGTAGGAGCAAAAAAACATGTTTTGGAAACAAACGACATCACATGTCGACCACATGGCTGATACAAACACGATGAAAATCACCCCAAACAAGCCAAAAAGTACCTCCAGCATGTTCAGGGATGCACCAGTGCTAAATTAGGATCCAATAAACATGTTTTGGAAACAAACGACACCACCTGTCGACCACATGGTGGATACTGACACGGTCTAAAATCACCCCAAACAAGCCAAAATCATTCCTGCACATGCTGGAGGTACACCAATGCAAAAGCATGACCTAAAAAACATTTTATGAAAAAAAAAAAAAAAAACCTGAAAAACTACCCCCAAACACAAAACTCCCCCAAAAAAACATGCAGCAATACAAGCAGGAGCTATATACACATACCTGCACACATATACATACCCCAAACACCCCAAAGCAAAGCCACATGTACACCTCATGGCAACCCCCACTACACAAACACATACATGCAACGCCAGACCACATGTGGTACTTACCTACAAATGTAGAAATCGCTCCAAAAACGACTCTCCTCCGGGGTAACAGGTATCCTCCTTTCCGTCCTGGATTAAAGCCTGCTGGGTGTCCAAACGATACCACAGCAAACAACCAATTTGCTAGCTCTGCAGCACCTCCACTCCACTCTGCAGGTTCACAAAATGGCTGCTGAGCACGCAGCAAACAAGCCCTATAAAGGGCTCCAAACGGCGGGAAGTCGAATCCAGGACGCCCACTACTCGACGATTGGTCCGTTATTCGACAAGGGGAGTGTCGAATGCGTTTTGTATTGAATATGTTGAATTCATAGTCCCGGGTGGAGGGTTTCGGCTGTCGAGTACGGTCGAAAAAAAGACGCAATTTGGCCAGAATTGCATATACCCCAAAGTACCTCACAATCGACTTCTGTCATTTTACAGACTGTGTGTTTGAAAAATAATATTCTGGAGCTGATTGGTTGGTACTTTATCTTTCTTTATCTACTTTATTCCTCCAAGCTTTGATAAATCTCCCCCATAACTCTTGTAGTCTATTTTGGACAGTTAGGGCCTAATTAAAGGTTGATTGCAAAACAAAATTTTCCTCTAATGGGCAAAACCATGTGCACTGCAGGTGGAGCAGATATAACATGTGCAGAGAGAGTTAGATTTGGGTGGGGTGTGTTCAAACTGAAATCTAAATTGCAGTGTAAAAATAAAGCAGCCAGTATTTACCCTGCACAGAAATAATATAACCTTGAATTAGGCCCTTAGCCCACAATATAACATGGACATCACTATGTAGCAAACAATTCCCTTGTGTTATAAGCGGTTAGCAGCAATTAATGAACTGGCCAACATGTGGCTCTCCAACTGTTGTAAAACTACAAGTCGTAGCATACCCTCCCACCGATCAGATGGTAAAGCATGCTGGTACTTGTAGTTTCACAACAGCAGGAGAGCCACATGTTGGCCAGGCCTGCTCTAGAAGAAAATAATAGTTTATTAGTCACAGCAGTGAAATTAAGACGTTTTTATATTTGAAACAAGCAACGCATAGTGCGTAACTTGGTAATAAAAGTTAATAACCTTGTGAGAACTCTTTACTATGAAATGTAGTCCTTTTTTGGTGAAGAGGATGACAGGTAATTGAATGTGCTTCAGGTAATCATATGCTATCCTGTTCAACTCAACAGTTTGCCTTCTTTTGATCTGTTACTCGGAAATACAGCAGTAGCATCAGTGCTAGGAGTTGGAAAAAGTATTTATTGAGACAATCTTTTGTAGCAATCATGCAATCATTTTTAATTTATATATTTCTCATACGTCCTAGGGGATGCTGGGGATGCTTCAAGAACCATGGGGTATAGACTGGATCCGCAGGAGACATGGGCACACCATAAGACTTTGAATGGGTTTGAACTGGCTCCTCCCTCTATGCCCCTCCTCCAGACTCCAGTAAGATTCTGTGCCCAGTGAGACTGGATGCACACTGAGGAGCTCTCCAGAGTTTCTCAGAAAAAAGACTTAGTTAGGTTTATTATTTTCAGGGAGACCTGCTGGCAACAGGCTCCCTGCATCGTGGGACTGAGGGGAGAGAAGCAGACCTACTTCTCTGAGTTCAAAGGCTCTGCTTCTTAGGCTACTGGACACCATTAGCTCCAGAGGGTTCGATCACTTGGTGCGCCTAGCTGCTCGTTCCCGGAGCCGCGCCATCACCCCCCTCGCAGAGCCAGAAGACAGAAGCCGGGTGAGTACAGGAAGATCAGAAGACTTCAGTGACGGCAGAAGATGGCATTTGAGGTACCGCACAGCGGCCATGCTGCGCGCCATGCTCCCACATAAGAACGGCACTGCAGGGTGCAGGGCGCAGGGGGGGGGGGGGGCGCCCTGGGCAGCATATGAGCCTCAAATAGCACTGGCAGATGTTTAAACAGTGCCTAGGCACTAATTACGGACCCCCGCCAGTATAAATATGTAATTTAAGCGGGACTGAAGGGTGCCATTAAGGGGGCGTGGCTTAACCCTCACAGTTCTGACCAGCGCCATTTTCTCTTCACAGAAGCTGCAGAGACGCTGAGCCTGGCCTCCCACACTGCTGTACAAGTAACAGGGTGCAAAACGGGGGAGGGGTGGGAGGCACAAGAGTTTTGGTGCTAATTATTTAAATATAAAAGTGCTAACAGGACTGGGCAGTCTTTTACTCGCTTCAGTACCGGGATAGGCGCTGGGTTGTGAGCTGGCAGAACTCCCTCAGTGCTTCTCTAATAGGCTTTGTTGTGGGTCTGTCTCCTATAGCCCCAGTGTGGTGTGGGTGTCGGTACGTGTGTGTCGACATGTCTGAGGCTGAGTGCTCTTCCCAGGATGAGGCTGGAGTGGGGACAGAAAAGACTGTTAGAGTGCCCATGTCGGCAACGCCGATGGATGATTGGGTAAATATGTTGGGTGTTTTGAATGCAAATGTGGCTCGGTTGACTAAGAGATTTGATAAATCTGAGTCTAAGAACCATACATGGAGGAAATCCATGAAGGATGCATTGTCACAAGCTCAGACCCATTCGGGGTCACAGAAACGTGCATTTACCAAGATAGCAGATACGGATACCGACACGGACTCTGAGTCCAGTGTCGACTATAGTGATGCCAGATTGAATCCTAAACTGGCTAAGAGCATTCAGTACATGATTGTGGCAATAAAAGAAGTGTTGCACATAACAGAGGACCCTGCTGTTCCTGATACTAGGGTCTGTATGTATAAAGGAAAGAAACCTGAGGTAAGGTTTCCTCCCTCTCATAAACTGAACGCTCTTTTTGAAAAGGCTTGGGAAAATCCTGACAAGAAGATGCAGTTTCCCAAAAGAATTCGAGTGGTATATCCGTTTCCCCTTGGGGACAGGGAAAAGTGGGAGTCAACCCCCATGGTAGACAAAGCTTTATCGCGTCTATCCAAAAAGGTGGCACCTCCGTCTCCTGACACACTCGGCATGGGGGAGTAGCACTATTGAAAAGTGAGCAGATAACTTGTCATCTGAGATAGATGCCCTAGACAGGGATAGCGTGCTTTTGACTCTGGGTCATATCAGGGACGCTGCAGCATATTTAAAAGAAGCTGTAAAGGATATTGGCCTTTTATGATCAAGGGCCAATACCATGGCAGTCTCGGCTAGGAGGGCATTGTGGATTCATCAATGGAACTCTAAGAAGGCGATGGAGTCTCTACCATTTAACGGTAGTGTCCTGTTTGGTGAAGGCCTCACTGACCTGGTTTCTACGGCTACCGCGGGTAAGTCATCATTGTTACCTTATGTTCCTGCACAACAGAAGAAAACGCCCCACTATCAGATGCATTCCTTTCTGTCAGCGTCCGGAGTCTTACCAGTACACTGGGGCCGCTGGGCTGGCTTTCTTGGCGATGTGCGGGCAGCGGCAGAGGTGGGCTGCTGTGCCGGATCCGTGGGCAGCAGTAGCGGCGGTGAGGGGGTCCGCTCGTGGCGGCGGGACGCCGCTACAGCCGGTCGCTCTTGCTGAGCCGTTGCTAGGAGACCTGGGACAGTGAGCAATGTGGCTTTGCAAAAAGGTCTGCATTACTGGGCGCCAACATGTTGGAGTCCAAGTTTTAAGCATAGTTCCTGTTTCCTGTTTCTTCCAGCCAATCCAGGGGAAGCTCTCCCTATAAAATTGGTCTGGTTTAGGACAGGGATGCCAGTGCTTCAAGTTACAACCCTGTTGTTGGTGGTTTATCCTGTGCGCCCAGGATTTTTGCTGTATTCTGGTTCCTTCTGATCCTGCTTGGTCGGTTCTCTGTTGCTGCTGCAGCCCTGCCGTTTCTAGCCTGCTACTGCCTGTGGAAGCGCTCCTGGAAAACCCGGTCCAGTAAGACTCTTTGGGCACAGTCGGCCCCGGGTCTTCTGCCTCGTCTTTCAAACCACACTCCACAGATCTCCTTCACCAGCCACGCCTTTGTACCACCAACCACAGCCTGCAGATTATTATCTTCAGCTTCGTTTTCCAAACCACAGTCCACAGTCCTTGTCTCCAGCCACGTCTTCAACCACCATCCACAGCTCCACAGTTCATCATCTACAGTCTTGTCTTTCAAACCACAGTCCACAGTTTTTCGCCTCCAGCCACGTCTTTAACCACTAGCCACAGTTCCGCAGTTCTTTATCCGCAATTACGTTCCTTAATCATCGTGCTCCAGCCTCAGTTCTCTACCTCAGCCCTGTACATAATAAATACTTTCTAATGACTCTCAAACCCCACCTACATTCTTCATTGCTCCGTGTCCCATGCGAAGGAAATATATCCAATCCCCTCATCTTGGCCCTCATTCCGAGTTGTTCGCTTGCAAGCTGCTTTTAGCAGCTTTGCACACGCTAAGCCGCTGCCTACTGGGAGTGAATCTTAGCTTATCAAAATTGCGAACGAAAGATTTGCAATATTGCGAAAAGACTTCTCTGTGCAGTTTCTGAGTAGCTCGAGACTTACTCTGCAAGTGCGATCAGTTCAGTGCTTGTCGTTCCTGGTTTGACGTCACAAACACACCCAGCGTTCGCCCAGACACTCCTCCGTTTCTCCAGCCACTCCCGCGTTTTTCCCAGAAACGGTAGCGTTTTTTCAAACACTCCCATAAAACGGCCTGTTTCCGCCCAGAAACACCCACTTCCTGTCAATCACATTACGATCACCAGAATGAAGAAAAAACCTCGTAATGCAGTGAGTAACATACCTAACTGCATAGCAAATTTACTTGGCGCAGTCGCAGTGCGAACATTGAGCATGCGCAGTTAGCGGAAAATCGATGCGATGCGAAGAAAATTACTGAGCTAACAACTCGGAATGACCACCCTTGTTCATCCACAGCCTGCTACCTCCTCGGGCAAATCCCAGCTGCCGGATCCTTAAACACTGATAGACGTGACAGTAAGCACTGGCCCAATGGATTCGACGGGTGATCAGGCCTCAGTAGGGGATTCAACTGCAGATATCTGGTCTCGCTTAAGTAAGCAGGAGGCCACACAATCTCAAATCGTGCAGTTCATGCAGAGTATGTCCAAACGTCTCGATTCTCATTGTGTTGCCATGACGGCCCCTCAAGTATCTACAGCTGCTCCCACATTAGCACCTCCGGTCCTGCTTCCTCCTGTACCGGTACCACTTCCATGGTTGCATTTGCCATCTCCCAGTAAATTCGATGGGAATCCAAAACAATGCCACGGGTTTCTTAACCAGTGCGAAATCCAGTTCGAACTAGTCGGTCAACTTCCCATCAGCACGAACCAAAGTAGCCTATATCATTTCTTTACTTACTGGGCAAGCGTTGGAATGGGCTTCACCTTTGTGGGAGAGGATGGATCCCATCTTATCTAACTATCCAGAATTCGTGGCCACCTTTCGAAGAATCTTCGACGAACCAGGCAGGACTTCTGCCGCCTCAATGGAGATCCTGCGCCTGCATCAGGGCACGCGTACGGTCAGTGAGTATGTGATCCAGTTTCACACCCTTTCCTCAGTACTGAACTGGAACGAGGAGGTTCTCATTGCAGTTTTCTGGAGTGGTCTCTCCGAAAAGATCAAAGATGACCTCGCAACTCAGGACGTACCTGATAAGTTGGATAAACTAATTTCTTTATGCAATAAGTTAGACCTGAGGTACAGAGAACGCTGTATGGAGAGGTTGTGGTCAGATCGCCCTAAGCCTAGAGTTGTTCTTCCACCAACACCCTCATTACCAACTGCAGAGGAACCCATGCAGATTTATCGCTCCCGCCTCTCCAATGAAGAACGTCAGAGACAGCGACAAGGGAACCTCTGCTTGTATTGTGGTGCATCTGATCACTTTGTTAAAACTTGCAATCTACGTCTGGGAAACACCCGCTCCTAGTTTGTGCTGGAGAGGTCAAGCTAGGAGAATTCTCAGAATCACTTACCAAGAAAGAGTCTGTCTTGTTAACCCAATTGGAGCTCCCTTCTTCTTCTCTTCTCATCCCTGCACTACTCGACTCCGGAGCCGCCGCAAGTTTCATTATGTCAGCTCTGGTCAAACGATCTGGAATACAAAAGGTTCCTTTGGATCGTACCATTTCTGTTACCGCGGTGGATGGAAGTTATATCCCTGGGGGTATTATATCCTGTCATACTATTCCTCTCAAGATGAAGGTCGGAGTTCTCCATTCAGAAAAAAATCTCTTTCCTTGTAATTCCTAAAGCCTCTCATGAACTAATTCTAGGGTTTCCATGGTTAATCAGACACAATCCCCACATAGATTGGCAAACTATAGATGGTTCTCTCTTGGGGACAAGACTGCTTTCAGAACTGTTTATCTTCAGTTAGACCTCTCTGTTCTTCCAGCCCTTCCATCCTTCCTGTGGAGTACCAAGCTTTTCAAGATGTTTTCAGTAAGCATGGGGCGGGGACACCTTGCCTCCGCATTGAGCTAGTACCCGGTAAGACTCCTCCCCTCTCTCACTTCCCGAGACACAGACCATGTCGGATAATATCCGGGAGAACTTGGAGACAGGGTTCATCAGGTCTTCTACATCTCCGGCCGGAGCGGGGTTTTTCTTCGTCAAAAAGAAGGATGGGGGTTGCGGCCCTGTATTGACTATAGAGGTATCAATGACATAACAGTTAAGAACAGATATCCGTTACCTTTGATTCCAGAACTGTTCGACCGTGTTAAAGGAGCTATTATATTTACTAAGCTGGACTTATGGGGGGCATACAATCTTATACGTATTCACCCAGGGGACAAATGGAAGACGGCATTTAATACCCGTGAAGGCCATTATGAATACCTGGTAATGCCTTTTTGGCCTATGTAACGCCCCAGCTGTTTTTCAAGAGTTCGTCAACGAAATCTTCAGAGATCTCCTCTATAACTGTTTGGTAGTGTATCTGGATGACATCCTCATTTTGTCTAGGGATCTGTAGACCCATCAGGAACAAGTCAAAGAAGTGCTAACTAATTTACGAAGGAATCAGTTATTTTGTAAGTTAGAGAAGTGCACCTTTGAAGCACCCACAATTCCATTCCTCGGTTACATTCTTTCAGGGCAGAGGTTTGGGCGCTTCCAGCTACCCTTAAAGGAATTCAACATTTCCTGGGGTTCGCTAACTTCTACCGAAGATTAATTCAAAATTATTCTTCTGTCATAGCTCCTATAACCGCATTAACTAGGAAGGGAGCCGATCCTGCCAAGTGGTCTCCAGAGGCTTTGGATGCTTTTTCGTCTTTAAAGGAGGCCTTCATGACTGCTCAAGTTCTTCGACAACCCAATCTCAGCCATCTGTTCTTGGTGGAGGTTGCTGCCTCTACTGTAGGAGTAGGAGCAGTGCTATCCCAGCTCTTTGAGGACAAGAAGGTCCATCCTTGTGCGTTCTTCTAACAAAGATTCTCCCCCGCTGAACAGACTTACGCTATTGGGGAACAGGAATTACTGGCAATTAAGTTGGCCTTTGAGGAGTGGAGGTATTTGTTGGAGGGAACTCAGCATCCAATTTCGGTGACCACGGATCACAAGAACCTCCTGTATCTACAGTCAGCCTTATGTCTGAACCCACGCCAAGCAAGATGGGCACTCTTCTTTACCCGTTTCAATTTTAAACTCAGTTACCGACCAGGTTCCCTCAACAAAAAGGCAGATGCATTGTCTCGCTCCCTAAGTTCAGAAGAACCCTCTGACCGTTCATAAGAGCAATTTATCCTGGAATCAACCTCTTTTTCTGCAACTAATACCTCTCCACTTCCTCCTCCAGGGAAGATCTTCGTTGCACCAAATCTTCGCACAAAACTTCTTACATGGGCTCACTCCTCCTCCTTCATGGGCCATGCGGGCGGTCATAAAACATTTAAATTCATTCAGCGCTCCTACTGGTGGCCTCATCTCATGACTGACATTCAGGAATTCGTAGCTGCCTGTCCAAAATGTGCCCAGCATAAAAGTCCCAAAGGTCCACCAGCCGGGTTACTCCATCCTTTACCGGTACCACTAAGACCATGGACGCATATTTCTATGGCCTTTATTACAGATTTACCTACGTCTGGTGGGCGGAACACCATATGGGTCATAGTTGACCGATTCTCTAAAATGGCACACTTTGTTCCTCTAGTTAATCTTCCATCTGCATCCCAGTTGGCAAAATTGTTTATAGCAGAGATCTTTCGACTCCATGGTCTACCACAGGAAATCGTGTCTGATAGAGGTCCTCAATTTGTGGCCAAGTTTTGGAGATCCCTATGTTCTACTCTTGGTGTGAAATTAAACTTCTCCTCAGGATATCATCCCCAAACTAATGGTCAAACAGAGAGAATGAACCAAGATCTGGAGACTTTTCTGCATTTATTCATGTCCTCCTCACAGGACGACTGGCTGGACTTCCTCCTGTTCGCAGAATTTGCCCATAACAATCTTTATCACTCTGCCACAAAATCTTCTCCATTCTTCATTAATTATGGTTACCATCCAAGAGTTCCTGACTTCCAACTTCTGCCTACGCTCGAGGTTCCTGCCGCAGAGTCAACACTTCGACAATTAACTGAAGCCTGGAAACAAATTCACAAGACTTTGCTCAAGACATCCAAGAGATATAAGACCTATGCAGATCTGAAACGAAAAGCTGTACCAAGCCTTAAGGTAGGAGATCGGGTTTGGGTTTCCACACGTAACCTAAGATTAAAAGTTCCTACAAGAAAGTTTGCTCCCAGATTTATTGGGCCTTACCCAATCGAAAAAGTGTTGAATCCTGTGGCTTACAAAGTGAAATTACCTCCGCAGTTAAGAATTCCTAATGCATTTCATATTTCTCTCTTAAAACCATTGGTACTTAATCGGTTCAGAGCCGCTCTGCCTAAATCACCCAAGATCCAATCAGCACATGGAGACGAATTTGAGATTCACAAGTTCCTCGATTCTCACAGACGTTATGGTCGCATCCGGTACCTTGTTGATTGGATGGGGTATGGGCCAGAAGAGGGATCTTGGGTAGATGCAGAGGATGACCATGCTCCAAGACTTCTTCGGACATTTCATTCCAAGTTTCCAACTAAACCACATAGGTGTCCGGAGTCCACCCGCAAAGGGGGGGGTACTGTCAGCGTCCAGAGTCTTACTTGTACGCTGGGGCCGCGGGGCTGGCTTCCTTAGCGATGTGCGGGCAGCGGCGGAGGTGGGCTGCAGTGCCAGATCCGTCGGCAGCAGTAGCGGCGATGAGGGAGTCCACTCGTGGCGGCGGGACGCCACTACAGTGGGTCGCTCTTGCTGAGCCGTTGCTAGGAGACCAGGGGCAGTGAGCAATGTGGCTTTGCAAAATGGTCTGCATTACTGGGCGCCGCCATGTTGGAGACCAAGTTTTAAGCATAGTTCCTGTTTCCTGTTTCTTCCAGCCAATCCAGGGGAAGCTCTCCCTATAAAACGGGGCTGGTTTAGGACAGGGACGCCAGTGCTTCAAGTTACAACCCTGTTGCAGGTGCTTTAACCTGTGCTCCCAGGATTCCTGCTGTATTCTGGTTCCTCCTGATCCTGCTTGGTCGGTTCTATGTTGCTGCTGCAGCCCTGCCGTTTCTAGCCTGCTACTGCCTGTGGAAGCGCTCCTGGAAAACCCGGTCCAGTAAGACTCTTTGGGCACAGTCGGCCCCGAGTCTTCTGCCTCGTTTTTCAAACCACACTCCACAGATCTCCTTCACCAGCCACGCCTTTGTACCACTGACCACAGCCTGCAGATTATTATATTCAGCTTCATTTTCCAAACCACAGTCCACAGTCCAAGTCTCCAGCCACATCTTCAACCACCATCCACAGTTCCACAGTTCTTTATCCGCAATTACATTCCTTAATCATCGTGCTCCAGCCTCAGTTCTCTACCTCAGCCCTGTACATAATAAATTCTTTCTATTGACTCTCAAACCCCACCTACATTCTTCATTGCTCCGTGTCCCATGTGAAGGAAACTATATCCAACCACCTCATCTTGTTCATCCACAGCCTGCTACCTCCTCAGGCAAATCCCAGCTGCTGGATCCTCAAACTTTGCAAGACGTGACACTTTTGGCCCAATAAATTAAAAATATGACGAGGGTCCTCCTTCCTTGCTGTGAGAGGAAGAGGAAGGGGAAAAAGGTCACAGGCTGTGGCAAGTTCCCAAATCCACCACATGATGCTGGGGCTCCTCTGCGGGAGTCCGCACCGGTGGGGGCACGTCTTAAAATTTTCAGTCAGGTCTGCGTGCACTCGGACCTGGATCCTTGGATATTAGAAATAGTAACTCAAGGGTACAGATTAGAGTTTCAAGACGTGCCCCCTCACCGATTTTTCAAATCGGCCTTGCCAGCTTCTCTTCTAGAAAGGGAGGTAGTATGCGCTACGATACTAAAGTTGTGTCAAAATCAAGTAATTGTCACGGTACCCCCGTCACGAGCCTGTTCGTGGTTCTGAAGCCGGATGGCTCAGTCAGACCGATTCTGAACCTAAAATTCCTCAATTTCTTTCTAAAAAAATCAAATTCAAGATGAAATCTCTCCGAGCAGTGATCTCCAGTCTGGAGGAGGGGGATTTTAAGTTGTTGTTCGACATAAAGGATGACTACTTACACGTCCCCATATATCCTCCTTACCTGAGGTTTGCTGTTCAGGATTGTCATTACCAATTTCAGACGTTGCCGTTTGGTCTGTCCATGGCTCCGAGGATTTTCACCAAAGTAATGGCAGAAATGATGGTTCTCCTGAGCAAGCAAGGTATCACAATTATCCCATACTTGGACGATCTCCTCATAAAGGCGAGATCCAAGGAGCAATTGCTGAAAAATGTTGCCCTCTCACTGACGATTCTGCAACAACATGGTTGGCTCCTAAACTTGCCAAAATCACAGTTGGTTCCGACGACATGGCTGTCGTTCCTGGGTATGATTCTGGATACAGAATTGAAGAGAGTTTTTCTTCCAGTGGAAAAGGCTCTGGAAATACAGAACATGGTAAAACAGATTCAGAAACCAACAAAAGTGTCAGTTCTTCAATGCGCTCGTTTGCTGGGGAAGATGGTGGCGGCCTACGAGGCCATTCCGTATGGCAGGTTCCATGCCAGGGTGTTTCAGAGGGACCTGTTGGACAAGTGGTCCAGGTCTCACCTGGACATGCACCAGAAAATAATCCTATCTTCCAGGACCAGGATCTCCCTTCTGTGGTGGCTGCACAGTTCTCACCTTCTGGAGGGACGCAGGTTCGGCATTCAGGATTGGATCCTGGTGACCACAGATGCAAGCCTCCAAGGCTGGGGAGCAGTCACACAGGGGAGAAATTTTCAGGGAAAGTGGTAAAGCCAGGAAGCTTGTCTGCACATAAACATTCTGGAGTTAAGGGCCATTTACTATGGCATTCTGCAAGCAGAACATCTTCTTCGCGATGTGCCCATCTTGATTCAGTCAGACCATGTAACAGCAGTGGCGTACATAAACCACCAGGGTGGAACAAGGAGCAAAGCGGCGATGGCCGAGGCCACAAAAATTCTTAGCTGGGCGGAAAGACATGCCAGTGCTCTGTCAGCGGTCTTCATTCCAGGAGTGGACAACTGGGAAGCAAACTTCCTCAGCAGACACGATCTCCATCCAGGAGAGTGGGGTCTTCATCAAGAGGTCTTTGCAGAAGTGACAAGTCGTTGGGGAATTCCTCAAATAGACATGATGGCGTCCCACCTCAACAAGAAACTTCAGAGATATTGTTCCAGGTCAAGGGACCCTCAACCGATAGCGGTGGATGTCCTAGTGACACCGTGGGTGTTTCCGTCTGTATATATGTTCCCTCCACTTCTACTCATTCCAAAGGTGATAAAGATTATAAGAAGAACAAAGATTCAGGCGATACTTATTGTTCCGGATTGGCCAAAAAGGGCCTGGTATCCAGATCTTCAGGAGTTGCTCATAGAAGATCCCTAGCCTCTTCCTCTTCGGGAGGACCTGTTACAACAGGGGCCATGCGTGTATCAAGACTTACCGCGGCTGCGTTGGACAGCATGGCGGTTGAATGCCAAATCCTAGCCCGGAAGGGTATTCCAAGTGAAGTCATTCCCACTCTTCTTCAGGCTAGAAAAGAAGTAACGGCAAAGCATTACCACCGTATTTGGAGGAAATATGTGTCTTGGTGTGAATCCAAGAAGGCTTCTACGGAAGAATTTCAACTGGGGCGTTTGCTCCATTTTTTGCAAGCAGGTGTGGAAGCGGGCCCAAAGTTAGGCTCCATTAAATTTACAGATTTCGGCTTTGTCAATCTTTTTTCAGAAAGATTTGGCCTCCCTTCCAGAAGTTCAGACTTCGTGAAGGGCGTACTGCACATCCAACCTCCATTTGTGCCTCCTGTGGCACCGTGGGATCTTAATGTGGTGTTGCAGTTCCTGCAATCTCATTGGTTTGAACCTTTGCGTAAGGTTGAATTAAAATTCCTTACTTGGAAAGTAGTCATGTTGTTGTCCTTGGCGTCTGCAAGGCAGGTGTCTGAGTTGGCGGCTTTGTCTCACAAAAGCCCCTATTTAATCTTCCATGCTGATAGAGCGGAGTTGAGAACTCGTCAGCAATTTCTGCCAAAAGTGGTATCATCATTTCACGTGAACCAGCCTATTGTGGTGCCAGTGGCTACTGACTCCTTGGCAGAATCAAAGTCTCTCGATGTGGTCAGAGCTTTGAAAATCTATGTCGCCAGAACGGCTCAGATTAGGAAAACAGTGGCTCTGTTTGTCCCGTGGGCTCCCAACAAGATTGGGCTTCCTGCTTTTAAGCAGACTATTGAGCGCTGGATCTGTAATCAGCGAAAACCCATTCTACCAGAAAGGTGGGCTCATCCTGTGCGGCTGCCAGAGGGGTCTCGGCATTACAGCTTTGCCGAGCTGCTACTTGGTCAGGATCAAACACCTTCGCGAAGTTCTACAAGTTTGATACCCTGGCTGAGGAGGACCTCTTGTTTGGTCAATCGGTGCTGCAGAGTCATCCGCACTCTCCCGCCCGTTCTAGAGCTTTGGTATAAACCCCATGGTTCTTGAAGCATCCCCAGTATCCTCTAGGACGTATGAGAAAATAGGATTTTACTACCTACCGGTAAATCCTTTTCTCTTAGTCCGTAGAGGATGCTGGGCGCCCGTCCCTGTGCGGGCTGTATCTGCAGTTTGGTTATGATTCCACTCTTGTTGAGTTAAGTTCAGTCAGTCTGTGACTGATGTTGGTCATGCCGCTGCATGCGTTGTTGCTGAATGCCATGTTGTATGGCGTGTTTGAGGTGTGAGCTGGTATGTATCTCATCTTAGTTTTAAAAAACATTAAATAAATCATTTTCCTCGAAATGTCCGTCTCCCTGGGCACAGTTCCCATAACTGGAGTCTGGAGGAGGGGCATAGAGGGAGGAGCCAGTTCACACCCATTCAAAGTCTTATGGTTTGCCCATGTCTCCATCGGATCCCATCTATACCCCATGGTTCTTGAAGCATCCCCAGCATCCTCTACGTACTAAGAGAAAAGGATTTACCGTTAGGTATTAAAATCCTATTTTTTTATGTTGCCTCTATTTATATCATTTTTTGTGTACACCTGTTCACATGAGTATGTAATGTGGTTGTTAGTTTCTAGTGTACCTCCCTTCCACTAAGCATTTCTCCTAGCTGGCTCAGTCTCTCATTTACCTAGATACTGTTGCTTAGAATGTGGAGAGGCCCTTGCAAGTTTGAAAAACAATCATGCAATATGACATATCAAGTTAACCAGTACAGTTCGGATTTGCTTTAATCTAGACCATTTTATGATAAAGAAAATCAGGGCTCACTTGCATGGTGCCTGATTTTTAACTTGCCAAGTACAGCATCAAATGCCTCCTTCTGGCTGCCTATTCCCCACGTTAGATATTCTTTAAGTGTCAGCGCCGTCGTCCTCTCAGCATAATACACTCTTCTGGATTTGTAATAGTGGTCAGGTAACCACTGACATCACGGGGGGCACTTGCATGCTGAAAGAGTATTAGGCTTCACTTCCGAACTCCAACATTCCTGAACCTTGCTATTAATTCCACAAGTGCATGACTTGGACTGTTCTTAACTTCTTCCTGCATCTCCTATTGGCTCTTTTTTTTACTGTGCGTCACTGATGCCAGCTGTGGCAAAATCAGGTGAAATAATGTCTACAGCAGTGATGTGTGGTGGGGTGAGGTAGAGCCTTTCCTGTCATACTAACGTTTGCACCATAGATTTGACTGTTTAAATTATATGAAAAATACAAAGAATATGTTAGAAATATATTCTTTCTTTCTATTATTCTAATTATTTTTATAGTCAAAAGTCTATGACAGGTGAGGCAGTGCCTCCCCTGAATACCTTGCCGCACATCTCTGATCAAAACTCAACAAATTTACAGGAGTTTATATTGCTGCACCTTTGCATATGCCCACATGAACCCTTCGGCTTGTATACTGTGTGTAAATCTAGCTCTGGTACTAGACAGTGCCTCCTGAGCCATTTACCTCACCGCACGTCCACATTGTTGTTTTACAGCCACAACCTTTTTCCACCAAACCACCCTCAGTAGCTGCACCTGCAGCAGTAGGTCTAGTCTCCAAACTCAAAATAACTATGCCATCTCTAAATGTGATGGAGACAATAACTGTAGGAGATTTTTGAATCAAAGCTCAATTCAGTTTGAACTGTAACTTACACATTTTTCATTTGAGAGAGGCAAAGCGGAATGTCACCATTTTGTTAACAGGATAGGCCTTAGCTTGGGCATCTCAACTTTTGGAAATGAATGACTTTCTTTTGCATGACTGTAACATGCTTTTAGAAAAGTTTTTGATGAGCCTAGTTGAGTAATTTCCACAGCTAGTATCCTCTGCTTAGGACAAAGTACCTTATTCAGTAAGGATTGCAAAATTTGCGTTTCACATTGCACAGACGCAAGCAAAAATAGAGACAGACATTGCGTGCAGATCATGATTGCAATGCAGCCGATGTTTGACTGACAGGAAGCTGGCATTTCTGTGCAGAAACCTGCCATTTTCTGGGTGTGTCAGAGAAATGCAGGCGTGCCTAGGCGTTTTAAGGGAGGGTCTCTGAGCCTCTTGCATCGTAAGAATTGTGGACGACTTTGCCTGGCACAGATGGGAAAAATCTTCGATGTTCCATTAAATGCGTATGGTTTTGTGTCAGACCACATATTGTGATACATTCGCAATTTCTGCAGAGGGTGTTTTTTCTCTATTTCTGGGTGCCAGCATTTTCATTGCAGCAACTGCTTTTAGCACAAATTGCAATTTTTGTTCACACAAACTGGGAAAATAATTAATTCAGGTCAGAACCTATGCCTTTGTACTCTGGGCCTAATTCAGATCTGATCACAGCATCAAATTTGTTAGCTAATGGGCAAAACCATGTGCACTGCAGCGGGGGCAGATATAACATGTGCAGAGAGAGTTAGCCGTAACTAGGGATGTGCGCTGTGTGCCTGGGGCACAACCAGCCGCCACCAGAATCAATATTAAACGGGTGACTGTCAGCTCTGCCTCCCCTCCAAGCTGGAGCTTTCAGTGCCCCCCCGCCTCATAGTAACACTGAGCCACAATCATCTCTGCCTCCTTTACCCCCAAAGTCGGAGCTTATAGTGTAAAGCTACAAGTAATGCCTGCCCACCCCCTCCGCCTCGCGATCATCTCCGCCTCCTTACCCCTCCAAGCCAGAGCTCATAGTGTACGTGCAGCAGCACGGAAAGCTGTGAGTAATCCCCGCCCCGCCTTATGGTAACACTGAGCCCCCCACCAGCAGGAGCTTACAACAGCGACAGGCGACTCTGTGCAGAATGATGATCTGTGCTGCAGTGCCCGTCAAAGTTGATATCTGCATCCTCCCCCGGCTCCTGTTCAGGACATAAGGTAACCATAACATCAGCATAAACTATCGGCACAACATGGGATAGGAGGGAGGGTGGCCAAGCACAGGGGCAAACATATGATATTTCAGAGGGGAGGGTGGGTTATATATACACACCGTTATGTGTGAAAGGGAGCGCTGTCTGCCATAATGTGTAAAAGGGGACTCTGCTGTCGTAATGTGTAAATGGGGATTCTCTACCTGCTGTACTGTGTACAATTGGGCTCTAAGAGCTGTAATGTGTCAAAGAGGATTCTACCTGCCGTAATGTGTAAATGGGGACTCTGCCTGCCGTAAAGTGTCAAAGGAGATTCTACCTGCCATAATGTGTAAAAGGGGACTCTACCTGCCTTTATTTACATGCCGTAATGTGTAAATGGGGACTTTACCTGCCGTAATGTGTAATAGGCCCTACACACTGGGTGATAATTCTCAAAGATATGAACGATCTCGTTCATTAATGAACGAGATACCATTCATGTCTTTGAGTGTGGAGGCACCAGCGATGAACGATGTGTGGCCCTGCGCTCGTTCATCGCTGGTGCCCCGACGCCTGTGCATGCAGGCCAATATGGACGATCTCGTCCATATTTGCCTGCACTTCTACGGAGCCATGTGATGGGTGGATTGAAGAAACTTCACTCCCCCTGTCCTTCCCCCCCGCTGCCGGGTTGCCCGTTGGCCGTATCCGCCGTCGGGCAGCTCGATGGCGGATCATTAAATGTGTAGGGCCCTTAAAAGGGACTCTACCTGGTGTAATGTGTGTAAGTGGCACTACTGTTCGCGTAATATGAATTGGTATTATTTTGTGGCCACGCCCTTTCCCAATGAAGCCATACCCCTATATTTGTGGTGCGCGCCTACGCCGCACACTGGCCCTGTTTTAAATATGGGGAGGGGGTGCCGATGCGGTTTCTTGCGCAGAGCGCTAAAATGTTTAGTTACGGCACTGCTTCAGGGTGCAATGTACCAAATAGTGTTTAGCCAAAGGAACATTACATCTGATAATTGACAACTGGCAGGGCATATTGATAAAGTATATGTAGCTACATTATTGTATATTAGGTCACCATTCTCTTTTGATTCATAGCTTTACAAAAAATATTCTAACTCATGTATTTTTCTTTTTTCATTCTGGTCCAAAGCTAAAACAGATTTAGAGTCAGATGACATGGCACTGTTACCATTCTGTGATATCTTCAGCATTACAGTAGCTCAGTAAATTAAATAAAATTAGAGTAATAGATTACTTTTTTAAACTAGGAAAGGATACTACTAGATAGGTATATGCAAATAGTTTATGTGAATTTACTGTTTTTAATGCTGTATTCTGAAACTCAAGGCTGCCCATTTCAAATTTCAAGATTCAGCTCATACTGACATATTTCAATGTATTAAAGTATTCTCTATATATATTTTGTATCTTTGATTGATTGTGTAAACTATGACAATTGTGCTATGTATTTCATGTTTATTATCCACCAAAACATAATTGTGCAATCTTTTGTGAGAAATGTTTTTCTGATTGACGTACATTCCACTTGTACTATGGAATTCTGACAGTCCCTTAACAACTTATAATACCACCAGCGGGTAATGGAATGACTACAAATGATATAAATGATTAGCTATAAATCAGGTTACAGGAGGTAATGATTGGTTGGCATCACTGGCTTGTCTTTTGGGCCTCATTAGCACTATTGCTGTATTACTCTCTGGAATGGATGACCTCCATGTAGGCATTATACTAAGGGTTTCAACTAATTATTACTCTTGATAGTATAGCAGTATCATTAGTAGACAGATTTGGCAAGCTAAGCTCAGGCAACAGCTGACAGTGCCACTTTTTAATGGATCATCAATTAGTAAACCTGAAAAAAAAATGGATGTTAAGGCTAATGTTTTTCATAAGTCATTAGAATAAAAGTACTCAGAAGAGTTTTACTATAGTTAAGTGTTAGAATGAAAGAAACGTTTATATTCTTTTATCAAATAAAAAACTTGCTATATAAGAATAAAAGGATTCTAATAAAGAGCTATTGGTGTTACATATTTAAGCATTGAAAATATTTTGCATAATTTGTAAACTAATGTATTTCCTGTAGTAGCCACACATTTTGTTCTGTCCCTATGACTTAGAGGAATTTGCAAATATTTCTGTAGTTGGAATCACTGTATTTAATTTACTGCCCAAAACCTTTTATTAGTTCTTTCCCACATGAACATACACTTTTATACTTAATGCAAATTATTTGAAAAATCAGTTGAGTGTGAAGTCAGGATTATTGTTACTGAAGTTGTTATACAAATTAAAAGCAACAGGGCTTAGAGATACTAATTTTACTCCATTGCCTCAACTTTCTCTTGAAATATTTATGATTTTTATTGCCAAGGGTCATTGGGACGAAAATTTTCCATGAGAAATTGTGTTTTGTGTTTTTCATGATTAATAATTATATGCACAAGAATGTTTGCAATGGATTGAAAGTGAACTAAACACAGTGGAGGCAGCCATTTTGTGCGCATAACCAACCATTAGCCTACCAATTTTATAGAAACCAGTTGCATCACAGAGAAACTGCCAAATTAATATTATGAGGCCTGATATGAGGTAATGGCACTGATTGAATTGATAGGCTACATTCTCTTGATTTAACTCCCAAAATAGAGGCCTTCGTTGTGTGTAAGTAACAGGTCCACTTTGATAAATTGCTAACTTTGCTGTCCTGTGTTCAGGTAGTCACCGCCTCCAGGGGGAGTGTAAATTTGCCATGCAAGTGTGTGATCGCATGTGCATGCCGAGCTGCGAAAATCTACTTTGTGTAGTCTGTGCGCAGCCCAGGACTTACTCCTACAGTGCGATGAGAAGAGGCTGATTGGGGCCGGAGCTGACGTCAGACACCCTCCCTGAAAATGATTGGGCACGCCTGTTTCGGACACTCCCTGTAAATGCTCAGTTGCCACCCACAAACAGCCTCTTCCTGTCAATCACCTTGCAAACGCCCGTGCGATTGTATCTTTTGCACCATACCGTCGCTGACCGGCAATGCCCGTTGTTGTTGTCTGATGCGCTTGCGCACTGCAGTGCATGCGCAGTTAGAACCTGATCGTCGGCTGTGTGAAAAAATACAGCAGCGATGAGATCTGAATTACCCCCAATGAACGTTGCATTATTGACCACTGAATGTTATAATATATTGAAAATTATAAGTAACAATAATTGCTACTTTACTGTAATTGCAATACAAATGTACTCTATAAAGGTCTAAAGGCTTGTGGAGCTGGGGTACTGTTTTTCCCTTAATTGTAGTTCGTTTAATGACCTATTATGTTTTTCTTTTTGTTTGATTTTTATGAGCAGTGTTGTCAAGCATCTGATTGAGTGTTTTTTATTGGTGGCTTTTTTTTTGTATTTAAGTGCATTAGAACTTGCACTATTGTATAAGTAGCAAGGTTAAAATTGTATTATAATGCACTTTCGGTAATTTTACTGGTATTTTAAATTATTATGATCAGTGGCAGATTTTACCTATGGGCTGCAGAGCTACCCCCCCCCCCCCTCCCATTAATATCTGCCACCCACAGGGACCGCCTAGCAATGGCAGTGACTTCCCATAAAAAGCACTATCTGCCAATCACAGCCAGACAGTCAGTCCCAGTTGAGGTGATTTCTCCCCCTAGACTTCCAGACTGGATTCAGGGGGTCATTCCGAGTTGTTCGCTCGCTGGCGATTTTCGCAGCACAGCAATCAGGTAAAAATCGTCAAACTGTGCATGCGTATGCGCCGCAATGCATACGCGCATCGTACAGGTACAAAGAGCATCGTTGCTGTGCAATGGTTCTAGCGAAGAATCCATTCGCACAGCCGATCGCAAGGAGATTGACAGGAAGAGGGCGTTTATGGGTGTCAACTGACCGTTTTCTGTGAGTGTTTGGTAAAACGCAGGCGTGTTCAGGCGTTTGCAGGGCGGGTGTCTGACGTCAATTCCGGGATCTCCATCGTTGGATTCATTGCACAGGATAAGTAACTACAGGGCTAGTCTTGTTTTACACAAATGTTTTTGTACCGCTCGGCTGCAAAGGCGTTCGTACACTTGCAAAGCGAAAACACACTCCCCCATGGGCGGCGACAATGCGTTTGCACGGCTGCTAAAAGTAGCTACCGAGCGATCAACTCGGAATGAGGGCCTCAGATAGCACAGGGAGGGCTTCCCATGGGAAGCAACTCCCCTACTAATTCGTCAGCCCTTTTAGCAACATTGGATTAACCAAGCCAGTGACTACAGCAGCTGGGAGGAGATCAACCAGCCCCAACATCCAGACAGGTAAGTAGCCGCCACTGAATATGAGTAAAACAATTACAGCGTCAGTAGGGGAGATTTACTAACCATGACTGAATGACCTTACTCTGTTGGCAGTCACAGATTGTGTTGAAGAGGGAGGTTATTCTTCTTTGAGTAACCTGAGTGGGTTTATTCAGGGCCGGATTAAGCCTTTGGGGGGCCCGGGGAACTTAACAAAGGGGGGCCCTTCCCTACTCCTTCGGACTTTCCCCTCGTCATTCAGCAAGCCCGCAATTGCAAACAAAATAAATTATATTGGGGGAGGGGGGTATGTAACAGCCAATTTAATCACCTTAAATGTATACTGCCTGTTATCTTACTGCACTACATAAAATAAGATTTTACTTACCGATAAATCTATTTCTCGGAGTCCGTAGTGGATGCTGGGGTTCCTGAAAGGACCATGGGGAATAGCGGCTCCGCAGGAGACAGGGCACAAAAAGTAAAGCTTTTCCAGATCAGGTGGTGTGCACTGGCTCCTCCCCCTATGACCCTCCTCCAGACTCCAGTTAGGTACTGTGCCCGGACGAGCGTACACAATAAGGGAGGATTTTGAATCCCGGGTAAGACTCATACCAGCCACACCAATCACACCGTACAACTTGTGATCTAAACCCAGTTAACAGTATGATAACAGCGGAGCCTCTGAAAGATGGCTTCCTTCAACAATAACCCGAATTAGTTAACAATAACTATGTACAATTATTGCAGATAATCCGCACTTGGGATGGGCGCCCAGCATCCACTACGGACTCCGAGAAATAGATTTATCGGTAAGTAAAATCTTATTTTCTCTATCGTCCTAGTGGATGCTGGGGTTCCTGAAAGGACCATGGGGATTATACCAAAGCTCCCAAACGGGCGGGAGAGTGCGGATGACTCTGCAGCACCGAATGAGAGAACTCCAGGTCCTCCTTAGCCAGAGTATCAAATTTGTAAAATTTTACAAACGTGTTCTCCCCTGACCACGTAGCTGCTCGGCAAAGTTGTAATGCCGAGACCCCTCGGGCAGCCGCCCAAGATGAGCCCACCTTCCTTGTGGAGTGGGCCTTTACAGATTTAGGCTGTGGCAGGCCTGCCACAGAATGTGCAAGTTGGATTGTGCTACAGATCCAACGAGCAATCGTCTGCTTAGACGCAGGAGCACCCATCTTGTTGGGTGCATACAATATAAACAACGAGTCAGATTTTCTGACTCCAGCTGTCCTTGCAATATATATTTTTAATGCTCTGACAACGTCCAGTAACTTGGAGTCCTCCAAGTCACTTGTAGCCGCAGGCACTACAATAGGCTGGTTCAGATGAAATGCTGACACCACCTTAGGGAGAAAATGCGGACGAGTCCGCAGTTCTGCCCTGTCCGAATGGAAAATCAGATATGGGCTTTTGTAAGATAAAGCTGCCAGTTCTGACACTCTCCTGGCCGAAGCCAGGGCTAGAAGCATGGTCACTTTCCATGTGAGATATTTCAAATCCACCTTCTTTAGTGGTTCAAACCAATGAGATTTTAGAAAGTCCAAAACCACATTGAGATCCCACGGTGCCACTGGAGGCACCACAGGAGGCTGTATATGTAGCACTCCCTTAACAAAGGTCTGGACTTCAGGGACTGAAGCCAATTCTTTTTGAAAGAAAATCGACAGGGCCGAAATTTGAACCTTAATAGATCCCAATTTGAGACCCATAGACAATCCTGATTGCAGGAAATGTAGGAATCGACCCAGTTGAAATTCCTCCGTCGGAGCACTCCGATCTTCGCACCACGCAACATATTTTCGCCAAATTCGGTGATAATGTTGCACGGTTACTTCCTTCCTTGCTTTAATCAAAGTAGGAATGACTTCTTCCGGCATGCCTTTTTCCTTTAGGATCCGGCGTTCAACCGCCATGCCGTCAAACGCAGCCGCGGTAAGTCTTGAAACAGACAGGGACCCTGCTGAAGCAAGTCCCTCCTTAGAGGTAGAGGCCACGGATCTTCCGTGATCATCTCTTGAAGTTCCGGGTACCAAGTCCTTCTTGGCCAATCCGGAACCACTAGTATCGTCCTTACGCCTCTTTGCCGTATAATTCTCAATACTTTTGGTATGAGAGGCAGAGGAGGAAACACATACACCGACTGGTACACCCAAGGCGTTACCAGCGCGTCCACAGCTATTGCCTGCGGATCTCTTGACCTGGCGCAATACCTGTCCAGTTTTTTGTTGAGGCGAGACGCCATCATGTCCACCATTGGTCTTTCCCAACGGGTTACCAGCAAGTGGAAGACTTCTGGATGAAGTCCCCACTCTCCCGGGTGAAGATCGTGTCTGCTGAGGAAGTCTGCTTCCCAGTTGTCCACTCCCGGGATGAACACTGCTGACAGTGCTATCACATGATTCTCTGCCCAGCGAAGAATCCTTGCAGCTTCTGCCATTGCACTCCTGCTTCTTGTGCCGCCCTGTCTGTTCACATGGGCGACTGCCGTGATGTTGTCCGACTGGATCAACACCGGTTTTCCCTGAAGCAGAGGTTCTGCCTGGCTTAGAGCATTGTATATTGCTCTTAGTTCCAGAATGTTTATGTGAAGAGACGTTTCCAGGCTCGTCCATACTCCCTGGAAGTTTCTTCCTTGTGTGACTGCTCCCCAGCCTCTCAGGCTGGCGTCCGTGGTCACCAGGATCCAATCCTGTATGCCGAATCTGCGGCCCTCCAATAGATGAGCACTCTGCAACCACCACAGAAGAGACACCCTTGTCCTTGGAGACAGGGTTATCCGCAGGTGCATCTGAAGATGCGACCCTGACCATTTGTCCAACAGATCCCTTTGGAAAATTCTTGCGTGGAATCTGCCGAATGGAATTGCTTCGTAAGAAGCCACCATTTTTCCCAGGACTCTTGTGCATTGATGTACAGACACCTTTCCTGGTTTTAGGAGGTTCCTGACAAGCTCGGATAACTCCTTGGCTTTTTCCTCCGGGAGAAAAACCTTTTTCTGAACCGTGTCCAGAATCATCCCTAGGAACAGCAGACGAGTTGTCGGCATTAACTGGGATTTTGGAATATTCAGAATCCACCCGTGCTGTTTTAGCACTTCTTGCGACAGTGCTAATCCCATCTCTAGCTGTTCTCTGGACCTTGCCCTTATTAGGAGATCGTCCAAGTATGGGATAATTAATATGCCTTTTCTTCGAAGAAGAATCATCATCTCGGCCATTACCTTTGTAAAGACCCGAGGTGCCGTGGACAATCCGAACGGCAGCGTCTGAAACTGATAGTGACAGTTTTGTACAACGAACCTGAGGTACCCCTGGTGTGAGGGGTAAATTGGAACGTGGAGATACGCATCCTTGATGTCCAAGGATACCATAAAGTCCCCCTCTTCCAGGTTCGCTATCACTGCTCTGAGTGACTCCATCTTGAACTTGAACTTCTTTATGTACAGGTTCAAGGACTTCAGATTTAGAATAGGCCTTACCGAGCCATCCGGCTTCGGTACCACAAAAAGAGTGGAATAATACCCCTTCCCTTGTTGTAGAAGAGGTACCTTGACTATCACCTGCTGAGAGTACAGCTTGTGAATGGCTTCCAAAGCCGTCTCCCTTTCGGAGGGGGACGTTGGTAAAGCAGACTTCAGGAAACGGCGAGGTGGATCTGTCTCTAATTCCAACCTGTACCCCTGAGATATTATCTGCAGGATCCAGGGATCTACCTGCGAGTGAGCCCACTGCGCGCTGTAATTTTTGAGACGACCACCCACCGTCCCCGAGTCCGCTTGAGAAGCCCCAGCGTCATGCTGAGGCTTTTGTAGAAGCCGGGGAAGGCTTCTGTTCCTGGGAAGGAGCTGCCTGTTGCTGTCTCTTCCCTCGACCTCTGCCTCGTGGCAGATATGAATAGCCCTTTGCTCTCTTATTTTTAACGGAACGAAAGGGCTGCGGTTGAAAAGTCGGTGCCTTTTTCTGTTGGGGAGTGACTTGAGGTAGAAAGGTGGATTTCCCGGCTGTAGCCGTGGCCCCCAAATCTGATAGACCGACTCCAAATAACTCCTCCCCTTTATACGGCAAAACTTCCATATGTCGTTTTGAATCCGCATCGCCTGTCCACTGTCGCGTCCATAAAGCTCTTCTGGCCGAAATGGACATAGCACTTACCCGTGATGCCAGTGTGCAGATATCCCTCTGTGCATCACGCATATAAAGAAATGCATCCTTTATTTGTTCTAACGACAGTAAAATATTGTCCCTGTCCAGGGTATCAATATTTTCAATCAGGGACTCTGACCAAACTACCCCAGCACTGCACCTCCAGGCAGTCGCTATAGCTGGTCGTAGTATAACACCTGCATGTGTGTATATACTTTTTTGGATATTTTCCATCCTCCTATCTGATGGATCTTTAAGTGCGGCCGTCTCAGGAGAGGGTAACGCCACTTGTTTAGATAAGCGTGTTAGCGCCTTGTCCACCCTAGGAGGTGTTTCCCAGCGCTCCCTAACCTCTGGCGGGAAAGGGTATAATGCCAATAATTTCTTTGAAATTATCAGCTTTTTATCAGGGGCAACCCACGCTTCATTACACACGTCATTTAATTCTTCTGATTCAGGAAAAACTATAGGTAGTTTTTTCACACCCCACATAATACCCTGTTTAGTGGTACCTGTAGTATCAGCTAAATGTAACGCCTCCTTCATTGCCAAAATCATATAACGTGTGGCCCTACTGGAAAATACGGTTGATTCGTCACCGTCACCACTGGAGTCAGTGCCTGTGTCTGGGTCTGTGTCGACCGACTGAGGCAAAGGGCGTTTCACAGCCCCTGACGGTGTTTGAGTCGCCTGGACAGGCACTAATTGATTGTCCGTCCGTCTCATGTCGTCAAACGACTGCTTTAGCGTGTTGACACTATCCCGTAGTTCCATAAATAAAGGCATCCATTCTGGTGTCGACTCCCTAGGGGGTGACATCCTCATATTTGGCAATTGCTCCGCCTCCACACCAATATCGTCCTCATACATGTCGACACACACGTACCGACACACAGCAGACACACAGGGAATGCTCCTAACGAAGACAGGACCCACTAGCCCTTTGGGGAGACAGAGGGAGAGTTTGCCAGCACACACCAAAAGCGCTATATATAACAGGGATAGCCTTATAATAAGTGCTCCCTTATAGCTGCTTTATATATATCAAAATATCGCCATAAATTTGCCCCCCCTCTCTGTTTTACCCTGTTTCTGTAGTGCAGTGCAGGGGAGAGACCTGGGAGCCGTCCTGACCAGCGGAGCTGTGAGAGGAAATGGCGCCGTGTGCTGAGGAGATAGGCCCCGCCCCTTTTCCGGCGGGCTCGTCTCCCGCTATTTAGTGAATCCAGGCAGGGGTTAAATATCTCCATATAGCCTCTGGGGGCTATATGTGAGGTATTTTTAGCCTTTATATAGGTTACATTTGCCTCCCAGGGCGCCCCCCCCCAGCGCCCTGCACCCTCAGTGACTGCGTGTGAAGTGTGCTGAGAGGAAAATGGCGCACAGCTGCAGTGCTGTGCGCTACCTTTAGAAGACTGCAGGAGTCTTCAGCCGCCGATTCTGGACCTCTTCTGACTTCAGCATCTGCAAGGGGGCCGGCGGCGCGGCTCCGGTGACCATCCAGGCTGTACCTGTGATCGTCCCTCTGGAGCTGATGTCCAGTAGCCAAGAAGCCAATCCATCCTGCACGCAGGTGAGTTCACTTCTTCTCCCCTCAGTCCCTCGTTGCAGTGATCCTGTTGCCAGCAGGACTCACTGTAAAATAAAAAACCTAAGCTAAACTTTTTCTAAGCAGCTCTTTAGGAGAGCCACCTAGATTGCACCCTTCTCGGCCGGGCACAAAAATCTAACTGGAGTCTGGAGGAGGGTCATAGGGGGAGGAGCCAGTGCACACCACCTGATCTGGAAAAGCTTTACTTTTTGTGCCCTGTCTCCTGCGGAGCCGCTATTCCCCATGGTCCTTTCAGGAACCCCAGCATCCACTAGGACGATAGAGAAAATAAATTAACAGGAAACATAATCCATGAAATAAAAAGCAGAAAAGCATGTGAAAGCTGGGGGCCTCAGGCAAGCAGGGGAGGAGCACATAATTGTGAAGAAGCATATTATATATATATATATATATATATATATATATAATTCGTTATACAGCAGAGGTGAGTGACCAGTCAGGGTCCCGGGCAGCCAGTGCTTGCTCCTTCCTCACACAAGTACAGAGCAGTCACCAGACTGGCCCCCTCGCTGCTCACTGCAATCCTCACTCATGGCACATAGACTATAGAGTGCAGGGTGAGAAGATATAGAGCCGCCGCTATCCAGTGCCGCCTGCGTCCACCCCACCCGCAATAATCACTTTAACTTTTTTACCTCCCCTCCTCCCGTCTTCACTCAGTACCTCTTCAGTACCGCTGCAGCCGCTGCCTCTGTGGATCTCCTCCTCCCGGCTCCCATGCGACACACATACAATCCCCCTGATTTGGCGGCTGCATAATCCAGGGGCAGTGACGATGTCTCAGGTACCGACAAAGGTGGGGAGGGGCCGCACAGTCTCCTCTAGCACTGCGGGACCCATCGGGGGACGCCTGTAAAAATAACAAATAAACTCAGTTTGGAAGCCATATGTGTGCTTTGGCCGGGGGCCCCCCTTGTAGGGGGGCCCGGGGCACTGAACCCCCATGCCCCGCCCCTTAATCCGGCTCTGGGCTTATTCCGCTACTCCTAGGGTATAGGGATTCCATCTCACTGTCAGTAACTGCCTGTTACTTACTCCTCCCATAGTGTCGTGAGTGAGTAACTTGCTGTCTCTAGCAGTCTCCTACATCAACAACTGCTTTCTTCTGGGTATGAATAGTTACACTGCTGCAACACCCACTGAGTGGTGTGAGGTTATTCTCCACTGCTCACTATAGATCAGTCTGCTCTTGGTAGCAGATCAAGGGGGTCATTTCGAGTTGATCGCTCGCTGACGTTTTTCGCAGCGCAGCGAACAGGTTACTACTGTGCATGCGTATGCACCGCAATGCGCTGGTGCGTTATACGAGTACAAAGCGGTTCATTGCTGGGTGGTGGATTTAACGAAAAATCCATTGGCACAGCCGATTACAAGGAGATTGACAGGAAAAAGGCGTATGTGGGTGGCAACTGACCGTTTTCAGGGAGTGTTTGGAAAATCGCAGGCGTGTCCATGCGTTTGCTGGGCGGGTGTCTGACGTCAATTCCAGGACCAAAAAGACTGAAGTGATCGCAAGGGCTGAGTAAGTCCAGAGCTACTCAGAAACTGCAAAAAACTTTATTGTCCCGCTCGGCTACACACGTGTTTGCACACTTGCAAAGCAAAAATATACTCCCCCCGTGAGCGCCGACTATGCGTTTGCACGGCTGCTAAAAGTAGCTAGCGAGCGATCAACTCAGAATGGAGACACTGGGTTCTAGCACAAAGAATAGAATCGTGTTTTGCACTGTTTTGGTTGTCACAGGGTACAAGCAGGCATTTTCTTGAAAGCAAGAATATGTTTATTTTTCCTAATTAAGGGGTATATTTACTAAGGTGTGAGTTTTTTTAGAAGTGGAAATGTTGCCAATAGCAACCAATCAGATTACACTAAACATTCATCTAGCTGCTTCTAGAAGATAACAGTTAGAATCTGATTGGTTGCTATGGGCAACATCGCTACACTCCTTAGTAAATATTAGTGATGAGCACCGGAAATTTTTCGGGTTTTGTGTTTTGGTTTTGGGTTCGGTTCCGCGGCCGTGTTTTGGGTTCGAACGCGTTTTGGCAAAACCTCACCGAATTTTTTTTGTCGGATTCGGGTGTGTTTTGGATTCGGGTGTTTTTTTCAAAAAACCCTAAAAAACAGCTTAAATCATAGAATTTGGGGGTCATTTTGATCCCAAAGTATTATTAACCTCAATAACCATAATTTCCACTCATTTTCAGTCTATTCTGAACACCTCACACCTCACAATATTATTTTTAGTCCTAAAATTTGCACCGAGGTCGCTGGATGGCTAAGCTAAGCGACCCAAGTGGCCGACACAAACACCTGGCCCATCTAGGAGTGGCACTGCAGTGTCACGCAGGATGGCCCTTCCAAAAAACACTCCCCAAACAGCACATGACGCAAAGAAAAAAAGAGGCGCAATGAGGTAGCTGTGTGAGTAAGCTAAGCGACCCTAGTGGCCGACACAAACACCTGGCCCATCTAGGAGTGGCACTGCAGTGTCACGCAGGATGGCCCTTCCAAAAAACACTCCCCAAACAGCACATGACGCAAAGAAAAAAAGAGGCGCAATGAGGTAGCTGTGTGAGTAAGCTAAGCGACCCTAGTGGCCGACACAAACACCTGGCCCATCTAGGAGTGGCACTGCAGTGTCACGCAGGATGGCCCTTCCAAAAAACACTCCCCAAACAGCACATGACGCAAAGAAAAAAAGAGGCGCAATGAGGTAGCTGTGTGAGTAAGCTAAGCGACCCTAGTGGCCGACACAAACACCTGGCCCATTTAGGAGTGGCACTGCAGTGTCACGCAGGATGGCCCTTCCAAAAAACACTCCCCAAACAGCACATGACGCAAAGAAAAAAAGAGGCGCAATGAGGTAGCTGTGTGAGTAAGCTAAGCGACCCTAGTGGCCGACACAAACACCTGGCCCATCTAGGAGTGGCACTGCAGTGTCACGCAGGATGGCCCTTCCAAAAAACACTCCCCAAACAGCACATGACGCAAAGAAAAAAAGAGGCGCAATGAGGTAGCTGTGTGAGTAAGCTAAGCGACCCTAGTGGCTGACACAAACACCTGGCCCATCTAGGAGTGGCACTGCAGTGTCACGCAGGATGGCCCTTCCAAAAAACACTCCCCAAACAGCACATGACGCAAAGAAAAAAAGAGGCGCAATGAGGTAGCTGTGTGAGTAAGCTAAGCGACCCTAGTGGCCGACACAAACACCTGGCCCATCTAGGAGTGGCACTGCAGTGTCACGCAGGATGGCCCTTCCAAAAAACACCCCCGAAACAGCACATGACGCAAAGAAAAATGAAAGAAAAAAGAGGTGCAAGATGGAATTGTCCTTGGGCCCTCCCACCCACCCTTATGTTGTATAAACAGGACATGCACACTTTAACCAACCCATCATTTCAGTGACAGGGTCTGCCACACGACTGTGACTGAAATGACGGGTTGGTTTGGACCCCCACCAAAAAAGAAGCAATTAATCTCTCCTTGCACAAACTGGCTCTACAGAGGCAAGATGTCCACCTCATCATCATCCTCCGATATATCACCGTGTACATCCCCCTCCTCACAAATTATCAATTCGTCCCCACTGGAATCCACCATCTCAGCTCCCTGTGTACTTTGTGGAGGCAATTGCTGCTGGTGAATGTCTCCACGGAGGAATTGATTATAATTCATTTTAATGAACATCATCTGCTCCACATTTTCTGGATGTAACCTCGTACGCCGATTGCTGACAAGGTGAGCGGCGGCACTAAACACTCTTTCGGAGTACACACTTGTGGGAGGGCAACTTAGGTAGAATAAAGCCAGTTTGTGCAAGGGCCTCCAAATTGCCTCTTTTTCCTGCCAGTATAAGCACGGACTGTCTGACGTGCCTACTTGGATACGGTCACTCATATAATCCTCCACCATTCTTTCAATGGGGAGAGAATCATATGCAGTGACAGTAGACGACATGTCCGTAATCGTTGTCAGGTCCTTCAGTCCGGACCAGATGTCAGCATCAGCAGTCGCTCCAGACTGCCCTGCATCACCGCCAGCGGGTGGGCTCGGAATTCTGTGCCTTTTCCTCGCACCCCCAGTTGCGGGAGAATGTGAAGGAGGAGATGTTGACAGGTCACGTTCCGCTTGACTTGACAATTTTGTCACCAGCAGTTCTTTGAACCCCAGCAGACTTGTGTCTGCCGGATAGAGAGATCCAAGGTAGGTTTTAAATCTAGGATCGAGCACGGTGGCCAAAATGTAGTGCTCTGATTTCAACAGATTGACCACCCGTGAATCCTTGTTAAGCGAATTAAGGGCTCCATCCACAAGTCCCACATGCCTAGCGGAATCGCTCTGTGTTAGCTCCTCCTTCAATGTCTCCAGCTTCTTCTGCAAAAGCCTGATGAGGGGAATGACCTGACTCAGGCTGGCAGTGTCTGAACTGACTTCACGTGTGGCAAGTCCAAAAGGTTGCAGAACCTTGCACAACGTTGAAATCATTCTCCACTGCGCTTGAGACAGGTGCATTCCACCTCCTATATCGTGCTCAGTTGTATAGGCTTGAATGGCCTTTTGCTGCTCCTCCAACCTCTGAAGCATATAGAGGGTTGAATTCCACCTCGTTACCACTTCTTGCTTCAGATGATGGCAGGGCAGGTTCAGGCGTTTTTGGTGGTGCTCCAGTCTTCTGTACGTGGTGCCTGTACGCCGAAAGTGTCCCGCATTTCTTCTGGCCACCGACAGCATCTCTTGCACGCCCCTCTCGTTTTTTAAATAATTCTGCACCACCAAATTCAAGGTATGTGCAAAACATGGGACGTGCTGGAATTTGCCCAGATTTAATGCACACACAATATTGCTGGCGTTGTCCGATGCCACAAATCCACAGGAGAGTCCAATTGGGGTAAGCCATTCTGCGATGATCTTCCTCAGTTGCCGTAAGAGGTTTTTAGCTGTGTGCGTATTCTGGAAAACGGTGATACAAAGCGTAGCCTGCCTAGGAAAGAGTTGGCGTTTGCGAGATGCTGCTACTGGTGCCGCCGCTGCTGTTCTTGCGGCGGGAGTCCATACATCTACCCAGTGGGCTGTCACAGTCATATAGTCCTGAGCCTGCCCTGCTCCACTTGTCCACATGTCCGTGGTTAAGTGGACATTGGGTACAACTGCATTTTTTAGGACACTGGTGAGTCTTTTTCTGAGGTCTGTGTACATTTTAGGTATCGCCTGCCTAGAGAAATGGAACCTAGATGGTATTTGGTACCGGGGACACAGTACCTCCAACAAGTCTCTAGTTGCCTCTGCAGTAATGATGGATACCGGAACCACGTTTCTCACCACCCAGGATGCCAAGGCCTCAGTTATCCGCTTTGCAGCAGGATGACTGCTGTGATATTTCATCTTCCTCGCAAAGGACTGTTGGACAGTCAATTGCTTGGTGGAAGTAGTAAAAGTGGTCTTACGAGTACGACTTCCCCTCTGGGATGACCATCGACTCCCAGCAGCAACAACAGCATCGCCAGCAGCAGTAGGCGTTACACGCAAGGATGCATCGGAGGAATCCCAGGCAGGAGAGGACTCGTCATAATTGCCAGTGACATGGCCTGCAGGACTATTGGCATTCCTGGGGAAGGAGGAAATTGACACTGAGGGAGTTGGTGGGGTGGTTTGCGTGAGCTTGGTTACAAGAGGAAGGGATTTACTGGTCAGTGGACTGCTTCCGCTGTCGCCCAAAGTTTTTGAACTTGTCACTGACTTATGATGAATGCGCTGCAGGTGACGTATAAGGGAGGATGTTCCGAGGTGGTTAACGTCCTTACCCCTACTTATTACAGCTTGACAAAGGCAACACACGGCTTGACAAATGTTGTCCGCATTTCTGTTGAAATACTTCCACACCGAAGAGCTGATTTTTTTGGTATTTTCACCAGGCATGTCAATGGCCCTATTCCTCCCACGGACAACAGGTGTCTCTCCGGGTGCCTGACTTAAACAAACCACCTCACCATCAGAATCCTCCTGGTCAATTTCCTCCCCAGCGCCAGCAACACCCATATCCTCCTCATCCTGGTGTACTTCAACACTGACATCTTCAATCTGACTATCAGGAACTGGACTGCGGGTGCTCCTTCCAGCACTTGCAGGGGGCGTGCAAATGGTGGAAGGTGCATGCTCTTCACGTCCAGTGTTGGGAAGGTCAGGCATCGCAAACAACACAATTGGACTCTCCTTGTGGATTTGTGATTTCGAAGAACGCACAGTTCTTTGCTGTGCTTTTGCCAGCTTGAGTCTTTTCATTTTTCTAGAGAGAGGCTGAGTGCTTCCATCCTCATGTGAAGCTGAACCACTAGCCATGAACATAGGCCAGGGCCTCAGCCGTTCCTTGCCACTCCGTGTGGTAAATGGCATATTGGCAAGTTTACGCTTCTCCTCCGACAATTTTATTTTAGATTTTTGAGTCCTTTTTTTACTGATATTTGGTGTTTTGGATTTTACATGCTCTGTACTATGACATTGGGCATCGGCCTTGGCAGACGACGTTGCTGGCATTTCATCGTCTCGTCCATGACTAGTGGCAGCAGCTTCAGCACGAGGTGGAAGTCGATCTTGATCTTTCCCTATTTTTGGAACCTCAACATTTTTGTTCTCCATATTTTAATAGGCACAACTAAAAGGCACCTCAGGTAAACAATGGAGATGGATGGATACTAGTATACTTATGGATGGACGAGCGACTGCCGACACAGAGGTAGCTACAGCCGTGGACTACCGTACTGCGTCTGCTGCTAATATAGACTGGATGATAATGATATAAAAAATATATATATATATCACTACTGCAGCCGGACAGGTATATATTATATAATGACGGACCTGCTGGACACTGTCAGCTCAGCACTGCAGACTCCTAAAGTAAGCTACTAGTATCAAGAAGATAGAAAAAAAAAAAAACACCACAGGTAGGTGGTATACAATTATGGATGGACGAGCGACTGCCGACACAGAGGTAGCTACAGCCGTGGACTACCGTACTGCGTCTGCTGCTAATATAGACTGGATGATAATGATATAAAAAATATATATATATATCACTACTGCAGCCGGACAGGTATATATTATATAATGACGGACCTGCTGGACACTGTCAGCTCAGCACTGCAGACTCCTAAAGTAAGCTACTAGTATCAAGAAGATAGGAAAAAAAAAAACACCACGGGTAGGTGATATACAATTATGGATGGACGAGCGACTGCCAACACAGAGGTAGCTATAGCCGTGGACTACCGTACTGCGTCTGCTGCTAATATAGACTGGATGATAATGAGATATAAAATATATATATATCACTACTGCAGCCGGACAGGTATATATTATATAATGACGGACCTGCTGGACACTGTCAGCTCAGCACTGCAGACTCCTAAAGTAAGCTACTAGTAGCATCAAGAAGATAGAAAAAAAAAAAAAACACCACAGGTAGGTGGTATACAATTATGGATGGACGAGCGACTGCCGACACAGAGGTAGCTACAGCCGTGGACTACCGTACTGCGTCTGCTGCTAATATAGACTGGATGATAATGAGATATAAAATATATATATATCACTACTGCAGCCGGACAGGTATATATTATATAATGACGGACCTGCTGGACACTGTCAGCTCAGCACTGCAGACTCCTAAAGTAAGCTACTAGTATCAAGAAGATAGGAAAAAAAAAACCACCACGGGTAGGTGGTATACAATTATGGATGGACGAGCGACTGCCGACACAGAGGTAGCTACAGCCGTGGACTACCGTACTGCGTCTGCTGCTAATATAGACTGGATGATAATGAGATATAAAATATATATATATATCACTACTGCAGCCGGACAGGTATATATTATATAATGACGGACCTGCTGGACACTGTCAGCAGAATGCGTTTATAGAATAAAAACACCACACGACGAGTGTTTAACTTTTTCAGGCAGACAATCACAATATACTGGTGGTCAGTGGTCACTGGTCAGTCACACTGGCAGTGGCACTCTGGCAGCAAAAGTGTGCACTGTTAAAATATGTACTCCTGCTATAACTGCTCCCCAGTCTCCCCCACAATTAAGCTGTGTGAGCAGTGAGCACTCAGCACAGTCAGATATACAGTATTACATAGATGATGCAGCACACTGAGGGCACACTGAGGCTGAGCACAGATATGGTATGTGACTGTGTCACACTGTGTATCGTTTTTTTTTCAGGCAGAGAACGGATTAATTAAACTGGTGGTCACTGGTCACACTATCAGCAAGTAGTACTCCTAATATGCTCCCCAAAATTAGTAAATCAAGTGTCTCTACTACTCTCTAGTCTACTCTAAACGGAGAGGACGCCAGCCACGTCCTCTCCCTATCAATCTCAATGCACGTGTGAAAATGGCGGCGACGCGCGGCTCCTTATATAGAATCCGAGTCTCGCGATAGAATCCGAGCCTCACGAGAATCCGACAGCGGGATGATGACGTTCGGGCGCGCTCGGGTTAACCGAGCAAGGCGGGAAGATCCGAGTCTGCCTCGGACCCGTGTAAAAAGCGTGAAGTTCGGGTGGGTTCGGTTTCCGAGAAACCGAACCCGCTCATCACTAGTAAATATACCCCTAAATATCTTTAGAAAGTCAGTCAAAGGCCAAAACTAATGGTGCTAGGAACTCCACCACATACAGGGGAAAATGTACTAAGCAGTGATAAGCGTGGAGAAATGAGCCAGTGGAGAAGTTGCCCATGGCAACCAATCAGCTGCTCTGTATAATATGAAAGTATGCAAATTATAAATGTTACTTCACTGCTGATTGGTTGCCATGGGCAACTTCTCCACTGCCTCACTTCTCCGCTCTTTTCGCTGCTTAGTACATATCCCCTACAAGATGTTACAGAACTCTCCTCCCAAAATGGTCAGAGAATATTCTCTCTGCACTCACAAAGCCTTTTTAATATTGAAGAAGTTCACAGAACAGCTGGGCAAAGTGTACAAGCCTTTCTGCAGCGGGGTACACTGGGGTTCCACAGGAATAACATCGGGGTGTAGAGTTGGATCTTGAGCTGAGGCACCAACAGGCTAAAAGCTTTGACTGTTCCCAGGATGTATAGCGCCGCCTCCACTATAACCCCGCCTCCATGCACAGGAGTTCAGTTTGTAAGTTGGTGCCTGCAGTGCAGGCAGCTAACAGTGAGGGCTGCGCTGAGCAGCCCTGAAAAGAGTTTTTATGAAGATAGAAGACTACAAGGGCCGCAGGATAGGCACTTAAAAGTGCTATATGTCATTGTGACATATCATGCTGCGGCTCCCTCACCTCCCCCGGTGGAGCTGTATACTCCTGCACCCTGGTTGTCGGGTACTTACAGTGGAGGGCTCTGGTTCTTCACCTAGGGCACACACACCTGCCGCAGCTCTCCGGGATCACGTCGCCGTATCAAGGGAGGAGGTAAGAGGGTCCCCCAGACGGGACCCATTGGAAATCGCGATCTGGCGCGGTCTTAAGGAGATGGACCGTGCGTGCTGGCGTGGACACTGTGGCCGTACAGGGACCACACTAGACCACCAGGTCACAGGTCGGATTACCTCATAATCCGTTTTACTAAGGCCCGCAGTACCCGGTGGAGAAGTCCAGCAAGGGGATAAGGCTCTGACCTGTAGCCCCTCCCCCAGCCCCAGGCGCCATTTACTGCTAATGTTCCCACACTGGAGCTGCTTCTCTTAGCCTCCCTCACTCCCTGTCAGCGTTTGGGCGCCATTACATACATGCTGAGCTGACTTTGGGACTGCTGGGCAATGTCTCCTCTGTAAAGCCGCCTGCATCATCAGCGCTGTGCATTTACAGGACACTTAAGTATTCTACAAGTCTTTAGACTAGTGATGTGCACCGGACATTTTTCGGGTTTTGTGTTTTGGTTTTGGATTCGGTTCCGCGGCCGTGTTTTGGATTCGGACGCGTTTTGGCAAAACCTCACCGAATTTTTTTTGTCGGATTCGGGTGTGTTTTGGATTCGGGTGTTTTTTTCAAAAAATCCTAAAAAACAGCTTAAATCATAGAATTTGGGGGTCATTTTGATCCCATAGTATTATTATCCTCAATTACCATAATTTCCACTCATTTTCAGTCTATTCTGAACACCTCACAATATTATTTTTAGTCCTACAATTTGCACCGAGGTCGCTGGATGGCTAAGCTAAGCGACACAAGTGGCCGACACAAACACCTGGCCCATCTAGGAGTGGCACTGCAGTGTCAGGCAGGATGGCACTTCAAAAAAATTGTCCCCAAACAGCACATGATGCAAAGAAAAAAAGAGGTGCACCAAGGTCGCTGTGTGACTAAGCTAAGCGACACAAGTGGCCGACACAAACACCTGCCCCATCTAGGAGTGGCACTGCAGTGTCAAGACAGGATGGCACTTCAAAAAAATTGTCCCCAAACAGCACATGATGCAAAGAAAAAAAAGAGGCGCACCAAGGTCGCTTTGTGACTAAGCTAAGCGACACAAGTGGCCGACACAAACACCTGGCCCATCTAGGAGTGGCACTGCAGTGTCAAGACAGGATGGCACTTCAAAAAAATTGTCCCCAAACAGCACATGATGCAAAGAAAAAAAGAGGCGCACCAAGGTCGCTGTGTGACTAAGCTAAGCGACACAAGTGGCCGACACAAACACCTGGCCCATCTAGGAGTGACACTGCAGTGTCAAGACAGGATGGCACTTCAAAAAAATTGTCCCCAAACAGCACATGATTCAAAGAAAAAAAGAGGCGCACCACAGGTATAGAATGTAGATGGATAGAATACTTAATGACGACACAGAGGTAGGCACAGCAGTGGCCTTCCGTATCGTACTGCTATATATAGTATACTGGTGGTTACTGTGTCAGCAAACTGCAAAACTAAAATGCACCACAGGTATAGAATGTAGATGGATAGTATACTTAATGACGACACAGAGGTAGGCACAGCAGTGGCCTTCCGTATCGTACTGCTATATATAGTATACTGGTGGTCACTGTGTCAGCAAACTGCAAAACTAAAATGCACCACAGGTATAGAATGTAGATGGATAGTATACTTAATGACGACACAGAGGTAGGCACAGCAGTGGCCTTCCGTATCGTACTGCTATATATAGTATACTGGTGGTCATTGTGTCAGCAAACTGCAAAACTAAAATACACCACAGGTATAGAATGTAGATGGATAGTATACTTAATGACGACACAGAGGTAGGCACAGCAGTGGCCTTCCGTATCGTACTGCTATATATAGTATACTGGTGGTCACTGTGTCAGCAAACTGCAAAACTAAAATGCACCACAGGTATAGAATGTAGATGGATAGTATACTTAATGACGACACAAAGGTAGGCACAACAGTGGCCTTCCGTATCGTACTGCTATATATAATATCCTGGTGGTCACTGTGTCAGCAAACTGCAAAACTAAAATGCACCACAGGTATAGAATGTAGATGGATAGTATACTTAATGACGACACAGAGGTAGGCACAGCAGTGGCCTTCCGTATCGTACTGCTATATATAGTATACTGGTGGTCACTGTGTCAGCAAACTGCAAAACTAAAATGCACCACAGGTATAGAATGTAGATGGATTGTATACTTAATGACGACACAGAGGTAGGCACAGCAGTGGCCTTCCGTATCGTACTGCTATATATAGTATATTGGTGGTCACTGGTCAGCAAAACTCTGCACTGTACTCCTCCTATATAATATTAATTATACTGGTGGTCCCCAGTCCCCACAATGAAGCAGCACACTGAGCACAGATATGGAGTGTTTTTCAGGCAGACAACGTATACTGGTGGTCACTGTCAGCAAAACTCTGCACTGTACTCCTGCTATATAATACAGCTGCTCCCCAGTCCCCACAATTAAGCAGTGTGAGCACAGATATATGCAGCACACTGAGCACAGATATGGAGCGTTTTCTTCAGGCAGAGAACGGATAAAACTGGTGGTCACTTATCAGCAAAACTCTGCACTGTACTCCTCCTAACAGCTGCTCCCCAGTCCTCCCCACAATTAAGCAATAAAGCAATCAAGTTCAACAATAAACGGAGAGGACGCCAGCCACGTCCTCTCCCTATCATCTCCAATGCACGAGTGAAAATGGCGGCGACGCGCGGCTGCTTATATAGAATCTGAATCTCGCGAGAATCCGACAGCGGGATGATGACGTTTTGGCGCGCTTGGGTTAGCTGAGCAAGGTGGGAAGGTTCGAACCTGCCTCGGACCCGTGTAAAATGGGTGAAGTTCGGGGGGGTTCGGTTTCCGAGAAACCGAACCCGCTTATCACTACTTTAGACAGTGTTAGTTAAGAACAAGTGCATACATCCAGGGTTACTTAGTACAATTACCCTGTGATATATCTATATTTATACATAGCTTTACTTAAGTACTGCAGTTACTTAGTATTGCTAGTCCAGTGCAGTTTTATTGTTGTTTGTGATAATTTCTGCATTGTACATGTAACTGTGTGTATGCCAATAGCTGCTGTGTGATTTCCATTGTGTGACCAGCATACCGGCGCCGGGAGCCCGACCGCCGGCATACCGACAGCGTGGCGAGCGCAAATGAGCCCCTTGCGGGCTCGCTGCGCTCGCCACGCTATTTATTCTCCCTCCAGGGGGGTCGTGGACCCCCACAAGGGAGAATATCTGTCAGTATGCCGGGTGTCGGGATTTCGGCGCCGGTATACTGTGCGCCGGGATACCGACATTCGGCAACCTGAAGACCACCCGTATCTCACATATACTGCTATTCCTATATTCTGTACCCTAAGGGGGGCTAAGTGCTTCAGGGTTTTCATGTAATATAGTGTTATATATTTTTCTCTGTGTTTTACTGTCTCCATATACCTCTTAACTTCTTCGTGTGTGCTCTGCTTTCAGTCACACTATACAGGGGGATATTTGTGAGGTACTTTGTCTGCTTATATTGTACTATTTTGCCCTATGGTTACGCTTTCATATCATGCCAGCTACACAGGATGATAATTCTATGGCTAATCCTGCACCATGCAGTTCTAATGCCATAGATGTCTCTGAGGAAAATATTACAGCTGAGGGTTCAGATACAGGGGATTTTATACCCCTTAGTCAGTCCACAGCAACGGGGGCAAATCATATTCCGCCGTGGGCTACATTTTCTAATTTACTGACTATGCTTATAACTAGACTTGCGCCCCCTATGGGACCTCCTTTGCCATTACAGCCACATATTGTCCCTGCTGTTAATCCGCCATGGGCAGATACTCTGTCCTCTCAGTTACAGCAATTAAATCAGTCTTTGGCCAAGCAAAATTCTAACCCTCGCCCACCTAAGACCAAGGGGTCGTCAAAATGGGGCATTACTTCCTCACAATCCACTCATGTTTCAGATACTTCATTTGATGAAGATGGCGCATATACTGACCCCTCAGACACTGATGCAGATGCTTCTGATGGGGAATCTACTACACAGGTGTATGTTCCTGACCTTTTGGAGGCTATCAGGCTGATTCTTCAAATTGATGATGACGAAAAAAAACCAGCTACCTCTAAGAAACCAGATAAGTTTAAGCATCAGAAGGTTACTAAATTAGTTTTACCACATTCTGACCATTTAGTTGACACATGTCAGGAATCCTTGGAATATCCAGGAAAGAAATTCTCCCGGTCTAAGAAGATGCTAGCTCGCTATCCTCTTACTGCAGAGTTAAGTAAAAATTGGAAAACACCACTGCCGGTGGACTCACTAGTTGCCCGTCTGGTGGTGTCATCTGCTCTGCCTGTCACTACCATCACCTCTTTGAAGGAACCGATGGATAAACGAGTGGAGGGTTGCTTGAAATCTATTTACACTCTTGCCGGAGCTGTGCATAGGCCTACTATTGTGGCCTCTTGGGCTGCTAAAGCCGCAGAGGCCTGGGTTTAGGAAGTTGAAGCGGAACTACAGTCTAATTTTCCTGATAATGCTAGACAGTGCCTGTCATACATTATTACAGCCTCTCATTATATACAGAAGGCGGCATCTGATGCAGGTATCCTGGCGACCAAAGCATCTACTACATCTATTCTGGCTTGCCGGATCCTATGGTTGCAGTCCTGGTCTGTAGATCTGGGCTCTAAAATGACCTTGGAGGTGATCCCTTTTAAGGGAAACATTCTTTTTGGGGAAGACCTCAATAAGATTGTTGCTGATGTAGCATCTGCTAAAACTGCATGTCTACCTAGTACTACTCCTTCAGCTCCGAAGGCTAAGAGAACTTCCCTTCGTTCTTTTCGATCTCCAGGTAAAGCAAAGGGTCAGGCCGAACAGGCTCGCACTTCCAAATCCACTAAGCCCAAACAAAAAAGTGCCTGGGTTGCCCGTCAGCCTGCTTCCAAAACAGACAAGCCTACTGCATGACGGGGCGGGCCTCCCTCTGGGGAATCCTAGGGTGGGAGGCTGACTTCTATGGTATGCTCAGGTATGGTTACAGACCACTTCAGACGCCTGAGTAAGGGAAGTCGTCGCTCACGGATACGCCATTTCCTTCAAGAAACGTTCCCCTCGCCAGTTTTGCTCAACAAACTTCCCTTCGGACCCAGTAAAAGCAAAAACTTTCCATCTGGTGGTACAATCCCTCCTGGACACGGGAGTGATAGTGCCGGTGTCTCTAACTCTGAGAGGCAGGGGGTACTATTCAACGCTGTTCCTAGTTCCGAAGCCGAAAAGATCTTCCCGACCCATTCTCAACCTCAAGTCTTTGAACAAATTTGTGAGAGTTTCAAAATTCCATATGGAAACTCTTCGCTCTATTGTTCTGGCTTTGGAGCCCAAGGACTATATGGTATCCCTGGACATTCAGGATGCTTACATGCATATACCTGTTGCAGTGTCGCATCAGCAATACCTGCTGTTTGCTATTGGCAAACTACATTTTCAATTCCAGGCTTTAACTTTTGGTCTGACCACGGCTCCAAGGGTCTTCACCAAGGTCATGGCGGTCATGACGGCTCTACTCTGCCGTCAGGGTATCAGGATCCTGCCGAATCTGGACGACTTGTTGATCCTGGCGAACTCTCCGGAGGTTCTCCTTAATCATGCGGTACTGATGGTCCAATTCCTACAAGCCCACGGGTGGCTCATCAACTGGAGGAAGTCTTTCCTGGTCCTTGCTCAGAGCATGGTGCACCTGGGAGCGCTATTGGACACCCACAACCAGCAGTTGTTTTTGTCTCAGGAGAAGGTCCTGAAACTTCAGGACAAGATAAGATGCTTCCTCTCTCACCCACTTGTGTCGATACACTCGGCGATGCAAGCACTAGGCCTCATGGTGTCGGCTTTCGACATAGTGGAGTATGCTCAATTTCATTCATGCCCTCTGCAGGTTAATAAACTCTGAGTGGGATGGCCTACCTCTACCTCACCAGATCAGGACTCAAATGATCTCTTTGACTTCGGAGGTCCGCTTGTTACTCAGCTGGTGGCTACTGGACCAGCAACTAAGCAGAGGTCGTCCCTTCTGGATCTCCAACTGGGTCCTTCTGACGATGGATGCCAGTCAGTGGGGCTGGGTCATGGTGTTGGAGCAACACTCTCTTCAGGGTCGGTGGACCAGTGAGGAATCTCTCCTCCCGATAAACATTCTGGAATTGCAGGCAGTGTTCAATGCGTTGACACTAGCCCTACCTCTAGTACAGAACAGGCCTGTTCAAGTACAGTCAGACAACGCCACCACAGTGGTATTCATAAATCATCAAGGTGGCACTCGAAGCAGCATGGCAATGATGGAAGTATCAAAAATCCTTTGTTGGGCGGAAAACCATCTGCCAGCCATATTGGCAGTGTTTATTCCGGGAGTCCTCAACTGGGAAGCGGACTTCCTCAGTCGTCAGGACGTACACACCGGAGAGTGGAGTCTTCATCCAGAAGTCTTTTAACTCCTAGTGGACAAGTGGGTCCTACCAGATGTAGACCTGATGGCGTCTCAACACAATCACAAGGTTCCGGTCTTCGGAGCAAGGACAAGGGATCCTCATGCAGCGTTCATGGATGTACTAGCAACTCCATGGAACTTTCGGCTGCCGTACGTGTTCCCTCCGGTGTCACTTCTGCCCAGGGTGATAACGAAGTTCAAGCAAGAAGGAGGAATACTACTTCTAATCGCTCCAGCGTAGCCCAGATGACATTGGTTCTCAGACCTGCATCGTCTCTCGATAGAGTGTCCTCTTCTACTTCCGCAATGCCCAGGCCCCCTCGTTCAGGACCCTTATGTCTACCAGGATTTGGACTGGCTGGCTTTTATGGCATGGCTCTTGAAGCTTCCGTACTGAGGGCCAAAGGATTTTCTGAGGCGGTCATTCAAACTATGTTGAAGGCCCGTAAACTGGCTTCTGCTCGGATTTATTATAGGGTCTGGAATTCTTAATTCACATGGTATGCTGCTAAGATTTATGGTGCATTCAGTATTGCCAATCTTTTGGCTTTCCTGCAAAAGGGCCTGGACTTAGGCCTTCGTCTGGCCTCCCTCAAGGTTCATATTTCTGCCTTGTCGATATGGTTTCAGAGAAAAATTGCGACTCTCCCTGATATTCATACATTCACTCAAGGTGTTTTACAGATTCAACCTCCCTATGTGCCGCCTGTGGCTCCTTGGGATTTGTCGGTTGTTCTGGATGCCTTACAAGAGTCTCCGTTTGAACCACTTGAGTCTGTGGACCTTAAGTGGCTTACTCTTAAGGTTTTGTTCTTGCTGGCTGTTGCATCTGCTAGACCGGTTTCAGACTTGGGTGCCTTGTCCTTTCAGTCACCCTTTCTGATTTTTCACCATGACCGGGCGGTTCTTAGAACTCGTCCTGGTTCTTTCCACCTTAACCAGGAAATTGTGGTTCTGACATTTCCCTCTCCAGGTTTATCCTCCAAAGAGCGGTCTTTGGATGTGGTATGGGCTCTCCGTATTTATGTGAAGAGAACAGCTTCTCTTAGGAGATCTGATTCCCTCTTTGAAATTTTTTGTGTTCACAAATGTGACTGGCCTGCTAATAAGCAGACCTTGACCAGATGGATTAGAATGGTGATTGCACATGCTTATGTACAGGCTGGTCATCCGGTTCCTGTTTCTATAAAGGCCCATTCTACTCGGTCTGTTGGACCTTCTTGGGCGGTTTGCCGTGGTGCGACCCTTAAACAATTGTGCAAGGCGGCTACGTGGTCCTCAGTGAACACGTTCATAAGGTTCTATGCCTTTGATTCTTACGCTTCCCAGGATGCCTCCTTTGGTGCCGGGATCTTGTACCCGCTACAGTGCGTCCCCTCCCTGTGGAACCCCAGTGTACCCGGCTGCAGGAAAGGAGATTTATGGAAAGAACTTTCCATTGTTAAATCTCTTTCTGCGAGGTACGCTAGGTTCCACAAGGCACCCACCCTGACGCGCTTAGCTTCTTTGGGTTTGTATGGCATTGGCCACTGATACCTTCTCCTGTTGAGAGAATGTGGTGTATGTGGCTACTATCGGTTGTCATCTCTTTTACCTGCTACTGTATTGGACTGGTTAAAAAAACTGGGCTCCTGTGCACGGAGGCAGGGTAATAGAGGAGGCGGCGCTATGCATCCCTGGAACAGTCAAAGATTTTAGCCTGTTGGATGCCTCGGATCAAGATACAACTCTACACCCGATGTTAATCTCGCAAAGAGATTTAACAAAGGTAAGTTCTTACCATAAATCTCCTTTTTTTAGATTAGTTAAAAAAAATCAGGAAACTGTCTGCCAAAATGAAATAAAACTTTAATTTCACAAGAATTGTCCATCGAGTTTCTCCAATGATATATTTAATACTTATTGCCCAAAAGATGTATTTAGCAAACTAAGGGGGACATATACTAAGCAGTGCTAAAAGTGGAGAAGTGAGCCAGTAGAGAAGCTGCCCATGGCAACCTATCAGCTGCTCTGTATAGTTTTATAGTATGCAAATTATAAATGTTACGTCAATGCTGATTGGTTGCTATGGGCAACTTCTCCATTGGCTCACTTCTCCACTTTTATCACTGCTTAGTACATCTCCCACTAAATTATTTTGATTTAAGCATAATTTAATGTAATATTTCTCTTTCCTTAACACATGCTTAGAAAAGTCTAATATACAGGAATACTCCTGGGAGTGCATTGAGGCTAAACAAAGATTTTGTCAATTAACAAAAATGTAGTGAGTTTTTGCATACAACGCATGCGCAGGCATTATTGTGTATCTTGTCATCCTATTCTATTGAGGGGTACACACGTAGCGATGTGTACAGAGATGTGTGCTGAGCAATCAAGCACAGAATGCTCAGCACACATCTCTCCTCCTGCTCAGCACTCAGCGTGACGTGAGGGGGGAAAGACACTCACTGCACCACTGTGTAGGGTTACCACCTCATCCCTTTAATTCTGGACACATATTAATTACATGTTCTGTGGCTGATTAAAACCAGGTGAAATGGAGTCTTGAAGTCAGCCAGCCAGCCAGCCACAGAACCTGTGTAATTAATATGTGTCCAGAATTAAAGGGATGAGGCGGCAAACCTACCCAGTGGTAAAGTGAGCAATGTAACTAGATTGTGCATGCATGTGTGGTACCCTGCAGGGTCCCTGAACAGTCCAATAGTAAGGCCTGCATGCTGTAGATAAAAGTAAAGGACTTCCTGGAGATAATGTAGCCTTGTACCTTTAAGGATTAGAGGAGGGGCGGGACATACCCGGGGGTTTGATTGACAGACTGGTGGTGGTGGCTGGTGGAAGAGCAGGAAGAGGCGGATTTTGAGGACTCAGTGTGAGGAGTGCAGCAGCATGGAAGGAGGCAGGAGAGTGAGCTGGTAAGGTGACCAGGCTGACAGGATAAGTGGCCACCCATACTGCACTAGTGATCGGTGGCTAGCTGGGAGAGTGCTGCAGGCAGAGGTTCCAGTGACACAGCCAGCCATTCAACGCTGGGTGTTTGCGACAACCCAGCGGGAGAAATGGAGCAGAGTTCGGGAGTTTGGTTACCGCAGAACTCGTGGAGCGCCTCGCAGACAAGAGCAGCTGCGTGCGCAGCGGTGAAGACTGCACATACCGGTGAGACACCACATTTTGGAAAGAGTTGGGGAAAGACACTGATAGTCGCCACGCCACGTGTGTCTAGAACACCATCGCAACCCCTATTATCAGCACCTGTGAATTAGGACCACCCCTGCTCATTTACTCTGTTCCTAAAGTACTCTGTAGGGTTAAAAAGGGGTCCACAGAGCCCTTACTCCACTGCCCTACCTAATAGGATAGACTGACCAAACCAGATTATGCACCATTCCCTAGACTGGGACTATATACTAATTGGAGGTCTACAAAATACTTACTCTCTTGTAAGAAGATGGGAGTGGGGATAGCCAGGAGGACTATTAGCCTAGTTGGGAGTTCGCATAACAATACTTACACTGATTTGTGGAGAGACAGCGCCACCTAGTGACTGTAATTGGGAGGAACCCAGGTTGTGTGCAGATATTTACTTGAACCAGCATCAGGTCTCTTGCATAACATATGCCCCAGAAAGAGAGTTAATAACGGAAAAGGATACACGTTGCTCGAGAGATATTTAATCTACACAAGGGGACGCCTCAGTAAACTCCTGTGCACAAGTCAAATGACAACCCGTGTTGATCTGAACATACCTTGCGCCATTGGGTACCCAATAGAGACATAATTTGGTGCATCAAGGACATTAAGAAATATGTGAATTTAGTATTGAGGTTAGAGAAGTATTGTATTAATATTGTGGATTTGCATGCAAAGTGAGTGTTCATTGGCAAATAGTGTCACCTTCCAGTGGCGCACGCAGAGGGGGTTTCTGAGTACCCAGAAACCCCCCCCTGACAGACCAAATTTGTTTTTCAGAGATGGAGACAGCTCTGTCTCCATCTCTGCACTTGCCTCAGGCCACCCGCGGGTGCTATCAGAGAGCTCCTCTGTTCAGCACCACATGCACAGATTACAGTGGGAAATGCTGCGCACGCAACAGCATACAGTGAATGGCATTTTCGTTGCAAGCCGCCAACCACGCCCCCTATTCATCCCAGATCCGGAGATCCTGACCTCCTGGAAGACGCTGGCAAAAGAACACCACGAGGATCGGGGTTACAGGCGCCTGTAACACATCGCGGCTCCGGAGAAGAGACACCGACAGCTCACTGAACACAGGAGAAGCAGACTGCAAAACCCCGTACGGGGGTGAAGACACGTAAGCGCTTTTTATTTCAATCTAACCCGAAGCTAAAGAATACTTTAAGCGCTTCCCATCTATACCCCAAGTTACCGAACTCATAAAGCCCCACAAGGCTGGGATCTTTAGTAACGGACTTTGCGGACTTTGATTAATCTACAGCACTAATCTGCATAACAAACCTATTATGCATGCATAAGTTAATTGAGGATTGATCACCCCCACTTTTACTAAGTATCAATTGTATTTAATGTATTTTAACCATTTAGAACGTGCTCATGTATTAAGCTACACCTGCTTTCTCATATTTAAACTACATATACATATACATATATATATATATATATACAACTACATATACAGCATGTCATAACATACTAACAACTACCCTATTAGGACCCCCTCTATTAACAAACCTTTATTATTATTATTATTATTATTATATTATTTTATTATTTACTTTCATAATACATGATTCATTTATTTATATAATTTAATATAGAATACTTTTACTTTGCACAAATAAACAATTACCATTTGAACATATATGTATAGTTCATTTTAAACAACACTATCCAGTAGCGCCAGAGGTTCTTTTCCCTCCCCAGATAACGCCTGGCCATCAGTCCATGCTCCTGCACTGTGTGAGTGCCCTGCCCTCTGCTTTGCCGTCCTCCTCGTCCATTGTTCCGGGCCTCAGCAGCCTGCATGGTAAGAAGTAAGTGATTGGGGACGCGCATTGCCGGTTGTGTTTGAGCACGCGGTTCCTCTCCTCTATCAGTGTGTGCCATGCGGGCTTACGGGCTCTACAGCACTCCATTACCAGCAGCACCCGGCTCTCTACCGCAGGGGTATGTAAGGGGCATGAGGGGCACATACAGGTATAATGTGGAATGTGTGGGACATCTTATGGGCATCTAAAGAGCATTCAGGATACATAATGTACATGCAAAGAGTATGGTGGGGACATGTGATGGGCAGATGAGCATATAATGGGAGTATTCTGGCAATTATGTTTATTCTTTTGGTGCAGTCCCATTATAATCATGCAGTGCCATCTCCTATTTTCCCTGTCTATGTAATATACTGTATATGTGTATATGTGTGGTGTGTGTGTGTGTGTGTGTGTGTGTGTGTGTGTGTGTGTGTGTGTGTGTGTGTGTGTGTGTCTGTCTGTCTGTCTGTCTGTCTGTCTGTCTGTCTGTCTATCTATCTATCTATCTGTCTATATAGATAAATAGATAGATAGATAGATAGATAGATAGATAGATAGATAGATAGATAGATAGATAGATAGATAGATAGATAGATAGATAGATAGATAGATAGATAGATAGGGGTAAATTTACTAAGATTCGTAATTTCCGTAAAAAGGTCAAAGTTCAATCACGAATGACATCGACAGTGTAAAACTGCAACTTTTTGAATTGATTACGATGGATTTACTAAGCTGTCGTATTCGGGTTTTTCTTTTCTTCCGATGTCGATGTCATTCGTTTTTTTTTACCTATTTTTACGGCAGTGATTAGCAAAACACTGCCGTTTTTTTTTACAATCAATCTCGGCCGGATCTGTGTGATCCGTGCTGGGGTTCTTATTTTTTTTTTTTTTAATTAAACAATGTAAAATCCCAAAAAAAAAATGCGTGGGGTCCCCCCTCCTAAGCATAACCAGCCTCGGGCTCTTTGAGCCGATCCTGGTTGCAGAAATATGGGGACAAAATTGACAGGGGTTCCCCCATATTTAAGCAACCAGCATCGGGCTCTGCGCCTGGTCCTGGTTCCAAAAATACGGGGGACAAAAAGAGTAGGGGTCCCCCGTATTTTTAAAACCAGCACCGGGCTCCACTAGCTGGACAGATAATGCCACAGCCGGGGGTCACTTTTATACAGTGCCCTGCGGCCGTGGCATCAAAAATCCAACTAGTCACCCCTGGCCGGGGTACCCTGGGGGAGTGGGGACCCCTTCAATCAAGGGGTCCCCCCCCCAGCCACCCAAGGGCCAGGGGTGAAGCCCGAGGCTGTCCCCCCCCATCCAATGGGCTGCGGATGGGGAGGCTGATAGCCATTTGTGATAATGAAAAGATATTGTTTTTAGTAGCAGTACTACAAGTCCCAGCAAGCCTCCCCCGCATGCTGGTACTTGGAGAACCACAAGTACCAGCATGCGGCGGAAAAACGGGCCCGCTGGTACCTGTAGTACTACCACTAAAAAAATACCCAAAAAAACACAAGACACACACACCGTGAAAGTATAATTTTATTACATACATACACACATACATACATACTTACCTTATGTTCTCACGCAGGTCGGTCCTCTTCTCCAGTAGAATCCAAGGGCTACCTGTTGAAGAAATTCTACTCACCAGATCCAGTGGTCCAGGCTCCTCGGCAAATCCAGGGATAATCCACGTACTTGAATAAAACAAAAAAACGGTTGCCCGACCTCGAACTGAAAGGTGACCCATGTTTGCACATGGGTCACCTTTCCACGAATGCCAGAAACCCACTTTGCCTTCTGACTAAGTGGGTTTCTTCAGCCAATCAGGGAGTGCCACGTTGTAGCACTCTCCTGATCAGCTGTGTGCTCCTGTCCTCACTGACAGGCAGCACACGGCAGTGTTACAATGTAGCGCCTATGCGCTACATTGTAACCAATGATGGGAACTTTCTGCCCTGCGGTTGACCTAAAGTGACGTCACCGCTGAGCAGAAAGTTCCCTGCATTGGTTACAATGGAGCGCATAGGCGCTACATTGTAACACTGCCGTGTGCCGCCTGTCAGTGAGGACAGCAGCACACAGCTGATCAGGAGAGTGCTACAACGTGGCACTCCCTGATTGGCTGAAGAAACCCACTTAGACAGAAGTCAAAGTGGGTTTCTGGCATTCGTGGGAAGGTGACCCATGTGCAAACATGGGTCCCCTTTCAGTTCGTGGTCGGGACACCGTTTTTTTTTATTTATTCAAGTACGTGGATTAACCCTGGATTTGCCGAGGAGCCTGGACCCATGGATCTGGTGAGTAGAATTTCTTCAACAGGTAGCCCTTGGATTCTACTGGAGAAGAGGACCGACCTGCGTGAGAACATAAGGTAAGTATGTATGTATGTGTGTATGTATGTAATAAAATTATACTTTCACGGTGTGTGTGTCTTGTGTTTTTTTGGGTATTTTTTTAGTGGTAGTACTACAGGTACCAGCGGGCCCGTTTTTCCGCCGCATGCTGGTACTTGTGGTTCTCCAAGTACCAGCATGCGGGGGAGGCTTGCTGGGACTTGTAGTACTGCTACTAAAAACAATATCTTTTCATTATCACAAATGGCTATCAGCCTCCCCATCCGCAGCCCATTGGATGGGGGGGGACAGCCTCGGGCTTCACCCCTGGCCCTTGGGTGGCTGGGGGGGGGACCCCTTGATTGAAGGGGTCCCCACTCCCCCAGGGTACCCCGGCCAGGGGTGACTAGTTGGATTTTTGATGCCACGGCCGCAGGGCACTGTATAAAAGTGACCCCCGGCTGTGGCATTATCTGTCCAGCTAGTGGAGCCCGGTGCTGGTTTTAAAAATACGGGGGACCCCTACTCTTTTTGTCCCCCGTATTTTTGGAACCAGGACCAGGCGCAGAGCCCGATGCTGGTTGCTTAAATATGGGGGAACCCCTGTCAATTTTGTCCCCATATTTCTGCAACCAGGATCGGCTCAAAGAGCCCGAGGCTGGTTATGCTTAGGAGGGGGGACCCCACGCAATTTTTTTGGCAAAAATAAGCACTTTCCCACCCCTTCCCACTGATATACATGCACGGATCTCATGGATCCCTGCATGCATCTCAAATCACGGGAAAAAAAAGCAGGTCTGTTTTTTTTAGGACTTTTTTACGAGTTGTAATTTTTCACGGCAGTGTTTTGTGTTTTTTTGCTTTGCACTTCTTAGTAAATGACCGAGATTCATATCTAAACAGGCGTAATTTGACCGATGGTGTATTCATTCGTAATTTTTTACCTGAACTAGCAAAAAATTACGAATGCCCTCATCACTGCCGTGATTAGTGTTTAGTAAATGACCGAGATTAACCGAGATGACACTTTGAAGAAAAAACGGCATCTCGGTCAAAATCGGGAGCTTAGTAAATATACCCCATAGTGTATATAACAGTGCAGTGCATATAGATAAATAAATAATAAAACACGTACGGAAACCCGCCTCTAAAAATCCTGCGTATGCCCCTGCCTTCCAGTATTGGTGGTATTGCCTCGGTTCGTCCTAATGAATTGTTATTTACAGAACCAAATGGGCTGGTTGGTCCTGGGTGAAGCAGCTGTGGACGGCCTAAGTGTTTCATAAGTGTTGATGCAATTCTATGTCGTTTTGGCGATTACTATGTTGTACGCGTTCTATTGCTAGAGTAATAGTTGTTAACACAAAAGTTCATTATCTGCAATTAACATTCAGGCTCACAAAGGTATATTAACTACATTTGATATTTGAGATTCATCCACAATTGAATAGTTAATAAAACAGAAGCAGTTGGAAAACTGTTATTCCTTTCATTGAAGTGTAGTTGCCTCCTCATTCACTGGAAACAAAGTACCAAGATTCTCCAGAGTTGCATCCAGTGAACGGAGGTAAGGAAAGACTCACCCGGTCACAGTGGTGCAAGTAGAAAAAATGTCTTATAGGAACTGTGTGCGCACGCCTTTGGCGTGCGTGTCAAAAATTGGTGTGGCCAAATGCCACATGGGGTGTGGCCAATGAAAATGGTGGGCGTGATACACATATGGGGGGCAGATACACATATGACCCCATAGTGCCACATACACATTGCCCCACAGTGCCAGATACACAAATGCCCCCACAGTGTCAGATACACAAATGCCCCCACAGTGCCAAATACACAAATGCCCCCAGAGTGCCAGATATACATTTGATAATGTCGGTATTATCTTAGACCGCAAAGCTATACCTCTAAATACACTTTTACCGTAGAGCCGCTATGGCCGCTAGACTGCATGCACGTGCTACGCACTTTGTACGCTATTTGCGTACAGAGTCCTGCACGTGGTACGCACTTGGCGTACACACGCCGCGCTGAGTGTACGGAGTACACACAGCGAGCGGACACACAATTGATAACCTTTAAACCTTGTTAATGATACAATGTAATGATATGCTTACACTTTAAACCCTTAACAGTAAAGTACTGTAATGATGTAATACCTTTAAACCTTAAGTAGCGCTGGCGATACAAAGTACTCGCAGTGCGTACACCTTATCAATGCTAGAAACCTTATATAGATAAATCTACTTTAAAAGCCCATGCAGGAAAGTGAAAACACAACACTGATTTGTAGTTGCAACCACAGGGTTCTAAGGCCTCAGTGGATTAATTCCAAAAGGTAAAAACAATACAAATCATACACTACAGGCTAACAAGTAAATCTAAACAGAATCATGGCTACAGAGAATATACACACGTGAGAATGTTCGCAAGCGCAACCCGGCTTGGTCCTCCGCTGGTCATACAGATAGCGTTTAGAGTCTTCTGACCGGCCAGGCAACAATGGTCTTTTTATACACAACATGCATACACAATACAATGGTCACTGTAATCTCATTGTCCATTGGACACAGGGATGTGTCTCTACATTACAGCAAAGGTCATAGGTGGATTTGAAAAGGTGGGCGATGTCTTTCCCCAACTGCTCTTGTGGGTGGTATCCTCTGGATTCCTGCCGCATACATAAAATACAGTAAATACAGTTAATGTTCATATTCTACTTTTGTACATAACTATACGCAGGAACAAGCGATCTTTCTCTAACTAACACCGGAATGTTACCCTCAAAATACCCTACAGCTGGATACTAGACATCACCTTCCAACCTTTATCTGACCCTCCCTATCATGCAAAGGCGAATCTCTCTGTCCAGGAACTGTTTAAACTATCAATACTCGCTGACATGGTCTAGGGGAACTATATCTTAAAAAAATGTACGCTATATGGGTTAAATATGTAATGTTCTAATAACACACTACACACTCACAAACTCCGCCGTAAATACCCATATCACGCGCATGATCGCCGGAGCGATCCTACGCAAATTGCGGATATGTGCACGCATGGAGGACTGAGTGCACGAGCAGCGGGCATGTGCATGGGGTTAGTACAAGGCATATGTATTACAATATTTTTCGACTTTGACAGTCCACCCTTTGGCAGTCAATAATAACTGCCACTATCTAAACATTAAACAGAAAAATATACAATACAATATCTATAAATTAATTGGATGGTAAGAGGAGAGGAGTAGGCGGGAAATGTATGGCCTAGTGGGATAGTAAAAGCATGTATGTATGAAATCCATGTCTGAGGGGCATGTATCATCGTGCCGTACATGTTCTAGATAAGCTTCGAGGTATTGCGAAGTATACATTAAATCCTTCTTATCCCGTATTAAGGGTCTGTAAGTAGGCCAACAAACACTACCGAGCTCTTTTCGGCTTCTTGTTCCAACAAATGGGGTGCACATTTAGTTGATGATACATGGAGGGGGAACATATGTGAATGCTAATATGTGGATATCACCTGTCGACTATGTGTGATACTACTTGAAGGTTCTAGAGATGAAGATAGGACACGTAACACAAATACATTCAGATAACATTTGTGCAATCATTCTTGGGTGTTGGTTGAAGTCTTGTCCGGATGGGTGTATTCTTGCTGTGGGTGTTAATCAAAGTCTTTAGAGTGTCCATAAAAGTCTTTAGAGTGTCCATCAAAGTCTTTAGAGTGTCCATCAAAGAGTCTTTTCCGAATGGATGTATAGTTCATCAAAGTTTCTTCCGAATGGATGTATTTTTGCTTGAGGAAAAAACAAAGGAGAAACGGGTGAAAGAAACGGACCGTGGAATCACGTCTTATCACAACATTGTCTCAATTGATGGGTCATAAATTAAATCAGTTGTTGAAACAATGCCCCCGCTCCTCAAACTCATCACTTTGGTACTGCGCTTGCGCCGCATTAAAACTTGAACACATCTAAATATCAAACCAATCATTATGACAACTGCCAGGATACAAAGGAGAAACTTTCCTACACTCACGATAACATTTTGAGCCCATTCTCCTAAACCTGAGAACCAATTGCGTGGGTTCAACCATGAGACCCAGCCGGTCAGTTCATTACTCACAGCAGTAAGGGTAAGGTTGTGTCTCCTTCGGAACTCCCATTTCAATTGCAAGATATCGTCCATCTTTTGATCTATGACCTCGGTTGGGTCATCAGTGCTGTTTGTAATGTACGTGCAGCACTTTACACCATATTGAGTTGCTAAGGTGACACAGTACCCGCCTGTCACCGCTGTGATATAATTGAGAACCATCCTGTGCTGGATCAGTTCCGTTTTGTAAGCTTGCAACTCCCTCCCTGTATACCTGAAGGTGTCATCATACATCTCGGTGATATTATCTATCAGGTTCGCTAGCGCATGAATATACCTAAAATTTATAATTCCTCTGGTGGTACGGGTGATATCTAACGCGAGTAGGAATTGAATCCCGGTGGATTCGTGGATCAAATCAGAGGCTGCGTGCTCTGTCCTATCTATAAGGTGTCTCTTAACGATGTGTTCATAGTGAGTGTGAGTGTAAGGAGCTTGAGCATTGCGGTGAATGTCTTTCATCTTATTATGGGTTATGGTCATAACTTCTGGCAACACTCTTCCAATGTAACACAATCCCTCTGAGTTTGGGGCAAGCCACTTATACGCCTTCCTCCCGCATATGAAATATGCATCATCGGGGAGAACATATGGGACAGAATATGACATTACCATATTGCAAACCTTCCAAGTGAAAAATCCTATCCCTAACTCTCTCATCTGTTCAGTACACGTATCAGGATGTATGATATGCGCACAGTACCCTGGAGATACTTCTCCAACCCGCATGGTCCTACTTCCTAGCGTATACCTATACCGAAAATACCTCCCACCGTCGGCTATTTGGCGTATAAGTTCTGTGTCTAAGGGCATTCTATCGGCTCTGTGTGAAAATGCCATGGTTTGGTTATTCCATGTCACTTCCCAATTTCCCGGCTTTCGGGGATTGGAAATGTTGAAACATACTAAGGATCTATCCACATGATATTGGTGGAGCTTCAAACTAGGGGGCCTAGAAATATTAAATTTCTTGTCCACCGGTTTCCCACCCCTTAATTCAAGTACCTCATCTATTGTTAAGGGATACGGTACTAGTCCTGACTTGCTCTGCCCTTGAGGTACTTGTGAGCACACCCAGCATTCTGTTTGGTTTAAAACCTTACCCACTAATGAGTGATAGTCACCCAATGGATGACGGTCCATGTTGATATTAAGGCTGGACTGACATCTCTGGATGCACCCGTCCTCAACTATGTTTTCACAGTTTCTACAAATACAATTTTCCTCAACCAATAACCCTTCACAGTGCCTCCTAGTTTCTTGACTACCAGATCGTTTTCTGATACTCGCCTTTGCTCGTGAATGTGTTGCTCTTGGAATTCTACAAATCCGTCCATGCCATCAGAACCCATTCCAGATCCTTTCTCAACCTCTCTGGTACTCTCACTGAAACAGACTGCTCTGGTCAACAACAGGGTCAACAGGAAAACCCGGAATGCAGTCTCTTGGGGTAAGTCCATCTTGCTAAGGGGAGAGAAAAAGGAGCAAGGAAGGGGGGAAAGGAGGGTAATGGGAGATGGAGAAAATAATAAAAAGGAAAAATAAATTCTGGTGTGACAACCGCCTCTGGTCTTATAGTTCTCTGTGCTCAGGTGCCGTGACAACAGTCCTGCCTCTCAACCTTCCTGGAACAGACACTCCAGTGATACGATTTCCTCCACACTCTGCTCTTTGTCACGGGCTTTCTCTGGGTCAGCGACCTTCTTACAGTGGGACGAGTGGACCCAATTCTCTCTCTCGGCAACCTTCAATGCTGTCGTGCTGGTCAGTAAGACTTGGTACGGTCCTTCCCACTGGTCAATAAGGCAACCTGTGGACACGACCTCACTTGTCCCTCTGCTAGGGGCCTTTGCTACTGCTCTTACTGGTTGGGCCGTGCCCACTTGTGTGTCTTGTATGGTGGCTGCTAGAGAGAGTGCCGATATTGTGCTGGGCTCATCTTCTTGGTCGCAGTCCTGAGGGAGGTTTAAGATGGGATACAACTTGCATGGGTAAGCATTAATACATTTATCAAGTTCACTCTTATTATATATTAGTACGCCATTCTCTGTAGCCACTTTCTCTCCTGTAATGTACGGTGGTGGTGGTGCAGTTGCTATCAGTTTCCTGCTAGGGTTGGAACCAGCTGTTTGAGCTAATCCCCTTTGCATATCACCCTCCTGTTGCCATAAATGTAAACAATCATTATGTCTAATCCTTTGTTTTCTGGATCTTATTAGACATATCCTTCTTAAATTTTGCAACACCTCTGGACTAAAACTGCCTACCTTAGGGAATGGTTCCCTATCTTCCGCAGTCATACGTTCCCATTCATTGCATAAAACCTCTGCGTGTGATCCATATTTTTCACACATTATGTACCTCGCTGACCCTTTGGGCCGCGGAATATCAACCTGAACCCTGGTTGATCGTCCTTTACTTGAGCAACTGGCCCCCATTCTTTGCAGGTATTGCCTTCTCAGCTAATTCCTACAAAAAACAAAATACTCAGTGGTAGGGCGACGGTGAAAGTTCTCAGAGCGCTCTCACCCACTCACGCCCACGTTGGCCAATACACCTAAGCACTGTCCTCAGCACCGGTCGTACCCAACCTAGGGCCCTATGTAACCTCTATTTACTGAGAGTGTGTGGGAGTGACTTACCCTTCCCAGTAAATATTGGTCGTTGGAGAATTCCTGAGTGACCAGCGAAACTCCCTTAAAATAAAAAAACTGTTACACAAATCACGTTGCGTGTGCTACAATTAGCGTCTATGATCCCGCGATTTTACGCAAATGGCGTAATGGGTATCAAGTTTGAACTAACTATTGCACAAACTAACGCGCGGTACAATCGCACGGCATATAAGTAACTGTTACTTATCCGCTATACGACCAATGGAATCGTTGTTCAGGCTGCGAAACCTCAGCCGGAGCTTTTCAGAACAGGCCTATATGGGTACTACGCTAACCCCCGGGGCTGCGCTCTCACCGCTGACCTTTCATGCCACGGTATTCAGAGCTTCGCTTGACTTTGTCAGCGGATTTCTGACTTCGCTGACCTCTTGGTCTGCTGTTATACTAATTGCTCCTTTATACCTTAATCAATGTTAACGTGAGCAAGCCACTCCCACGCCACCAAGTGTCCACTCACCTGAAGTGGTCTCCTACGGGATCCCGAATTCCCTGGGTTCACAAAACCTTTATTGTTTGCACACTCACGCTCGTTCACTCATATACACTTTGATTTTTCTGTACAGAAAATTAACTTTCATTCAGAAAAAACAGCCTAGTCCCAGAGGTGACACAGTAAGAGAAGGTTCTTTTTAGCTAAATATTGGAAACTGAACAAATTTGTGCTATTATCGCGTGGCTAAAGTCTCGCCTAAACTGAAACAATGCTATTGTGTGATTTGTATTTAGTGGGCGTACCTGTACGCACATTGCGTAAACACGCCACGTGTGTAGGCCTTTACGTTGCGTACGCAGTCCCGAACGGTGTCCGAGACACGTGTACAAAGGCCATACGTCTGCAGTACTACAAATCCCACACTTCTGTAAATGTAAGCGATATTTAACTATAATCACTTACTTAACACACACACAGTTTCCACTGTATAAACCTTTACAACTAGGCCAGGCTGCGTGTGCGTTTTACACTTACTCCGTTAAATATTAACTCTATATGTTAAATAAATAGTAACAAATTTTCCAGTACAGGTCAAAATAAATCTAGTAATCAGTGATTATGGCAATGGTGTGAGCAGATATGCAAAGTACAAAATACTGGTGTGTGCGTGTGTTGCGTGCGCATTTCGCGCCAAAACAGAAATTTACAGATTTAAAAAAAAGAAAAATAGCTTTTGCGTTCTTACCTTACGGATCCCTCCAGCATCCCTTCAAACCATTCAGGGCAGACGCTTATCTAATCAGCACTTATTATATCCCCCGACCAAGAGAAGGTTTACAGGGGGATACCCTTCCGCCCTTTGCTGATAGATAAAGTCTGCGAAAACTCTGCTAGGCTGCGGGTATGAGAAGGAACCGGATGAGTCCCCAATTGATAATGTCGGTATTATCTTAGACCGCAAAGCTATACCTCTAAATACACTTTTACCATAGAGCCGCTATGGCCGCTAGACTGCATGCACGTGCTACGCACTTTGTACGCTATTTGCGTACAGAGTCCTGCACGTGGTACGCACTTGGCGTACACACGCCACGCTGAGTGTACGGAGTACACACAGCGAGCGCACACACAATTGATAACCTTTAAACCTTGTTAATGATACAATGTAATGATATGCTTACACTTTAAACCCTTAACAGTAAAGTACTGTAATGATGTAATACCTTTAAACCTTAAGTAGCGCTGGCAATACAAAGTACTCGCAGTGCGTACACCTTATCAATGCTATACACCTTATACAGATAAATCTACTTTAAAAGCCCATGCAGGAAAGTGAAAACACAACACTGATTTGTAGTTGCAACCACAGGGTTCTAAGGCCTCAGTGGATTAATTCCAAAAGGTAAAAACAATACAAATCATACACTACAGGCTAACAAGTAAATCTAAACAGAATCATGGCTACAGAGAATATACAACGTGAGAATGTTCGCAAGCGCAACCCGGCTCGGTCCTCCGCTGGTCATACAGATAGCGTTTAGAGCAGGGGTGGGTTATTATTTCAGCTGAGGGGCCACTTGACATTTCCTGTCAGTATCCGAGGGCCACATACAAAATAGCAGCTCCCCCCACTTGCCAAAAATATAGGGACGTGGCTTCATGTGGAAGGGGTGTGGGCAAAAAATAATGCAGATTCATATTAGGCTGCACAATAGTCTCCATTATTCAAATTGCGCCACACAGCGCCACTTACACACATTACTCCAGGTAGAGCCCCTTTTACACACATTACGGCAGGTAGAGAGCCTTTTTACACATTAACATTTTATTTAGGATAATTATTGCGCAGCAAGCAAATTATCCAGTGTCTTATGGCCCCTGGGGAAAGGTTTGACACAGTGACAGAACACCGGGGGTGTGACACGGTGACAGAACACGGTGGGGGTGACACGGTGACAGAACACGGTGGGGGTGACACGGTGACAGAACACGGTGGGGGTGACAGAACACGGTGGGGAGGACACGGTGACAGAACACGGGGGTGTGACACGGTGACAGAGCACGGTGGGGGTGACACGGTGACAGAACACGGTGGGGGTGACACGGTGACAGAACACGGTGGGGGTGACATGGTGACAGAACACGGTGGGGGTGACACGGTGACAGAACACGGGGGGTGTGACACGGTGACAGAACACGGTGGGGGTGACACGGTAACAGAACACGGTGGGGGTGACACGGTGACAGAACACGGTGGGGGTGACACAGTGACAGAACACGGGGGTGACACGGTGACAGAACACGGGGGGTGACACAGTGACAGAACACGGTGGGGGTGACACGGTGACAGAACACGGGGGTGTGACACGGTGACAGAACACGGGGAGGGGGGGTGACAGAACACGGGTGTGTGACACAGTGACAGAACATGGTGGGGGTGACACGGTGACAGAACACCGGGGGTGTGACACAGTAACAGAACACGGGGAGGGGCGGTGACAGTGGCAGAACACGGATGTGTGACATGGTGACAGAACACAGGGGTGTGACACAGTGAAAGAACACGGGGAGGGGGGGTGACAGTGACAGAACACGGTGGGGGTGACACGGTGACAGAACACGGGGAGGGTGGGTGACAGTGACAGAACACGGATGTGTGACACGGTGACAGAACACGGGGGCGTGACACAGTGACAGAACACGGTGGGGGTGACACGTGACAGAACACGGGGGGGGGGGGTGACACAGTGACAGAACACAGGGGGGGTGACACAGTGACAGAACACGGGGGGTGACACAGTGACAGAACACGGGGGGGTGACACAGTGACAGAACACAGGGGGTGACACAGTGACAGAACACGAGGGGGGGGTGACACACAGTGACAGAACACGGTGGGGGTGACACAGTGTCAGAACACGGGAGGGGTTGGTATAGTGAGCGCTAAAGATCTCTCCCCCAAACCTAGAACAGTCTGATGCCACTGCCCGCACACACAAATATACGCACACTCTCACACACACTTTCTTTCACACACACACACACTTTCTTTCTCTCCCTTTTCCTATTAACTTACTGATCTGGCTGGCAGTGGCAGGATTCAGGATGGATCTGTAGTAGTCTGGCTCTTGTCCCGTGTAGCTCCGCCCCCTGAGGTCCCGTGTAGCCCCGCCCCCTCACCGGCATGTAGCCCCGCCCCCTTTCGGCTGAACACAGCCGTTGTCACTGGGGACTCTGGAGGCGGGAGGAGGAGGCTGCTACAACGCAGCAGCAGGAGCAGCAGGGGAGAGAGGCGCCGCCGGCAGCTTGGAGGTACTGCAGTGGAGAGCAATGACAAGCAGCTCAGCCGGTCGGGCCGCTTGTCATTGCTCGCTGGTGGGAGGCAGTGGGCCGGGCAGGATCGGTTTGCGGGCCGCATCCGGCCCGCGGGCCGTATTTTGCCCACCCCTAGTTTAGAGTCTTCTGACCGGCCAGGCAACAATGGTCTTTTTATACACAACATGCATACACAATACAATGGTCACTGTAATCTCATTGTCCATTGGACACAGGGATGTGTCTCTACATTACAGCAAAGGTCATAGGTGGATTTGAAAAGGTGGGCGATGTCTTTCCCCAACTGCTCTTGTGGGTGGTATCCTCTGGATTCCCGCCGCATACATAAAATACAGTAAATACAGTTAATGTTCATATTCTACTTTTGTACATAACTATACGCAGGAACAAGCGATCTTTCTCTAACTAACACCGGAATGTAACCCTCAAAATACCCTACAGCTGGATACTAGACATCACCTTCCAACTTTTATCTGACCCTTCCTATCATGCAAAGGCGAATCTCTCTGTCCAGGAACTGTTTAAACTATCAATACTCGCTGACATGGTCTAGGGGAACTATATCTAAAATGTACGCTATATGGGTTAAATATGTAATGTTCTAATAACACGCTACACGCTCACAAACTCCGCCGTAAATACCCATATCACGCGCATGATCGCCAGTGCGATCCTACGCAAATTGCGGATATGTGCACGCACGGAGGACTGAGTGCACGAGCAGCGGGCATGTGCATGGGGTTAGTACAAGGCATATGTATTACAATATTTTTCGACTTTGACACATTGCCTCAGTGCCAGATACACATTGCTCCACAGTTCCAGATACATATTGCCCCACAGTGCCAGATACACATTGCCCCACAGTTCCAGATACACATTGCCCCACAGTTCCAGATACACATTGCCCCACAGTGCCAGATACACATTGCCCCACAGAGCCAAATACACAAATGCCCCCATAGTGCCAGATACACATTGCCTCACAGTGCCAGATATACAAATGCCCCCAGAGTGCCAGATATACATTGCCTCACAGATCCAGAAACACAAATGACTCCACTGTGTCAGATATACATTGCCCCCCATCGGCAGATACAGAAAGGCCCCCCCAGTGCCAGATATGCCCCCAGTGCCAGATATGCCCCAGTGCCAGATACAGAAATGCCCTCAGTGCAGATACAGAAATGCCCCCACAGTGCCAGATATGCCCCAGTAGTAAAAAAATGGATGTGGCCAAATGCCACATGGGGTGTGGCCAATGAAAATGGGGGCGTGATACACATATGGGGGGGCAGATACACAAATGCCCCCAGAGTGCCAGATACACATTGCTTCACAGTGCCAGATACACATTGCCCCACAGTGCTAGATGCACATTGCCCCACAGTGCTAGATACACATTGCCCCACAGTGCCAGATACACATTGCCCCACAGTGCCAGATACATATTGTTCCACAGAGCCAGATACACAAATGCCCCCAGAGTGCCAGATACACATTGCCTCACAGTGCCAGATACACATTGCCCCACAGTGCCAGATACACAAATGCCCCCAGAGTGCCAGATATACATTGCCTCATAGTTCCAGATACACAAATGCCCCCACTGTGTCAGATATACATTGCCCCCCATTGCCAGATACAGAAATGCCCCCAGTTCCAGATATGCACCCAGTGCCAGATATAGAAATGACCCCACAGTGCCAGATACAGAAATGCCCCCACAGTGCCAGATATGCCCCCAGTGCCAGATACAGAGATGCCCCCAGTGCCAGATATGCCCCCAGTGCCAGATACACATGTCCCCGCAGTGCCAAATATGCCCCCAGTGCAAGGTACACATGTCCTCACAGTGCCGCCCCCCTTCCCCTGTTGCTTACCGCGCTGCTGCTGTCCTGTGTGTGAGGGGAGGAGAGAGCAGCGTACGCCCCTCCTGCCCCCCAGTCTCCGGTGGCGGTGAGGGTGTCTACCTTCGATTAGGCGTCGATCCATGAGCCAATCAAAGCTTGCGGTCCGGCAGTCAATCAGGAGCCTTGGCTGACGGTCCACGAACTCTGATTGGCACACGGGCTGGCGCCGAATTGAAGATAGACACTGAGGGGCAGGAGAGGCACACGCTGTGCTCTCCTCCCCTCACAGCGGCAGCGCGGTGAGCAGCAGCAGAGGGAGGGAGGGAGGGAGCGGTGGCCAGGAGGCGATCGAGCCGCATGCGGAGGTTGAAAGAGCCGCATGTGGCTTGAGAGCCGCGGGTTGGCCACCGCTGGTCTAGTTGGTGAGTGCAATGAGCGGTGGTGGTGGGTACGGCGTACCCATGGCTAAATTCTTAAGGGTACGCAGTACCCGCGCGTACCCGCCCACTTGCACCGCTGCCCGGTCACCACACATGCAGGCCAATCTAGGGTCCGCGCATCGCTATTGCTATGGGACATGCACATGGAGAGATATGTGCTTCATTTCTAAGCAATCTAGTCAGATTGCTTAGAATTTAAGCACACATCGCTACGTGTGTGCCCCCTTAAGTCTCAATTGACTAGATATGACTTTCCATGAAATTGAGCATTTTAGGACACCAATATTGTGAATGTACGGGTTGATACATGTGGCTATAATACAGTAAAGCTCTCCCAGTGTTTCTCTAGTCTCAGCTTTCAGCATTGAGAATTATTTCTCTTGGTGGAGCAGGCACCAGACACTGCTCTGGCACTACGCCTGCTGCAACAGGTAATACAAATGTACATATTATATCATTACATATGCAGCCCACGTTGTCTGAGTACACAGCTGTCCCCACATTATAATTTACAGAAAAAAGAGTTGTATATTACTTAAAGAAATGCACCAGGGAGGGGAGCTAATTAGGATGTAAAAATATATCCAAGGTAAATACTATGTTTATCTAATGAGCTTTTCATACTTGGAACTGTGCTAGTGACAAGGGAACAGTCAGTTTAACTATAGGAAGTAATTAGAATTTTACATTGTCAGTAAAAGTGTGGCGCTCCTCTTATTAACTATTTGACTACTAAGTGAGCCAGAGCCGGCCATAGGCATAGGCAAAGTAGGCAATTGCCTAGGGCATTTGATATGCCTAGGGGCATCAGCAGCTTCTGCTGATTAAAATGATATGCGGCATGCCTATATTCTGTATGTAGCATTTCATATGCAGATACAGCCACAGTCTTACACAGTATATAGGCATGCTGCATATCAGTTTAATCAGCAAAAGCTGCTTGTGCACCCTAGCCACATAGCAATGCAAATAAGATGCATTTTCATTAAAAAAAGGTGCCTGATGTTGGCATTGATGCAAGATTTGTGAGGACACATCTGTATCCAAGCAGAGGCAGAGGTCACAGTGTTAGTGGAAGTGTGAGTGCTGTGTGCATGTGAGTGGGTTGGTTGTGCAGTAGTGTTCGGAATATATGTATGGAGCATTATGTGTGTCATGTAAAAATGCATTAATAATGTTCAACATATGTGTAAAGGGCCACTATGTGTGTCATTATGTGTATAAGGACATTAATAATGTGCGGCATATGTGTAACAGGGTACTACTGTATGTGTGTCATTATGTGTATAGGGGCACTAATAATGTGCAGCAAATGTGTAGGAGGCACTATGTGTGTCATTATGTGTATAAGGGCATTAATAATGTGCGCCATATGTGTAAGGGACATTATGTATAAAAGGGCATTAATAAAGGTTGTAATAATGTGTAAGGCGCATTATGTTTATAAGGACATTAATGTGTCTCATATGTGTAAGGGGCATTACTGTGTGGAATTGTGTATAAACGCATTACTAATGTGTGGCATTATGTGTATAAGGTGCTCTACTATGTGGCGTTGCATATAGAAAGGGCACTACTGTGTCATCTAATGTGAATAAAGAGCAATAAGGTGTGGTGTAATGTGAATAAGGAGCAATTCAGTGTGATGTAATGTGAATAAGGGGCTCTACTGTGAGGACTAACGTTTATAAGGTAAAGTGATACTACTGTGGGATGTAATATGAATTATGGACACTATCGCAAGATAAAATGTGAATAAAGTTGCAGTACTGTGTGGCGTAATTGGAATTGGGGTTACTATTGTGTGGCCATGCCCCTTCCCAGCAAGAAGATGCCCCTTTTTGGGCTGTGCGTCAAATGTGCGAACTGTTCCTATTTAAAATATAGGGGTTACAAGGACTGCTATGGGTGAGGGGTGATGGTGCTGGGAAAGAGGTGCAAGGTCAGAGGCAGAACCAGCGGTGGTGCTAGGGGGCACCAGCCAAAATCTTGCCTAGGGCATCATTATGGTTAGGGCCGGCTCTGAAGTGAGCCCATTTCTTCTGGATGAAAGGCGACAACAAGCACCTGTCACAGAGCTGGTAATCATGTCTTTAACCTAAATCCATGGAGTTCTTTAGTACCATTTGTTTTGAGTAGGTGGGATTAGTACGTAACAAAAAAACAAAACAAAAGCTGCTTTTCCCACAAGAAATGGTCTAACTTTGTACTGACAGCAAAATATATTAATTATTGCATGCAAAATAAGTGAAATATACTATCTAAATTTAGTATATTTCATGTGCATAAGAAAATCAAAACAGTCTATGATGCCTTTCATGCATTTCATATTGTCAGTAACAATTACAAATAGATGCACAGCGCAATTGTAAAAGCTGTAGTTGTTCTATAAATTACATTCTAGTCTAGTCAGCCAATTCATATAATTGGAATGTGACTAATTGTGTCTGATGTAATCACAATGTGCTTTTTTGCAGAAAAGAGTACATTCTTAGTTGTCATAAATATCACATTTTTAACATATGTCATTATTACAGATACCTCTGAGAGCCTTCATTGCATGTAAATGCAATCTCATTTAAGGCATAAACATGTTTTTTTCTGTGTATTTTTGTATACTGCAGATGAATGAAAAAGAAAGAAGGAAAAGCTTATAGTTTCTTGTCTATTGTACCATGGGGACATCTGCTGGACTGCTGTAATAAATAGAGATGAGCGCCTGAAATTTTTCGGGTTTTGTGTTTTGGTTTTGGGTTCGGTTCCGCGGCCGTGTTTTGGGTTCGAACGCGTTTTGGCAAAACCTCACCGAATTATTTTTGTCGGATTCGGGTGTGTTTTGGATTCGGGTGTTTTTTTCAAAAAACCCTAAAAAACAGCTTAAATCATAGAATTTGGGGGTAATTTTGATCCCAAAGTATTATTAACCTCAAAAAACATAATTTACACTCATTTTCAGCCTATTCTGAACACATCACACCTCACAATATTATTTTTAGTCCTAAAATTTGCACCGAGGTCGCTGTGTGAGTAAGATAAGCGACCCTAGTGGCCGACACAAACACCGGGCCCATCTAGGAGTGGCACTGCAGTGTCACGCAGGATGTCCCTTCCAAAAAACCCTCCCCAAACAGCACATGACGCAAAGAAAAAAAGAGGCGCAATGAGGTAGCTGTGTGAGTAAGATTAGCGACCCTAGTGGCCGACACAAACACCGGGCCCATCTAGGAGTGGCACTGCAGTGTCACGCAGGATGTCCCTTCCAAAAAACCCTCCCCAAACAGCACATGACGCAAAGAAAAAAAGAGGCGCAATGAGGTAGCTGACTGTGTGAGAAAGATAAGCGACCCTAGTGGCCGACACAAACACCGGGCCCATCTAGGAGTGGCACTGCAGTGTCACGCAGGATGGCCCTTCCAAAAAACCCTCCCCAAACAGCACATGACGCAAAGAAAAAAAGAGGCGCAATGAGGTAGCTGACTGTGTGAGTAAGATTAGCGACCCTAGTGGCCGACACAAACACCGGGCACATCTAGGAGTGGCACTGCAGTGTCACGCAGGATGTCCCTTCCAAAAAACCCTCCCCAAACAGCACATGACGCAAAGAAAAAAAGAGGCGCAATGAGGTAGCTGTGTGAGTAAGATTAGCGACCCTAGTGGCCGACACAAACACCGGGCCCATCTAGGAGTGGCACTGCAGTGTCACGCAGGATGTCCCTTCCAAAAAACCCTCCCCAATCAGCACATGATGCAAAGAAAAAGAAAAGAAAAAAGAGGTGCAAGATGGAATTATCCTTGGGCCCTCCCACCCACCCTTATGTTGTATAAACAAAACAGGACATGCACACTTTAACCAACCCATCATTTCAGTGACAGGGTCTGCCACACGACTGTGACTGATATGACGGGTTGGTTTGGACCCCCCCCAAAAAAGAAGCAATTAATCTCTCCTTGCACAAACTGGCTCTACAGAGGCAAGATGTCCACCTCATCTTCACCCTCCGATATATCACCGTGTACATCCCCCTCCTCACAGATTATCAATTCGTCCCCACTGGAATCCACCATCTCAGCTCCCTGTGTACTTTGTGGAGGCAATTGCTGCTGGTCAATGTCTCCGCGGAGGAATTGATTATAATTCATTTTAATGAACATCATCTTCTCCACATTTTCTGGATGTAACCTCGTACGCCGATTGCTGACAAGGTGAGCGGCGGCACTAAACACTCTTTCGGAGTACACACTTGTGGGAGGGCAACTTAGGTAGAATAAAGCCAGTTTGTGCAAGGGCCTCCAAATTGCCTCTTTTTCCTGCCAGTATAAGTACGGACTGTGTGACGTGCCTACTTGGATGCGGTCACTCATATAATCCTCCACCATTCTATCAATGTTGAGAGAATCATATGCAGTGACAGTAGACGACATGTCCGTAATCGTTGTCAGGTCCTTCAGTCCGGACCAGATGTCAGCATCAGCAGTCGCTCCAGACTGCCCTGCATCACCGCCAGCGGGTGGGCTCGGAATTCTGAGCCTTTTCCTCGCACCCCCAGTTGCGGGAGAATGTGAAGGAGGAGATGTTGACAGGTCGCGTTCCGCTTGACTTGACAATTTTGTCACCAGCAGGTCTTTCAACCCCAGCAGACCTGTGTCTGCCGGAAAGAGAGATCCAAGGTAGGCTTTAAATCTAGGATCGAGCACGGTGGCCAAAATGTAGTGCTCTGATTTCAACAGATTGACCACCCGTGAATCCTTGTTAAGCGAATTAAGGGCTGCATCCACAAGTCCCACATGCCTAGCGGAATCGCTCCGTGTTAGCTCCTTCTTCAATGCCTCCAGCTTCTTCTGCAAAAGCCTGATGAGGGGAATGACCTGACTCAGGCTGGCAGTGTCTGAACTGACTTCACGTGTGGCAAGTTCAAAGGGCATCAGAACCTTGCACAACGTTGAAATCATTCTCCACTGCACTTGAGACAGGTGCATTCCACCTACTATATCGTGCTCAATTGTATAGGCTTGAATGGCCTTTTGCTGCTCCTCCAACCTCTGAAGCATATAGAGGGTTGAATTCCACCTCGTTACCACTTCTTGCTTCAGATGATGGCAGGGCAGGTTCAGTAGTTTTTGGTGGTGCTCCAGTTTTCTGTACGTGGTGCCTGTACGCCGAAAGTGTCCCGCAATTCTTCTGGCCACCGACAGCATCTCTTGCACGCCCCTGTCGTTTTTTAAAAAATTCTGCACCACCAAATTCAAGGTATGTGCAAAACATGGGACGTGCTGGAATTGGCCCAGATTTAATGCACACACAATATTGCTGGCGTTGTCCGATGCCACAAATCCACAGGAGAGTCCAATTGGGGTAAGCCATTCCGCGATGATCTTCCTCAGTTGCCGTAAGAGGTTTTCAGCTGTGTGCGTATTCTGGAAAGCGGTGATACAAAGCGTAGCCTGCCTAGGAAAGAGTTGGCGTTTGCGAGATGCTGCTACTGGTGCCGCCGCTGCTGTTCTTGCGGCGGGAGTCCATACATCTACCCAGTGGGCTGTCACAGTCATATAGTCCTGACCCTGCCCTGCTCCACTTGTCCACATGTCCGTGGTTAAGTGGACATTGGGTACAGCTGCATTTTTTAGGACACTGGTGACTCTTTTTCTGAGGTCTGTGTACATTTTCGGTATCGCCTGCCTAGAGAAATGGAACCTAGATGGTATTTGGTACCGGGGACACAGTACCTCCAACAAGTCTCTAGTTGGCTCTGCAGTAATGATGGATACCGGAACCACGTTTCTCACCACCCAGGATGCCAAGGCCTCAGTTATCCGCTTTGCAGTAGGATGACTGCTGTGATATTTCATCTTCCTCGCAAAGGACTGTTGAACAGTCAATTGCTTACTGGAAGTAGTACAAGTGGGCTTACGACTTCCCCTCTGGGATGACCATCGACTCCCAGCGGCAACAACAGCAGCGCCAGCAGCAGTAGGCGTTACACGCAAGGATGCATCGGAGGAATCCCAGGCAGGAGAGGACTCGTCAGACTTGCCAGTGACATGGCCTGCAGGACTATTGGCATTCCTGGGGAAGGAGGAAATTGACACTGAGGGAGTTGGTGGGGTGGTTTGCGTGAGCTTGGTTACAAGAGGAAGGGATTTACTGGTCAGTGGACTGCTTCCGCTGTCACCCAAAGTTTTTGAACTTGTCACTGACTTATTATGAATGCGCTGCAGGTGACGTATAAGGGAGGATGTTCCGAGGTGGTTAACGTCCTTACCCCTACTTATTACAGCTTGACAAAGGGAACACACGGCTTGACACCTGTTGTCCGCATTTCTGGTGAAATACCTCCACACCGAAGAGCTGATTTTTTTGGTATTTTCACCTGGCATGTCAACGGCCATATTCCTCCCACGGACAACAGGTGTCTCCCCGGGTGCCTGACTTAAACAAACCACCTCACCATCAGAATCCTCCTGGTCAATTTCCTCCCCAGCGCCAGCAACACCCATATCCTCCTCATCCTGGTGTACTTCAACACTGACATCTTCAATCTGACTATCAGGAACTGGACTGCGGGTGCTCCTTCCAGCACTTGCAGGGGGCGTGCAAATGGTGGAAGGCGCATGCTCTTCACCTCCAGTGTTGGGAAGGTCAGGCATCGCAACCGACACAATTGGACTCTCCTTGTGGATTTGGGATTTCGAAGAACGCACAGTTCTTTGCGGTGCTTTTGCCAGCTTGAGTCTTTTCAGTTTTCTAGCGAGAGGCTGAGTGCTTCCATCCTCATGTGAAGCTGAACCACTAGCCATGAACATAGGCCAGGGCCTCAGCCGTTCCTTGCCACTCCGTGTGGTAAATGGCATATTGGCAAGTTTACGCTTCTCCTCCGACAATTTTATTTTAGGTTTTGGAGTCCTTTTTTTTCTGATATTTGGTGTTTTGGATTTGACATGCTCTGTACTATGACATTGGGCATCGGCCTTGGCAGACGACGTTGCTGGCATTTCATCGTCTCGGCCATGACTAGTGGCAGCAGCTTCAGCACGAGGTGGAAGTGGATCTTGATCTTTCCCTAATTTTGGAACCTCAACTTTTTTGTTCTCCATATTTTATAGGCAGAACTAAAAGGCACCTCAGGTAAACAATGGAGATGGATGGATTGGATACTAGTATTGGATACCTGCCGACTGCCGACACAGAGGTAGCCACAGCCGTGAACTACCGCACTGTACACTGGTTGATAAAGAGATAGTAGTATACTCGTAACAACTAGTATGACACTATGACGACGGTATAAAGAATGAAAAAAAAACCACGGTTAGGTGGTATATATTATAATAATAATACAATTATGGATGGACGGACTGCCTGCCGACTGCCGACACAGAGGTAGCCACAGCCGTGAACTACCGCACTGTACACTGGTTGATAAAGAGATAGTAGTATACTCGTAACAACTAGTATGACACTATGACGACGGTATAAAGAATGAAAAAAAAACCACGGTTAGGTGGTATATATTATAATAATAATACAATTATGGATGGACGGACTGCCTGCCGACTGCCGACACAGAGGTAGCCACAGCCGTGAACTACCGCACTGTACACTGGTTGATAAAGAGATAGTAGTATACTCGTAACAACTAGTATGACACTATGACGACGGTATAAAGAATGAAAAAAAAACCACGGTTAGGTGGTATATATTATAATAATAATACAATTATGGATGGACGGACTGCCTGCCGACTGCCGACACAGAGGTAGCCACAGCCGTGAACTACCGCACTGTACACTGGTTGATAAAGAGATAGTAGTATACTCGTAACAACTAGTATGACACTATGACGACGGTATAAAGAATGAAAAAAAAACCACGGTTAGGTGGTATATATTATAATAATAATACAATTATGGATGGACGGACTGCCTGCCGACTGCCGACACAGAGGTAGCCACAGCCGTGAACTACCGCACTGTACACTGGTTGATAAAGAGATAGTAGTATACTCGTAACAACTAGTATGACACTATGACGACGGTATAAAGAATGAAAAAAAAACCACGGTTAGGTGGTATATATTATAATAATAATACAATTATGGATGGACGGACTGCCTGCCGACTGCCGACACAGAGGTAGCCACAGCCGTGAACTACCGCACTGTACACTGGTTGATAAAGAGATAGTAGTATACTCGTAACAACTAGTATGACACTATGACGACGGTATAAAGAATGAAAAAAAAACCACGGTTAGGTGGTATATATTATAATAATAATACAATTATGGATGGACGGACTGCCTGCCGACTGCCCACACAGAGGTAGCCACAGCCGTGAACTACCGCACTGTACACTGGTTGATAAAGAGATAGTAGTATACTCGTAACAACTAGTATGACACTATGACGACGGTATAAAGAAAGAAAAAAAAATACCACGGTTAGGTGGTATATATTATAATAATAATACAATTATGGATGGACGGACTGCCTGCCGACTGCCGACACAGAGGTAGCCACAGCCGTGAACTACCGCACTGTACACTGGTTGATAAAGAGATAGTAGTATACTCGTAACAACTAGTATGACACTATGACGACGGTATAAAGAATGGAAAAAAAACCACGGTTAGGTGGTATATATTATAATAATAATACAATTATGGATGGACGGACTGCCTGCCGACTGCCGACACAGAGGTAGCCACAGCCGTGAACTAACGCACTGTACACTGGTTGATAAAGAGATAGTAGTATACTCGTAACAACTAGTATGACACTATGACGACGGTATAAAGAATGAAAAAAAAACCACGGTTAGGTGGTATATATTATAATAATAATACAATTATGGATGGACGGACTGCCTGCCGACTGCCGACACAGAGGTAGCCACAGCCGTGAACTACCGCACTGTACACTGGTTGATAAAGAGATAGTAGTATACTCGTAACAACTAGTATGACACTATGACGGTATAAAGAATGAAAAAAAAACCACGGTTAGGTGGTATATATTATAATAATAATACAATTATGGATGGACGGACTGCCTGCCGACTGCCGACACAGAGGTAGCCACAGCCGTGAACTACCGCACTGTACACTGGTTGATAAAGAGATAGTAGTATACTCGTAACAACTAGTATGACACTATGACGGTATAAAGAATGAAAAAAAAACCACGGTTAGGTGGTATATATTATAATAATAATACAATTATGGATGGACGGACTGCCTGCCGACTGCCGACACAGAGGTAGCCACAGCCGTGAACTACCGCACTGTACACTGGTTGATAAAGAGATAGTAGTATACTCGTAACAACTAGTATGACACTATGACGACGGTATAAAGAAAGAAAAAAAAATACCACGGTTAGGTGGTATATATTGTAATACAATTATGGATGGACGGACTGCCTGCCGAGTTCCGACTGCCGACACAGAGGTAGCCACAGCCGTGAACTACCGCACTGTACTGTGTCTGCTGCTAATATAGACTGGTTGATAAAGAGATAGTATACAATACATACAACAATATACTACTATACTGGTGGTCAGGCACTGGTCACCACTAGTCACACTGGCAGTGGCACTCCTGCAGCAAAAGTGTGCACTGTTTAATTTTAAATTAATATAATATTATGTACTCCTGGGGGCTCCTGCTATAACAACCTGCAGTGCTCCCCAGTCTCCCCCACAATTATTATAAGCTTTGCCTTTTATACATTGATGTGCAGCACACTGGGCTGAGCTGAGTGCACACAGACTGAGTCACACTGTGTGACTGGCTGCTGCTGTGTATCGTTTTTTTTCAGGCAGAGAACGGATATAGCAGAGAACGGATATATTAAAATAAATAAAAGTTAACTAACAACAACTGCACTGGTCACTGTGGTAAACTCTGTCTGACTCTGCACAATCTCTCTCTCTCTTCTAATCTAATTTCTAATGGAGAGGACGCCAGCCACGTCCTCTCCCTATCAATCTCAATGCACGTGTGAAAATGGCGGCGACGCGCGGCTCCTTATATAGAATCCGAGTCTCGCGAGAATCCGACAGCGTCATGATGACGTTTGGGCGCGCTCGGGTTAACCGAGCAAGGCGGGAGGATCCGAGTCTGCTCGGACCCGTGAAAAAAACATGAAGTTCGTGCGGGTTCGGTTTCAGAGAAACCGAACCCGCTCATCTCTAGTAATAAATCCAGTGAACAGCAGACACCTGGTATAGTATATACTTTAGATGTTTAATGTGTTATATGCTCATTCATTTATCACTTAAACTTCTTACAAAATCCAATAGAATGTGTTTTAAAAAAACCCACAAGTAACAGTCCTACACGGTTTTACCGTATTTACAGTAAAATATCATAAACTGATATAACATTTGCAAAGAGAGTTAGATTTGGGTGGGATGTGTTCAAACTGAAATCTATATTGCAGTGTAGAAATAAAGCAGCCAGTATTTACCCTGCACAGACACAATATAACCCACCCAAATCTAAAGCTCTCTGCAAATGTTACATTTGCCCCACCTGCAGTGCAACATGGTTTTGCCCAATTGGTAACTTTCTTGGTTTGCTAACAAACCTAAATAACCCTGAAAGGCTCTTTTTTGATACAGTATATGAACTGAATGCTGTTATGTGTATATTTACCACTTGTGACAGTGAAGCCTTAAAAAGTTTCATGTCTTTTTGTTGTAATTTCCCCCCCCCCAGAATTGGTTGACAATACAATTTCTGCCGGTACAGTGGCTCTTATAGGAGCCTGCCCCAGCAAATAGGTTTGCAGTAAAGTGTTCTCTATCATTTTATTGATGGTTATGACAATTTGGCATGCACAGTATAATATTTCAATAGGCAGGATAGAGATTCTTGCTGTATTGCAGTTTTTCAAACTTTGTCATTACAGTCCAGCTATAAAGGATAGCCATGCTTAAGTCCAGATAGTTAAATAAAATTGACTGAGGTACTAATTAAGTCACCTGTGCTCAAGCAAGGATTTCTTTAAACCCAGACTGTAATGGTGGAATTTGGGTAACTCTGCTATAGTGTTTACCTTCAGCTATGCATCCCATATCCTCCCACATATGATTGTGATCATAAAGCATACATGTACTTCTTGAACCAATGTGCTATCCATTTTGTGCTAATATTTTTGAATTTTTCCCTGTAAACGCATAAGTGGTTTTGAAATGTGCTATGTAGGGCTTTGTTTACAAAGTGGCGGCATTTGTAAGCTGCTGCTTCCCGCTGGATTGGAGGAGTACATTTAAAGTGGCACCATGGTTTATACTGACTGTGAGTGCCTCCAACCCCCTGTAAAGTACTGTAAATAAAGCACTTAGGGGTACATTTACTAAGTAGTGATAAGAGCGGAGAAGTGAGCCAGTGGAGAAGTTGCCCATGGCAACCAATCAGCACTGAAGTAACATACTATAAAATGATACAGAACTGCTGATTGGTTGATGGGGAAATTTCTCCGCTGTCTCACTTATCCACTCTTATCACTGCTTAGTTAATGTTCCCCTTAGTCTGGACATCACTTTTCTGAAAGCATACAGTAATACCACATTTCTGGAAGGTTATCCACTGCTGCCTCTAACATTCTGTAGCCTTACTAGTACACCCAAACTTAAAGTCTTGGTTGTTACCATTTAGCAGGGTCTCTGAAAGGCACATGGATGAACTGTCTGTCCTAGAGTCTCCATCTTCCTTAGACAAACCGACAGTATTACCCTGTGCACTAAGGGAATTATCTTATCCAGATGGCTTGGAAAAAGGAACACACTCACCATTCCAACAGTACTTCCTCCTGAGGAACCCAAGCACCGAAAATGCACCTAGTTGTTCCTGAGGAGTAGAAAAGGAGGTAGGTACTGTAAATGAACAATTTGTGCTTCTGCTGTACCATGCTTGTTCATCTGATTAAAGCTTGCCTTATACTAAGAAGTTGGTATATGTCAAAGTCTAGCTGGTACAACTCTTTTGTAGTTACCAAAGTTGATGTACTATATCTACAAAGTACCAACTTAACCAATATATATCATGACTATTAATGGTAGAACAATAACTGTGACCCTTCTAAGGAAGGACTAGGGTGTAATTCAGACTTGATTGCTCGCTAGCGTTTTTTGCAGCGCTGCAATCAGGTCAGAACTGCGCATGCATATGCACCATAATGCACAGGCGCGTCGTACAGGTACAAAGCCGATCAGCTATGGGTTTGTGCGAAGAATCCATTCGCACGAGCGATCGCAAGGAGACTGACAGGAAGAAGCCATTTGTGGGTGGCAACTGACCGCTTTCAGGGAGTGGTTGGAAAAATGCAGGCGTGTCCATGCGTTTGCAGGGGGGGTTCCTGCAGTCAATCCCGGTCCCGGATAGGATGAAGTGTTTGCAGTGGCTGAGTAAGTCCTGGGCTGTGCAGAGACTGCACAAGATCTGTTTGTACTGCTCTGCTACACATGCATTCGCACACTTGCACAGCTAAAATACCCTCCCCTATGGGTGGTGACTATCTGTTTGCAGCGCTGCAAAAAAACCTAGCGAGCGATCAGGTCTGAATTAGGCCCTATATCTGTCTGAAATGCGTTAAGTGTAAATTCTCCCTGTTTCTTCGTCCTGTGGAGGCTGTCATCTTCATCTGGTGTCGAGTTGGTGTGCTGGATCCCTGTTTCCGGAGCCGTCTTTCCAGGGTGCTTCCAGGACTCTGCCACCAGTTGCTGTTAATACCTATGTGGATGTTTGTGCACTATTCTTTCGTCTGTTTGGTGTAAGTGCAATGTATAATTTATGTGATTTTAAAAGGATAATTGCACTATTGCACTTTTTCTATTCTTGTACCCCTTTATAAGCTTTGGTGCTCACATATATGTGAAGGGGTTACAATTTGTTACAGATTTTAGAAAGCTATCGTTGCACTCCAATTGAATTTTCAACACATGTGAAATACCATAATTACGGTGCTGCTTTTGTTCATTATCCACCTGTTAGGTGTTTGTGTAAAACTGGGTGTTACTGGAGCGCTTTGATTCTGTGTTTATTTACTGCTGCGGGGTACATTGGGCTCCACAGGGAATGACATTGGGGTGTAGAGTAGGATCTTGATCCGAGGCACCAACAAGCTAAAAGCTTTGACTGTTCCCAGAATGCATAGCGCCGCCTCCTCTATAACCCCGCCTCCGTGCACAGGAGCTAATTTTTATAGTTGGTGCCATGCAGTGTAGGCATACAACAGGAGGGCTGCTCCAGCAGACCTCAGAAGAGCATTTTTAAGTGAAAAATGAAGACTTCAAGGGCTTCATCACCTCCCCCAGTGGCGCTGTATACTCCCACGCCCTGGTTGCCGGGTACTTACAGAGGAGGCTCCGGTTTTCATCTGTCAGTCACACACCACGCCGCAGCTCTCCAGGATTGCGTGGCCTCACTTAGGGAGGAGGTAAGTGGGTCCCCCCGGCGGGACCCGCTGGAAATCATGATCCGGCACGGCCGGTGGGAAGCGGGCTGCGCGCACTGGTGTGGACACTGTGGTAGTACAGGGACTCCACTAGACCACCAGGGCATTGGCAGTGGCACAGGTCGGTTTTACTAAATACCATTTACTACAGTATAAAGCCTGCAGTACCCGGTGGTGAAGTCCAGCTAGGGGATAAGGCTTTGACCTGTAGCCCCTCACCCAGCCCCAGGGCGCCATTTAGAGTAAATGTTTCTTCCCTGGAGCTGCATATCTCTCTCTCCCTCACTCCCTGTCAGTGTTTGGGCGCCATTGGGACAAGCTGAGCTGATCCTGGGACTGTTTGGGCAAATACTCCTCTGTAAAGCCGCCTGCATGTCAGCGCTGTGCATTTTACAGGACACTTAAGTATTCTACATGTCTGCTGACAGTGTTAGTTAAGAAACGGTGCATTTAGCCAGGGTTATTTTGTACAAGTACCCTGTGATATACATCCAGTCTTTACTGTGCATTGATATATCCATTGAGTGTATAGCTATACTTAGTATTACTCTGTATTGCTAGTCCTGTGCAGTTTTATAGCATGTTATAATTTCTGTATTGTACAATGTGACTGTGTGTGTGCATATAGCTGCTGTGTGACCTCCATTTTGTGTATCTCACTCAGATTGCTATCCCTATATTCTGTAACCTAAGGGGGCTAAGTGCGTGAGGGTTATTTTTAATATAGGTGTTTCACAAGATATACTTATTGTGTATTTTTCTCTGTGATTTTTAGTCACCATATACCTCTGGAACTCTCTGTTTGTGCTAATAATACACTAATAATTCTTGTATTGGGCTGCTGATATTGTACTGTCAGGTATTGGGCTGCTGATATTGTACTGTGTTGCCTTAAATTGAGCTTTCAGATATGTCAGCTACAAGTGGCGATAGAGCTGGGGCTGATCCCACAGTGCGTGGTGGTGATGCTGCAGACACGTTTGAGGAAAATATAGCAGCAGAGGGTTCAGGTTCTGGGGGTTACTTACCCCCCAGTGGGACCGTAGCAACGGGGGTTCAAAATGACACACCTTGGGCTACTTTTTCCACGTTATTAAATACGCTGGTAACTAGACTTACGCCCCCTATGGGACCTCCTGTGCCGGTACAACCACTTATGGTCCCTGCGGTTAATCCGCCATGGGCAGATCAACTGTCAACTCAGTTACAGCAATTGAACCAATCACTGACTAAACAGAAATCTCACCCTCGTCCGCCTAAGACCAAGGGGTCCTCTAAGCAGGCCATTACTTCCTCAAAATCCACCAACATCCCAGACACCTTGTCTGATGAGGAAGGCATATATACTAACCCCACAGACATTTATTCTGATGCTTCTAATGGGGAATCTGTTTCACAGGGGAATGTTCCTGACTTGTTGGAGGCTATCAGGTTAATCCTTCAAATTACTGATGACCCAGAGCCTGACACTGCCCCTAAGAAACCTGACAGATTTAAATGCCAGAAAGTGGTTAAACACGTTTTACTTGACTATGACCATTTAGTTGACATACGTCAGGAATCCTGGGGAAAAAAATCACACCTCACAAGAAGATGCAGGCTCGCTATCCCCTCGAGGCGGAGTTAAGTAAAAATTGGGAGACACCCCAGCCAGTGGATTCGCAGGTGGTGCGGCTGGTGGTATCCTCAGCTCTGCCTGTAATGACCGTCACGTCTCTGAAAGAACCGACGGATAAGCATGTGAAGGGTTGATTAAAGGCGATTTACACCCTAGCTGGTGCTGCGCATCGCCCACCATTGCAGTGACTTGGGCTGCAGAGTCTATTGAAGCGTGGGCTCAAAAGTTGGAAGCCTTCCAACGTTTCTGATCATGCTAGACAGTGTCTCTCATTTATTTTCACAGCATCTCATTACATTAAGGAGGCGGCTTCTGATGCTAGTGTTCTGGTTGCCAAGGCTTCTACTACGTTCATTTTGGCTCGCCGGATCCTATGGCTATGGTCCTGGTCTGTGGACTTCGACTCTAAGAAAACCCTGGAGGTGCTCCCTTTTAAGGGAGACATTCTTTTTGGAGAGGACCTCAACAAGATAGTGGCTGACTTAGCTTCTGCTAAAACAGCATGTCTACCTAGTACTGCTCCTTCGGTGCCCGAAGGTTAAGAGTACTTCCTTTCACTCCTTTCATCCTTCAGGTAAAGCCAAAGGTCAGGCGTACCCGAAACAGGCTCGCACTTCCAAAACCACTAAGCCCAAGCCTAAACGTGCCTGGGCTGCCCGTCAGCCTGCTTCCAAAACTGACAAGCCTGCTGCATGACGGGGCAGGCCTCCCTCTGGGGGATTCCAGATTGGGAGGCCAACTTCTAGGGTTTACCCAGGAATGGTTGAAGACCACTTCCGACGCCTGGGTATGGGAAGTAGTCACTCGCGGATACGCCATATCCTTCAAAAATCGTCCCCCTCGTCGATTTTGCCTGACAGACGTCCCTTCGGATCAGGTGAAGGCAAAAACTCTTCATTCGGTGGTACAGTCCCTCCTGGACACAGGAGTGGTGGTACAGATGCCTCTGGCTCAGAGAGGCAAGAAGTACTATTCACCGCTGTTCCTAGTCCCGAAACCGAATGGGTCCTCTCGGCCCGTTCTCAACCTCAAGTTCTTGAACAGATTTGTGAGAGTCTCCAAGTTTCGTATGGAAACTCTTCACTCTATTGTTCTGGCCTTGGAGCCTGGGGATTATATGGTCTCCCTGGGCATACATGATGCTTACCTGCATATTCCAATTGCAATGTCGCATCAGTAGTACCTGAGGTTTGCTGTGGGCAACCTCCATTATCAATTTTGGGCTTTACCTTTTGGTTTGACCGATTATCTTCACAAAGGTCATGGCGGTAATGACGGCTGTACTTTGCCGGCAAGGGGGTCAGGATCCTCCCGTATCTGGATGACTTGTTGATCCTGGTGAATTCCCCAGAAATTCTCCTACATCATTTGGATCTGACGCTCCAGTTTCTGCAAGTCCACGGGTGGCTCATCAACTGGAAGAAGCCTTCCCTGGTCCCTGCTCAGAGCATGGTGCACCTAGGGGCATTGTTGGACACTCACAACCAGAGGTTGTTCTTGTCTCAGGAGAAGGTCCTGAAACTTCAGGACAGGATTCAATGCTTCCTATCTCATCCGCAAGTGTCGTTACACTCGGTGATGCAAGTGCTAGGTCTCATGGTGTCGGATTTCGACATGGTGGAGTACGCTCAATTCCATTCCCGCCATCTGCAGAAACTGATTCTAGCCAAATGGGATGGCCTGCCTCACGGGATCAGGTCTCACATGATCTCCTTGTCTCCGAAGGTCCATCTGTCACTGAGCTTGTGGCTGCAGGACCATCGATTGAGCAGGGGTTGTCCCTTCTTGATCTCTAGCTGGGTCCTCCTGACGACAGATGCCAGTCTGAGAGGTTGGGGCTGTGGGCGGTGTTCAATGCTCTGAACCTGGCCTAGCATATAATTCAGAACCGGCCTGTTCAGGTACAGTCGGACAACGCCACCACGGTGGCGTACATAAATCATCAAGGCGGCACTCGAAGCGGATTCTTCAATGGGCGGAACGCCATCTGCCAGCCATATCGGCAGTGTTCATTCCGGGGGTTCTAAACTGGCAAGCGGACTTCCTCAGTCGTTAGGACATACACGCCGGAGAGTGGAGCCTCCATCCAGAAGTGTTTCAACTCCTAGTGGACAAGTGGGGTCTCCCAGATGTAGACCTGATGGCATCTCGACACAATCACAAGGTTCCGGTCTTCGTAGCAAGGACAAGGGATCCTCAAGCAGCGTTCGTGGATGCACTGGCAATTCCATGTAACTTTCGGCTGCCATACGTGTTCCCTCCGGTGTCACTCCTGCCCAGAGTAATAAGGAAGTTCAAGCAAGAAGGAGGAATCCTACTTCTGATTGCTCCAGCGTGGCCCAAACGGTATTGGTTGTCAGACCTTCAGGGTCTCTTGATGGAGCGTCCCCTTCTACTTCCACAGCGCCCGGATCTCCTTGTTCAGGGCCCCTATGTGTATCGGGATTTAGCCCGCTTGGCTTCGACGGCGTGGCTCTTGAAGCTTCGGTCCTGAGGGCCAAAGGATTTTCTGAGGTGGTCATTCAAAACCATATTGAAGGCCCGGAAACCAGCTTCTGCTCGTATTTATCATAGGGTCTGGAATTCTTACTTTGCTTGGTGCGCCACTAATAATCATGACGCTTACAAGTTCAGTACGGCCAAACGTTTGGCCTTTCTACAACAAGGCCTGGACTTGAGCCTTCGTTTGGCCTCCATCAAGGTTTATATTTCTGCCTTGTCGGTTTGGTTTGAGAGAAACTCAGGATGTGTTGCGGATTCAACCTCCTTATGTCCCGCCTGTGGCTCCTTGGGACTTGTCGGTGGTTCTGGAGGCATTGCAAGGGTCTCCATTTGAGCCTCTTGAATCTGCAGACCTTAAGTGGCTTTCTCTTAAGATATTGTTCTGCTGGTTATTGCCTCTGCTAGACGGGTGTCGGATCTGGGTGCCTTGTCTTGTAGGTCCCCATATCTGATTTTTCACAGTGACGGGCGGTTCTTAGAACACGTCCCGGGTACTTACCTAAGGTGGTGTCTTCTTTCCACCTTAATCAGGAGATCTTGGTTCCGGCCTTTGCCTCTCCTGGCTTGTCTTCCAAAGAGCGGTCTTTGGATGTGGTATGGGCTCTCCGTATCTATGTGAAGAGAACTGCATCCCTTCGGAAGTCTGATTCTCTCTTTGTACTGTTTGGTTTTTACAAACGTGGCTGGCATGCTCACAAGCAGACCCTGGCCAGATGGATTAGAATGGTGATTGCATATGCTTATGTACAGGCTGGCCTTCCAGCTCCTGCTATCATCAAGGCCCATTCTACTCGGTCTGTTGGACCTTCTTGGGCGACCCGCCGTGGTGCGACCCTTAAACAATTGTGCAAGGCGGCTACGTGGTCCTCAGTGAACACGTTCATAAGGTTCTATGCCTTCGATACTTCCGCCTCCCAGGATGCTTCCTTGAAACTGGGTTCTTGTGCCCACTACAGTGCATCCCCTCCCATGAGGAACTACTTTAGGACATCCCCAATGTCATTCCCTGTGGAGCCCAGTGTACCCCACAGCAGAAAACGAGATTTATGGTAAGAACTTACCGTTGTTAAATCTTTCTGCGAGGTACACTGGGCTCCACAGGGCGCCAACCCTGACAAACTTAGCTTCTTTGGGTTGGTATGGCATTAGCCACTGACACTTTCTCCTGTCGTGAGAATGTGGTGTATGTGGCTACTAACGGTTGTCGTCTCTTTTACTTGCTACTGCATTGGACTGGTTAACAAAACTGAGCTCCTGTGCACGGAGGCGGGGTTATAGAGGAGGCGACGCTATGCATTCTGGGAACAGACAAATCTTTTAGCCTGTTGGTGCCTCGGATCAAGATCCTACTCTACACCCCAATGTAATTCCCTGTGGATCCCAGTGTACCTCGCAGAAAGAGAGTTAACAACGGTAAGTTGTTACCATAAATCTCGTTTTTTTCTCTATCAAATAGCACAATAACTGTGGCCAATATTCTCCAGATAACTATCGTTCATTTTGGGTCTTGCCTCAATAGATAATCACTCTCTGATTCTCAACTGGAAATAGACTGATATTTTATCCTTGGGTCCCAGTTATTATTAAAAGCAATCAATTAAAAAGGTCACTGCTTGCTCACAAATGCCCATATGTTCTATGAAGTTAGAAGCTTTTTTATCTCGTAGAATGATTCCTTTGCTGACATCTTTAGCAAACAAAGAGCTGGAGAACTGACCCCTTATAGTGAGTGATACTGTGCTATTAAACTTTTGCCTTTTAACGTTCCACCTCGCAGTCTTGTGTATTCACTGTCTCTACTGGAGACACAAGCTATTACTTTACATTCAAAAAAAATTGGTTTCAGGCTTTATCCAGAAATATTCTAATTTGAAGTTCCATGCTTCTGTGTAGAAAATACAAAGGGTGCAACTTTGATTTTTTTTCTATTGATTGCGAGGTTTTCAAAAGTGGCAATCATTTACATGGCAAAATCAACCTGGTTTTGCCATGTAAATGATAGCCACTTTAAAAAACAGGAGAAATCTCCCAAAATCTCTCACTTTCTGATTCTCACACCCTATTACATTCCCCCCTAGGTGTCAGAATCTGTAAGTTTTCTGGACTTGGAGCAGAAGGCATTGTTTGTATATAGGGGGTCATTCCGACCCGATCACTCTCTGCAGTTTCTCGCAGCGCAGCGATCTGGTCGGAACTGCACATGCAGGCGTGGCCGGACCATTGGGGGGGTGGGCCGCGATGGCTGCGTGACATCACACGCAGCCGATGCGGGCCGGGGAGCGACAAGTAGCTCCCGGCCAGCACGGTAAAGCTGCGCTGGTCGGGAGCTACTCTTGAATTGCAAAGGCATCGCCGCTGTGCGATGCCGTTGCACTTCTGCGGGAGTGGGGCGGCACTGACATGCAGGGTGGACCAGCCCTGTACTGGGTGTCCCCCCGCATGTCAGCTACGATCAACTCGGAATGACCCCCATAGTTGGAGGCTGTATGTAGAAAACGTGGAGGTTTTATGAGGGTTCTCCTCATATGTAAAGTGGAACTTGTTAATTGTTACTGACAGAAACAGGTGGAGATCTGAGTAGGTACAATGGCCCTCATTCCGAGTTGTTCACTCGCTAGCTGCTTTTAGCAGCATTGCAAACGCTAGGCCGCCGCCCTCTGGGAGTGTATCTTAGCTTAGCAGAATAGCGAACGAAAGATTAGCAGAACTGCTACTAAATAATTCCTTGCAGTTTCTGAGTAGCTCCAGACCTACTCCTAGATTGCGATCACCTCGGTCTGTTTAGTTCCTGGTTTGATGTCACAAACAAGCCCTGCGTTCGGCCAGCCACTCCCCCGTTTCTCCAGCCACTCCTGCATTTTTTCCAGGCACGCCTGCATTTTTTAGCACTCTCCCTGAAAACGCCAAGTTTCCGGCCAGAAACAGCCACTTCCTGTCAATCACACTACGATCACTCGAGCGTTGAAAAAACGTCGCTCGAGCTTGTGTAAATCTCCGAAGTTTTGTGTTAAATTATTAAGCGCATGCGCGCTGCGTACCATGCGCATGCGCATTTTCCACCTAATCGCTGCGTTGCGAAAAACGTCAACGAGCGAACAACTCAGAATGACCACCAATATTACAGTTACTGAATAGGATGAGAGCAGGGGACTACTGAGAGAAACCAATGCAGACCGAGCATAGAGAGTCTGAAGATACTTGTAGATGTGACAGCTAATAGCTGCAACACTGGAGACAATTGAGATTCTTGTGTGAAGGGTTTACTCAGCAGCACATATTATATTGAAAACAACTGTATGATGAGTGCCAAACAATGATACCTGATGCTGAGGGTACTCAGGAGTGCACAGGAAACTGTGGTGAGCACCCAGTAGTAGTGAAAATCACTGAAGGTATCACAGGAGCACACTGGATACTGTGGAGAGCTCCCAGTAGAAGTACAGGATACTGAGACTATAAAAGGGCACACTGGAAACTGTGGAGAGCACTGAGGGCATCACAGGAGTTAACTGGAAACTTGGAAATGCCCAGTAGTAGTGATTGACGCCGAGAGTAACACAGGAGTAGATGTAGCAAACTGGAACTGTCGAGCCAACTCTGGAACAACTGCACACAGGAAGCTAGATAGCAGACTACAACAGAAGTTATTCTGGCAAAGGACCATGGCCAGGGAAAGACTTATATAGGTTTCCCTGGGTGCTGATAGGTTGCGAGTTTTGTGTAGGGAATTAGGTCTGGGATTAGTTGAGCAGAGATCAGCTGATTGCAGGAGAGATGACAGGGCCCATGTACCGGCAATATTGGCTGCTGCCCGAATGGAAACCAACAGTCTCATCTACAGCATGCACTGGTATGGTAATGCAGCAGGAGGCATATTATATAAGCTCCTGCTTGCATTAATGATCTTTGCTGTGTCCTAGGATACAGCATTGTATCACCTGTGATACCATCGGCTGGCTGTGTGACCCGTGAGCATGAGCTGCACTACTATCAGGACCTGAATCAGGCTCTTTGTCCACTGCACTAGTCTGCCAGCTAAGGGAAGGGATGGGACTAGTGCAGGAAGGAGTAGAACAATACATTCATGTGCTGAGTGCCTCCTTATGCTATCAGGAGTCTCCCATTACACAGATCAGAAAGTAAGAGAATCTGTAGCTGTGTGATCTGACGGGGAAAGAAGGTAAGCATTGTCGGGCATACCTCACAACTTTTAAAAAAATGCAATCCACAGATCTGCCTGGCATTTGTGTACTTGGCTCCATAACCTTTAGAAATATGCTTGTACTATTTGGTGGTGATAATCAAAGTAATAGTATACATTAGAGATGAGCGAGTTCGGTTCCTCGAGATCCAAACCCCCCCTCCCCCCCCCCCCCCCCCCCTCCGAACTTCACCTATTTTACATGGTTCCGAGGCAGCCTCGGATCTTACCGCCTTGCTCGGTTAACCCGAGCGCGCCCGAACGTCATCATCCCGCTGTCGTATTCTCGCAAGATTCGTATTCTATATAAGGAGCCGCGCGTCGCCGCCATTTTCACTCGTGCTTTGGAGATGATAGCGAGAGGACGTGGCTGCGTTCTCTCAGTTTCTGTGTTCACTGTTCAGTGTGCTGCAAATATCTGTGCTCAGTGTGCTGCAAATATCTGTGCTTAGTGTGCTGCAAATATCTGTGCTCAGTGTGCTGCAAATATCTGTGCTTAGTGTGCTGCAAATATCTGTGCTCAGTGTGCTGCAAATATCTGTGCTCAGTGTGCTGCAAATATCTGTGCTCAGTGTGCTGCAAATATCTATGTTCTCTGCCTGATAATGCTCCATATCTGTGCTCAGTGTGCTGCAAATATCTGTGTTCAGTGTGCTGCAAATATCTGTGCTTAGTGTGCTGCAAATATCTGTGCTTAGTGTGCTGCAAATATCTGTGCTCAGTGTGCTGCAAATATCTGTGCTCAGTGTGCTGCAAATATCTACGTTCTCTGCCTGATAATGCTCCATATCTGTGCTGCATTGTAGGAGGACAGTGCAGATTTTGATGACCACCAGTATATATATATAGCAGCAGGGGCGGATCCAGAAGAAAATGATAGTGGGGGCACCATGGAAGGGGCAAGAACATTTGCGTGCGGCTTCGGTGCATGTGAGATGGCGCTTCTTATACAATGCCCACAGTTGTAGCGCTCATTATGCAATGTCCACTGTACTGGTAGTGCCCCTTATATAGACCCAATAGTAGTGGTGCCCCTTATGCAATGCCCGTATTGCTCCCAGTAGTAATGTTGCCTGTAGTAATGTCCCCAGTCATTATGCCCCCAGTGGTAATGCCCCTGCAGTTATGACCCCAGTAGTTTACCCCCCCCCCTTTAGTTTAGCCTCCCAGTGGTAATGCCCCCAGTAGTTTAGCTACCAGTAGTAATGCCCCCCGTAGTTTGCCCCATTGTAGTTTAGCCCCTGTAGTTATGCCCCCCTTGTAGTTTAGCCTCCAGTAGTAATGCCCCCAGTAGTTGGCCCCTGTAGTTATCCCCCAGTACTTTGGCCCCCAGTAGTTTGGCCCCCTGTAGTTTAGGCCCCAAGTAGTAATGCCCCTGTAGTTAAGCCGCCAGTAGTAATGCCCCTGTAGTTACGCAGCCAATAGTAATGCCCTCCTGTAGTATGCCCCCAGTAGTTAGCACCTTTGTAGTTGGCCCCCAAGTAATAATGTCCCCCAGTAGTTTGCCCCCAGTAGATGCCACCAAGTAATAATGTCCCCCAGCAGTTTGCCCCCAGTAGGTGCCCCCCAGTAATAATGTCCCCCAGTAGTTTACCCACAGTAGATGCCCCCCAGTAATAATGTCCCCCAGCAGTTTGCCCCCAGTAGATGCCCCCCAGTAATAATGTCCTCCAGTAGTTTGCCCCCAGTAGTAATGCCCCCTAGGAGTTTGCCCCCAATAGATGACCCCACAGTAGTAATGCCCCCAGTAGATGCCCCCCAGTAATAATGCCCCCAGTAGATGGCCCCCAGTAAAAATGTCCCCCAGTAGCTGCCCTCAATAGATGACCCTCCAGTAGTAATGCCCCCAGTAGATGCCCCCCAGTAATAATGCCCCCAGTAGATGGCCCCCAGTCAAAATGTCTCCCAGTAGCTGCCCCCAAAAGATGACCCCCCAGTAGTAATGCCCCCAGTAGATGGCCCCCAGTAATAATGCCCCCAGTAGATGTCCCCCAGTAAAAATGTCCCCCAGTAGCTGCCCCCAATAGATGACCCCCCAGTAGTAATGCCCCCAATAGATGACCCCCCAGTAATAATGCCCCCTATGATTTTGCCCCAATAGATGACCCCCAGTAGTAATGCCCCCAGTAGATGCCCCCCCCAGTAATTATGCCACCAGTAGATGGCCCCCAGTAAAAATGTCCCCCAGTAGCTGCCCCCAATAGATGACCCCTCAGTAGTGATGCCCCCAGTAGATGCCCCCCAGTAAAAATGCCCCCAGTAGATGGCCCCCAGTAGCTGCCCCCAATAGATTACCCCCAGTAATAATGCCCCCTATGAGTTTGCCCCAATAGATGACCCCCCAGTAGTGATGCCCCCCAGTAATTATGCCCCCAGTAGATGGCCCCCAGTATAAATGTCCCCCAGTAGCTGCCCCAAATAGATGACCCCCCAGTAATAATGCCCCCTACGAGTTTGCCCCAATAGATGACCCCCCAGTAGTAATGCCCCCAGTAGATGCCCCCCAGTAATTATGCCACCAGTAGATGGCCCCCAGTAAAAATGTCCCCCAGTAGCTGCCCCCAATAGATGAACCCTCAGTAGTGATGCCCCCAGTAGATGCCCCCCAGTTATAATGACCCCAGTAGTAATGCCCCCCCCGTAGTAATGCCCCTTGTTGATGCCCCCCCAGTAGTAATGTCCCCCCGTAGTTTGCCCCCAGTGGATGCCCCGGCTGCATTAAGGAAGAGAAAAACATCATACTTACCGAGCCCCGTTCCCGCTTCCAGGCCACTGCAGTCCTCCTCCTCCCTGGGCATCCGCTCCTCAGTCAGCACTATGAGAGAGACGTCATGACTGACGTATCTCCCATAGCGCACGGCGCACAGTGACAGCGCCGGAAGCCGGAGCTCAATACTGAGCTCCTGCCTCCGGCTGCCACTGTGCAGGGAGACGGGTGCCCGCTGGTAAAACAATCTCAGCGGGCGCCCGTCATCTCCCTGTGCGGCGCCGGACGGTGGACAGAAGGCCACAAATGACAGGGGGGGCACGGGCCCGAGTGCCCCCCCCTGGATCCGCCACTGTATAGCAGTACGGTACAGTAAGTCATTGCTCTACCTCTGTGTCATCAAGTATACTATCCATATCTGTGCTGCATTGTAATTATGCGCAGTATATAGTAGGAGGACAGTGCAGAATTTTGCTGACCACCAGTATATATATATAGCAGTACGGTACAGTAGTCCATTGCTCTACCGCTGTGTCGTCAAGTATACTATCCATATCTGTGCTGCATTGTAGTTGTGCGCAGTATATAGTAGGAGGACAGTGCAGAATTTTGCTGACCACCAGTATATATATATATAGCAGTACGGTACAATAGGCCATTGCTCTACCTCTGTGTCGTCAAGTATACTATCCATATCTGTGCTGCATTGTAGTTGTGCGGATTATATAGTAGGAGGACAGTGCAGAATTTTGCTAACCACCAGTATATATATATATAGCAGTATGGTACAGTAGTCCATTGCTTTACCGCTGTGTCGTCAAGTATACTATCCATATCTGTGCTGCGCAGTATATAGTAGGAGGACAGTGCAGAATTTTGCTGACCACCAGTATATATATATAGCAGCACGGTACAATAGGCCATTGCTCTACCTCTGTGTCGTCAAGTATTCTATCCATATCTGTGCTGCATTGTAGTTGTGAGCAGTATATAGTAGGAGGACAGTGCAGAATTTTGCTGACCACCAGTATATATATATTGCAGTACGGTACAGTAGGCCATTGCTCTACCTCTGTGTCGTCAAGTATACTATCCATATCTGTGCTGCATTATAGTTATGCGCAGTATATAGTAGGTGGACAGTGCAGAATTTTGCTGACCACCAGTATAAATACAGTATATAGCAGTACGGTACAGTAGTACATTGCTCTACCTCTGTGTCATCAAGTAAACTATCCATATCTGTGCTGCATTGTAGTTGTGCGCAGTATATAGTAGGAGGACAGTGCATAATTTTGCTGACCACCAGTGTGTATATATATATATATATATATATATATATATATAGCAGTACGGTACAGTAGTCCATTGCTCTACCTCTGTGTCAAGTATACAATCCATACCTGTGCTGCATTGTAGTTGTGCACAGTATATAGTAGGAGGACTGTGCAGAATTTTGCTGACCACCAGTATATATATAGCAGTACGGTACAGTAGTCCATTGCTCTGTGTCGTCAAGTATACAATCCATACCTGTGCTGCATTGTAGTTGTGCGCAGTATATAGTAGGAGGACAGTGCAGAATTTTGCTGACCACCAGTATATATATAGCAGTACGGTACAGTAGTCCATTGCTCTACCTCTGTGTCGTCAAGTATACTATCCATACCTTTGCTGCATTGTAGTTGTGCGCAGTATATAGTAGGAGGACAGTGCAGAATTTTGCTGACCACCAGTATATATATAGCTGTATGGTACAGTAGTCCATTGCTCTACCTCTGTGTCGTCAAGTATACTATCCATACCTGTGCTGCATTGTAGTTGTGCGCAGTATATAGTAGGACAGTGCAGAATTTTGCTGACCACCAGTATATATATATATATATATATATATATATATATTAGAGATGAGCGCCTGAAATTTTTCGGGTTTTGTGTTTTGGTTTTGGGTTCGGTTCCGCGGCCGTGTTTTGGGTTCGAACGCGTTTTGGCAAAACCTCACCGAATTTTTTTTGTCGGATTCGGGTGTGTTTTGGATTCGGGTGTTTTTTTCAAAAAACACTAAAAAACAGCTTAAATCATAGAATTTGGGGGTCATTTTGATCCCAAAGTATTATTAACCTCAAAAACCATAATTTACACTCATTTTCAGTCTATTCTGAATACCTCACACCTCACAATATTATTTTTAAGTCCTAAAATTTGCACCGAGGTCGCTGTGTGAGTAAGATAAGCGACCCTAGTGGCCGACACAAACACCGGGCCCATCTAGGAGTGGCACTGCAGTGTCACGCAGGATGTCCCTTCCAAAAAACCCTCCCCAAACAGCACATGACGCAAAGAAAAAAAGAGGCGCAATGAGGTAGCTGTGTGAGTAAGATTAGCGACCCTAGTGGCCGACACAAACACCGGGCCCATCTAGGAGTGGCACTGCAGTGTCACGCAGGATGGCCCTTCCAAAAAACCCTCCCCAAACAGCACATGACGCAAAGAAAAAAAGAGGCGCAATGAGGTAGCTGTGTGAGTAAGATTAGCGACCCTAGTGGCCGACACAAACACCGGGCCCATCTAGGAGTGGCACTGCAGTGTCACGCAGGATGTCCCTTCCAAAAAACCCTCCCCAAACAGCACATGACGCAAAGAAAAAAAGAGGCGCAATGAGGTAGCTGTGTGAGTAAGATTAGCGACCCTAGTGGCCGACACAAACACCGGGCCCATCTAGGAGAGGCACTGCAGTGTCACGCAGGATGTCCCTTCCAAAAAACCCTCCCCAAACAGCACATGACGCAAAGAAAAAAAGAGGCGCAATGAGGTAGCTGACTGTGTGAGTAAGATTAGCGACCCTAGTGGCCGACACAAACACCGGGCCCATCTAGGAGTGGCACTGCAGTGTCACGCAGGATGTCCCTTCCAAAAAACCCTCCCCAATCAGCACATGATGCAAAGAAAAAGAAAAGAAAAAAGAGGTGCAAGATGGAATTGTCCTTGGGCCCTCCCACCCACCCTTATGTTGTATAAACAAAACAGGACATGCACACTTTAACCAACCCATCATTTCAGTGACAGGGTCTGCCACACGACTGTGACTGATATGACGGGTTGGTTTGGACCCCCCCCAAAAAAGAAGCAATTAATCTCTCCTTGCACAAACTGGCTCTACAGAGGCAAGATGTCCACCTCATCTTCACCCTCCGATATATCACCGTGTACATCCCCCTCCTCACAGATTATCAATTCGTCCCCACTGGAATCCACCATCTCAGCTCCCTGTGTACTTTGTGGAGGCAATTGCTGCTGGTCAATGTCTCCGCGGAGGAATTGATTATAATTCATTTTAATGAACATCATCTTCTCCACATTTTCTGGATGTAACCTCGTACGCCGATTGCTGACAAGGTGAGCGGCGGCACTAAACACTCTTTCGGAGTACACACTTGTGGGAGGGCAACTTAGGTAGAATAAAGCCAGTTTGTGCAAGGGCCTCCAAATTGCCTCTTTTTCCTGCCAGTATAAGTACGGACTGTGTGACGTGCCTACTTGGATGCGGTCACTCATATAATCCTCCACCATTCTATCAATGTTGAGAGAATCATATGCAGTGACAGTAGACGACATGTCCGTAATCGTTGTCAGGTCCTTCAGTCCGGACCAGATGTCAGCATCAGCAGTCGCTCCAGACTGCCCTGCATCACCGCCAGCGGGTGGGCTCGGAATTCTGAGCCTTTTCCTCGCACCCCCAGTTGCGGGAGAATGTGAAGGAGGAGATGTTGACAGGTCGCGTTCCGCTTGACTTGACAATTTTGTCACCAGCAGGTCTTTCAACCCCAGCAGACTTGTGTCTGCCGGAAAGAGAGATCCAAGGTAGGCTTTAAATCTAGGATCGAGCACGGTGGCCAAAATGTAGTGCTCTGATTTCAACAGATTGACCACCCGTGAATCCTTGTTAAGCGAATTAAGGGCTGCATCCACAAGTCCCACATGCCTAGCGGAATCGCTCCCTTTTAGCTCCTTCTTCAATGCCTCCAGCTTCTTCTGCAAAAGCCTGATGAGGGGAATGACCTGACTCAGGCTGGCAGTGTCTGAACTGACTTCACGTGTGGCAAGTTCAAAGGGCATCAGAACCTTGCACAACGTTGAAATCATTCTCCACTGCACTTGAGACAGGTGCATTCCACCTCCTATATCGTGCTCAATTGTATAGGCTTGAATGGCCTTTTGCTGCTCCTCCAACCTCTGAAGCATATAGAGGGTTGAATTCCACCTCGTTACCACTTCTTGCTTCAGATGATGGCAGGGCAGGTTCAGTAGTTTTTGGTGGTGCTCCAGTCTTCTGTACATGGTGCCTGTACGCCGAAAGTGTCCCGCAATTCTTCTGGCCACCGACAGCATCTCTTGCACGCCCCTGTCGTTTTTTAAAAAATTCTGCACCACCAAATTCAAGGTATGTGCAAAACATGGGACGTGCTGGAATTTGCCCATATTTAATGCACACACAATATTGCTGGCGTTGTCCGATGCCACAAATCCACAGGAGAGTCCAATTGGGGTAAGCCATTCCGCGATGATCTTCCTCAGTTGCCGTAAGAGGTTTTCAGCTGTGTGCGTATTCTGGAAAGCGGTGATACAAAGCGTAGCCTGCCTAGGAAAGAGTTGGCGTTTGCGAGATGCTGCTACTGGTGCCGCCGCTGCTGTTCTTGCGGCGGGAGTCCATACATCTACCCAGTGGGCTGTCACAGTCATATAGTCCTGACCCTGCCCTGCTCCACTTGTCCACATGTCCGTGGTTAAGTGGACATTGGGTACAACTGCATTTTTTAGGACACTGGTGAGTCTTTTTCTGACGTCCGTGTACATTCTCGGTATCGCCTGCCTAGAGAAGTGGAACCTAGATGGTATTTGGTAACGGGGGCACACTGCCTCAATAAATTGTCTAGTTCCCTGTGAACTAACGGCGGATACCGGACGCACGTCTAACACCAACATAGTTGTCAAGGCCTCAGTTATCCGCTTTGCAGTAGGATGACTGCTGTGATATTTCATCTTCCTCGCAAAGGACTGTTGAACAGTCAATTGCTTACTGGAAGTAGTACAAGTGGGCTTACGACTTCCCCTCTGGGATGACCATCGACTCCCAGCGGCAACAACAGCAGCGCCAGCAGCAGTAGGCGTTACACGCAAGGATGCATCGGAGGAATCCCAGGCAGGAGAGGACTCGTCAGAATTGCCAGTGACATGGCCTGCAGGACTATTGGCATTCCTGGGGAAGGAGGAAATTGACACTGAGGGAGTTGGTGGGGTGGTTTGCGTGAGCTTGGTTACAAGAGGAAGGGATTTACTGGTCAGTGGACTGCTTCCGCTGTCACCCAAAGTTTTTGAACTTGTCACTGACTTATTATGAATGCGCTGCAGGTGACGTATAAGGGAGGATGTTCCGAGGTGGTTAACGTCCTTACCCCTACTTATTACAGCTTGACAAAGGGAACACACGGCTTGACACCTGTTGTCCGCATTTCTGGTGAAATACCTCCACACCGAAGAGCTGATTTTTTTGGTATTTTCACCTGGCATGTCAACGGCCATATTCCTCCCACGGACAACAGGTGTCTCCCCGGGTGCCTGACTTAAACAAACCACCTCACCATCAGAATCCTCCTGGTCAATTTCCTCCCCAGCGCCAGCAACACCCATATCCTCCTCATCCTGGTGTACTTCAACACTGACATCTTCAATCTGACTATCAGGAACTGGACTGCGGGTGCTCCTTCCAGCACTTGCAGGGGGCGTGCAAATGGTGGAAGGCGCATGCTCTTCACGTCCAGTGTTGGGAAGGTCAGGCATCGCAACCGACACAATTGGACTCTCCTTGTGGATTTGGGATTTCGAAGAATGCACAGTTCTTTGCTGTGCTGCTTTTGCCAGCTTGAGTCTTTTCATTTTTCTAGCGAGAGGCTGAGTGCTTCCATCCTCATGTGAAGCTGAACCACTAGCCATGAACATAGGCCAGGGCCTCAGCCGTTCCTTGCCACTCCGTGTGGTAAATGGCATATTGGCAAGTTTACGCTTCTCCTCCGACAATTTTATTTTAGGTTTTGGAGTCCTTTTTTTTCTGATATTTGGTGTTTTGGATTTGACATGCTCTGTACTATGACATTGGGCATCGGCCTTGGCAGACGACGTTGCTGGCATTTCATCGTCTCGGCCATGACTAGTGGCAGCAGCTTCAGCACGAGGTGGAAGTGGATCTTGATCTTTCCCTAATTTTGGAACCTCAACATTTTTGTTCTCCATATTTTAATAGGCACAACTAAAAGGCACCTCAGGTAAACAATGGAGATGGATACTAGTATACAATTATGGACTGCCTGCCGACTGCAGACACAGAGGTAGCCACAGCCGTGAACTACCGTACTGTACTGTGTCTGCAGCTAATATAGACTGGTTGATAAAGAGAAGATGTCTATGTAACTATGTATGTATAAAGAAGACTGAAAAAAATCCACGGTTAGGTGGTATACAATTATGGACGGACTGCCTGCCGAGTGCAGACACAGAGGTAGCCACAGCCGTGAACTACCGTACTGTACTGTGTCTGCAGCTAATATAGACTGGTTGATAAAGAGAAGATGTCTATGTAACTATGTATGTATAAAGAAGAATGAAAAAAAACCACGGTTAGGTGGTATACAATTATGGACGGACTGCCTGCCGAGTGCAGACACAGAGGTAGCCACAGCCGTGAACTACCGTACTGTACTGTGTCTGCAGCTAATATAGACTGGTTGATAAAGAGAAGATGTCTATGTAACTATGTATGTATAAAGAAGAATGAAAAAAATCCACGGTTAGGTGGTATTACAATTATGGACGGACTGCCTGCCGAGTGCAGAGACACAGAGGTAGCCACAGCCGTGAACTACCGTACTGTGTCTGCTGCGACTGGATGATAAATGATATAAAAAATATATATATATCACTACTGCAGCCGGACAGGTATATATTATATATTATATAATGACGGACCTGCTGGACACTGTCTGTCAGCAGAATGAGTTTTATTTTTATAGAATAAAAAAAAAAAAAACACACAAGTGAAGTCACACGACGAGTGTTTAACTTTTTCAGGCAATCACAATATAAGTATACTACTAACTATACTGGTGGTCAGTGTGGTCAGGTCACTGGTCAGTCACACTGGCAGTGGCACTCCTGCAGCAAAAGTGTGCACTGTTTAATTTTAATATAATATGTACTCCTGGCTCCTGCTATAACCTATAACTGGCACTGCAGTAGTGCTCCCCAGTCTCCCCCACAATTATAAGCTGTGTGAGCTGAGCAGTCAGACAGATATATAATATATATAGATGATGCAGCACACTGGCCTGAGCCTGAGCAGTGCACACAGATATGGTATGTGACTGACTGAGTCACTGTGTGTATCGCTTTTTTCAGGCAGAGAACGGATATATTAAATAAACTGCACTGTGTGTCTGGTGGTCACTCACTATATAATATATTATGTACTCCTGGCTCCTGCTATAACCTATAACTGGCACTGCAGTAGTGCTCCCCAGTCTCCCCCACAATTATAAGCTGTGTGAGCTGAGCAGTCAGACAGATATATATAATATTATATATAGATAATAGATGATGCAGCACACTGGCCTGAGCCTGAGCAGTGCACACAGATATGGTATGTGACTGACTGAGTCACTGTGTGTATCGCTTTTTTCAGGCAGAGAACGGATATATTAAATAAACTGCACTGTGTGTCTGGTGGTCACTCACTATATAATATATTATGTACTCCTGGCTCCTGCTATAACCTATAACTGGCACTGCAGTAGTGCTCCCCAGTCTCCCCCACAATTATAAGCTGTGTGAGCTGAGCAGTCAGATATATATAATATTATATATAGATAATAGATGATGCAGCACACTGGCCTGAGCCTGAGCAGTGCACACAGATATGGTATGTGACTGACTGAGTCACTGTGTGTATCGCTTTTTTCAGGCAGAGAACGGATATATTAAATAAACTGCACTGTGTGTCTGGTGGTCACTCACTATATAATATATTATGTACTCCTGGCTCCTGCTATAACCTATAACTGGCACTGCAGTAGTGCTCCCCAGTCTCCCCCACAATTATAAGCTGTGTGAGCTGAGCAGTCAGACAGATATATATAATATTATATATAGATAATAGATGATGCAGCACACTGGCCTGAGCCTGAGCAGTGCACACAGATATGGTATGTGACTGACTGAGTCACTGTGTGTATCGCTTTTTTCAGGCAGAGAACGGATATATTAAATAAACTGCACTGTGTGTCTGGTGGTCACGCACTATATAATATATTATGTACTCCTGGCTCCTGCTATAACCTATAACTGGCACTGCAGTAGTGCTCCCCAGTCTCCCCCACAATTATAAGCTGTGTGAGCTGAGCAGTCAGACAGATATATATAATATTATATATAGATAATAGATGATGCAGCACACTGGCCTGAGCCTGAGCAGTGCACACAGATATGGTATGTGACTGACTGAGTCACTGTGTGTATCGCTTTTTTCAGGCAGAGAACGGATATATTAAATAAACTGCACTGTGTGTCTGGTGGTCGCTCACTATATAATATATTATGTACTCCTGGCTCCTGCTATAACCTATAACTGGCACTGCAGTAGTGCTCCCCAGTCTCCCCCACAATGATAAGCTGTGTGAGCTGAGCAGTCAGACAGATATATATAATATTATATATAGATAATAGATGATGCAGCACACTGGCCTGAGCCTGAGCAGTGCACACAGATATGGTATGTGACTGACTGAGTCACTGTGTGTATCGCTTTTTTCAGGCAGAGAACGGATATATTAAATAAACTGCACTGTGTGTCTGGTGGTCACTCACTATATAATATATTATGTACTCCTGGCTCCTGCTATAACCTATAACTGGCACTGCAGTAGTGCTCCCCAGTCTCCCCCACAATTATAAGCTGTGTGAGCTGAGCAGTCAGACAGATATATATAATATTATATATAGATAATAGATGATGCAGCACACTGGCCTGAGCCTGAGCAGTGCACACAGATATGGTATGTGACTGAGTCACTGTGTGCTGTGTATCGCTTTTTTCAGGCAGAGAACGGATTATAAAGTAAACTGCACTGTCCTCACTAGTAAACTCTCTCCACTCAGTCTCTACACTTCTACAGTAACAGTACTCCTCCTAGTCAGCTCCAGTAAATCTCTCTCAGTCTCTTATAATCTAAATGGAGAGGACGCCAGCCACGTCCTCTCCCTATCAATCTCAATGCACGTGTGAAAATGGCGGCGACGCGCGGCTCCTTATATAGAATCCGAGTCTCGCGATAGAATCCGAGCCTCGCGAGAATCCGACAGCGTCATGATGACGTTCGGGCGCGCTCGGGTTAACCGAGCAAGGCGGGAAGATCCGAGTCGCTCGGACCCGTGAAAAAAAACATGAAGTTCTGGCGGGTTCGGATTCAGAGAAACCGAACCCGCTCATCTCTAATATATATATAGCAGTACGGTACAGTAGGCCATTGCTATTGATATATTACTGGCATATAATTCCACACATTAAAAGATGGAGAACAAAAATGTGGAGGGAGGCTGGCCACTTGGGTCGCTTAGCTTAGCCATCCAACGACCTTGGTGCACCTCTTTTTTTCTTTGCATCATGTGCTGTTTGGGGACTATTTTTTTAAGTGCCATCCTGTCTGACACTGCAGTGCCACTCCTAGATGGGCCCGGTGTATGTGCCGGCCACTTGGGTCACTTAGCTTAGCCATCCAGCGACCTTGGTGCACCTCTTTTTTTCTTTGCATCATGTGCTGTTTGGGGGCTATTTTTTAAGTGCCATCCTGTCTGACACTGCAGTGCCACTCCTAGATGGGCCAGGTGTTTGTGCCGGCCACTTGGGTCGCTTAGCTTAGCCATCCAACGACCTTGGTGCACCTCTTTTTTTCTTTGCATCATGTGCTGTTTGGGGACTATTTTTTTAAGTGCCATCCTGTCTGACACTGCAGTGCCACTCCTAGATGGGCCAGGTGTTTGTGCCGGCCACTTGGGTCGCTTAGCTTAGTCATCCAGCGACCTCGGTGCAAATTTTAGGACTAAAAATAATATTGTGAGGTGTGAGGTGTTCAGAATAGACTGGAAATGAGTGGAAATTATGGTTATTGGGGTTAATAATACTATGGGATCAAAATGACCCCCAAATTCTATGATTTAAGCTGTTTTTGAAAAAAAACTCACGAATCCAAAACACACCCGAATCCGACAAAAAATTTTCAGGGAGGTTTTGCCAAAACGCGACTGAATCCAAAACACGGCCGCGGAACCGAATCCAAAACCAAAACATAAAACCCGAAAAATTTCCAGTGCACATCTCTAGTATACATTAGCTGAATCACCAGATAAACTAGCTCAATTCTAAGCCAGTACTATGGTTTTTTGTTCAGCAGTCTGGGTATACAGCCATCTGTACTCACAGGTACATACGCTCAGTATCTGGATGATGTAAAACAGCTTGAGTGGAGCTAATGCTGTATGTGGGTAGCAAATGCATATACAGTAATGTTATACAGCAATATGAGATACCTCTTGGATTCGTGGCACTCATTTACAGTAGCAATATCGCCCAGCAAATGCACAGAAGAGTAAACAGTGTCCATCTTGGTTAGTTACTGATGCCTCCCAGATCGATCATCAAGAAGACTGTGCAGTAGTGTTCTCCACATCTCAATACAGGGAAAGGAGTAAAAGCAAGTTTGTGAGATACTGTATTTTTCTTTGTGCAACTACTGTACCCAGGCTTAGACTGGCCCACTGGGGTACAGGGGAAACCACCAGTAGGCCCCACCTCCTGCTCGTAGGATCAGGTTCCAGACTGTGCACTTGAATTATACATCATACATATGTTACCTTATACTGTACTATGGTGTATTAATATCTACAGTGCATTGCAGTTATTAATTTGTTATTAATCTGGAACATTATCATGGATGCAGCAGATGAATTTACTGTATTTATGAAGGGGCTCAGACGTTGCACTCTCTAATGGTTAGTCTAACCAATGAGGTGGCAGGCCACACACCCTCTGCGGACTGGCCAAACCCCTAAACATGGGCCCCTACCACTGCATAACCCCGGTGGGCCCTACATGCCCCAGTATGACTCTGACTATTCCTACAGTACAGTATGAGAACAGGGGTATTGTGTATATTTGTCCTTGTCACAAATGTACAGTCCTATGTGATTTTGGGCTTCACATAATTGAATCATTACCCGATCTTGATCACTGACATGGGTGTAAGCTCCCATGCACAGAGCTGTTTGAAGACAGTAGATATTCACTTGTAGGGATTGATTCCCATTTCACAGTGATCTTTATTATTTGTTTTGAATGCAGTAAATGCAGTAATAGATTATATCATAGATGCATGGCAAAACATATATAGGGTCGGATATAATGACACCCAGGTCGATGGCCATGCGGGATGCTGGTCGAACTCAGACTATTTTTAATGAGACAATGGCTTGCAAAGCAAAATCATGCCTTGTAAGTGACTGCCCCTTTAAAATAAATGTCCGAGTTTGGCCGGCATCCCGCACGGCCACCAAACTTGGGCATCATTGCATCTGGCCCAAAGTATTTAAATAATATGGAATTGTAATTATGTGCTGCTACTGCACATACAGTATGTATATTAAATCACAATGACCATATACAGCTGTCCATCCTCCTTCTCTCACATGTGTGCACTACTGTATTTAAGGAGTAAATATTTCAGCTTGAAAGGGGTGAAAATGAAGTGATCAGAAGAAAGACTAATTAGTTTTTTCTTATTAGGATTTGAAAATTGGCAGCATTCCTTTGCCTCAGAAAATGAAAAATGAATTGTTTACTAAAACAAAGACATTTTAAAATACCTCTGCTTCTATATTACCTTTTGGCAGTCAAATGAAATTTAACGTCCAAGATAGGAGCTTACTATGATAATACAGCACAGAAATTTGCTTTATAATCCTTGCTAATGTTTCAGGTTCAGCAAAAGCTATCTCAAGCCATATGCTGGAGTAAAATTACAATGGAACAGCTCTCTCTTCAAGAAAAAGAAAATGGGGATCTATTCTATCCCAGCGGATGAGGCATAATTGAAGCTTATTAAAAAGCAGTTCTGAAAGTTTCACAATAGAGTAAATTGACAGTCCAGGCTTTGGGACAATATAATTTTGTTACTTTGCACATATACTGTATGTTGAAGACAATTCTCCCAAAAATAATTTTGTATTATTAAAAGTAAAATGTAACAATTCTTGCACTCCCATGCCAACACTATATAGGCCACTACTGGTAACTAGGGATGAGCGGTTCGGATTCTATGGAATCCAAACCGCTCTGAACACTGGGATCCGAGTGCGGCTCGGGTGTTCCCACCAGACTCAGATTTCAAAGCGAGGCCGAACATCATCGTCCCGGCATCGGATTCTCACGATACTTGAATTCTAAAAGGTGCCAGTGCCGGGACTCGGCACTATTTGCCAGAGAATGCACGCTGATGTGTGCTGAGCAAAACTCTGCTGGTGTATGGTGTATATTATAAATAACATTGCTGCTCAGAGAGACTAACACTATAGGGGATACACTGCTGTACAGTAACTTCTCTGTCCACTCCAGAGTTTGCATAAGAAAGTTTTGTGGTGGCAGTGGCACTGTAGTGTGTGTAACTGTAGGGTACACTGCATGTTGCTGTATGCTGCTATGTTAATAATATTATAATACCTGTGCTGTGTCCAGAGTCTCACAAGGGGCGGTGCTGTATAGCCAGTATGTATAGGGACTGGAGCACAGTTTGCTGTGTTATAATATACACTATATTTACTATTATATGGATGCACTGCTGTGTGCTGTGCTATACTCTGCTGTAAACTGTACTGTTTGCTGCACTGTGTTCACGCGCGTCTATAAGCCCTGTGATTCCACGCAGTGATCTGCAAAATGCAGGTTACAAAAAAAAGTTCCGTTCTATTGTTTATTTTTTTTGTACTGTTTGCAGCACTTTATCCTATCTCGCTGTTTTCACGTGTATCTATAAGCCCTGCGATTCCACGTAGTGATCTAAGAACTGCAAGTTAAAAAAACAGAAAAATAAAAATATAGTCAAGTTCTATTGTTTGTGTAGTATTTGGCGTGCTGTACCCCAGTGCACTTTCTTCACGTTCATCTAACCCTGTGATTCATGCAGTTTGAAGAGAGCTGCAAGTTATATATATATATAAAAAAAAAAATATATATATATATATATATTGTTAATTTATATTGTTTGTACTATTTGGCGCGCTGTACCCTAGTGCGCTTTCTTCACGTGCATCTCACCCTGTGATTCACGCAGTTTGAAAGGAGCTGCAAGTTATATAAAATGGGTGTAGTATGGTATGCCGGCAGTCGGGCTCCCGGTGACCAGCATACCGGAGCCGGGAGCCTGACCGCCGGCATACCGACAGTGTGGCGAGCGCAAATGAGCCCCTTGCGGGCTCGCTGCACTCGCCACGCTGCGAGCACGGTGGCACGCTACGCGTGCCACGCTATTTTATTCTCCCTCCAGGGGGGTCGTGGACCCCCACGAGGGAGAATAAGTGTCGGTATGCCGGCTGTCGGGATTCCGGCGCCGGTATACTGTGCGCCGGGATCCCAAGAGCCGGCATACTGAAGATCACCCATATAAAATATATCATTAATTTCTATTGTTTTACAAGGGGGTGCACTGTACCCTAGTGCACTTTCTTCACGTGCATCTACCCTGTGATTCACGCAGTTTGAAAGGAGTTTCAAGTTACAGTATATAAAATATATAGTTAATTAATTTCTATTTTTTGTACTATTTGGTGTGCTGCACCCTAGTGCATTTAACCCTGTGATTCATGCAGTTAAAATGGATAATAATCAATTAAGAGAACACCAACCTGCTGCCACCAGTCATGATGATGACGATAGTCCAGCATCTACTAAAGTCGATGCTGAAGGGCATAGCAGATCTAAATCATGGCATCTAAAACCAAAAACCCAATATACAGTGGTAAAGAAAAAAAACACCTCTTATAAAGAGAAAGTTTGGTTCAGAAAAACATCAAATTGCCAACATGCCATTCACCACACGTAGTAGCAAGGAAAGGCTCAGGCCTTGACCTTTATTTTTGAGTGGTGGATTTGCAACTGTCAGTGAGGCATCTTCTTCTGCCTCTCATGATGCCTCACACTTGGAGTCTAGAAGAGGTGTAGAAAACCACTAGAACAAACTGCAATAAGAAACATAAATGTCTTAAATACCTGAGAAGAGTCTAAATGTGTCCCCGAGTGCTATGTGTGAGTCTGACCTTTCTGATACTAGACTCTCAGAGATGCCGCCTTCCACCATTTCTGCTCCCTCTGCATATGTAGAGATGAGCAGCATAAATGTTGCTGATGACATAGAAATTGAGTCTGTCACAGTGGAATTACAAGAAGATGAGGGGGAGATTTGTGTAGCTGACGCCGGCACTATTGAGGATTTTGAGGATGAGGATGTAGTTTGTGCTAGTCAGGCAAAAACAAGAGTGGTATAACCTGCGCCCTGTGGCCGCTTTGTACTGCCTCCCTAGGATCACCGCTCCCTAATTCACATATAATACAAAAATATGGAGTAGTTCACAAGCGCTACAATATAACAAAATAATCCTCATATATTTCTTTAATGTTCAGATAGTGACTTCTTCCAACAGGCTCGCACCTTTGGACTGACCTCCTCTTAGGGGGAACGTGCATCAAAAGGTATCTTTCACACCACCTCTAGTTTCACATGGGATCACTCTCTCACTTAGTGTAGACGCTCACCTTAATAAGGAGCCCTATGTGTCTTTAAAGGTTTCTTTATTCTGATCTTCTCATATCGCTTTATATTCATACAGCAAGGGATTACCCTCCCCCTTCAATGTGACGCTCACCTTATAGTTAGGCCCTATGTTCCTTGAAAGGTTTCTTTCCAACGTATCCTTCCTTGGACCCCTCTTATATACAGGTCACGTCCTTCCTCAGAACCAAGGATCATCAGGTGCTTATGAGGTGGAATTTATAAAATCCATCAAGAAATGGTAGTGTAAAAAAATGATTTTTTTTATTCCAGATAAAACAGCTTAACCATATAGCAGCACACAAAAAACAAAAAGAAAAAACAAATGGAATCCACAAAAAGGCAGTCTGGGTTTTTCCTCCAATACTCCCCTAGGGGACAACTCTGGGCAATACTTCCCATTAGTGCAAAAAAGACAGAGGAATATTTAAAATCCCTCCAAAAAATACTCCTTAAAAACAAGATAAAATATGAGGTGTAGGAAAACCTTACCACCCAAAATAAAAACACTGGTGCCACACTGATCCCGAATGCTCCCAAAAGGGATCCCTTTTAATCCTTATGGTTAAACTTTATAATGCACACCCGATGTGGACTCCAGTGAGACAGGGAAATAATAGTGAAAAGAAGAGAATCCATTAGAAATCAGTATATATAAATGACTTTTGGATTTCAGCATTTATACAGCATAGGATTAACTCCACCATCACTTTACCTTTTTACTATACCCCCTATATTTAATCATTCAAAATATCTCACAGGAACCACTTCATCTCAAAATCCACGTTTAACCCTTTGGGGACCATGGTTCCCAACTCATATATGGTCCTCATTTCTATTCTTGCCAATTGAGCCTCCCCATCATTCGTTCTCCAATTAGGGGTAACAGCCTTAATCCCACAAAAATTAACTAGATGATTGATGTTACACTCATGTTTTTTATGGAAATGTACTGAAACATTATGTGATTCAAGCCCCTTTTTAATATTGCGGACATGCTCCGCCATTCTTATTTTAAGCATACGGGTGGTTCTCCCTACATATTGTGCTCCGCATGAACATTCTAGAAGGTACACACAGTTTTTAGTGTTGCAGGTTATAAAGTCTCGAATATTATAGACTTTATTGGTTTGTGCGGATCTATATTGCGTCACTTTACCTTCCTTGCTCTTACAGACCCTGCACATAATGCAGAGACCACACCTGAAAAAGCCCTTTGATTTATTTCTAGTAAGCATCTTGGGTGCCGTTACTACACTGTTGACCACACTTTCCTTAAGATTTTTTGCTCTTTTATATATAAACCTGGGAAACTTTGTAATGGACTCCTTTAGGCACGGATCTCTATTTAGAATCGACCAATGTCGTCTCACTATTTTTTCGATTTGTTTATACTGACTGTTAAACGATGTAACGAAAGACACATCCACTGGAATCTTATCCTTTGTAATTGAGGTTTTAGCCAGCATTTCCATCTGGTAATAACCCCCAGTGGTATCCATAACAGCCTGAACCCCCACCTGATCATATCCCTTAGCTGCAAGTTGTTTTTGCAGAGTTTTCGCCTGTTCCCAATAAACCTCTACATCCGTACAATTTCTCCTGATTCGTTGGAACTGGCTAATTGGAATACTCCTCAGCCAGTTCTGGTGGTGGTTACTGGTTTGATCAATAAATGAATTACAATCGGTTGATTTAGTGTAATTACAAGTTTTTATCTGATCATTTTCTATATAGACCCGTAGGTCCAAAAAATTTACTTCCACCTCACTAAAGCTAAACGTTAATTGTATATTTTGTTGGTTAGTGTTTAAATACTCGCAAAAATTATCCAATGAATGACGATCACCACTCCATATAAAGACAATGTCGTCAATATAACGATTCCATGACACCAGACTGGCGCCAAACTCATGGCCACTCCACACCCACTGGTCCTCCCAGTGGGCCATAAACAGGTTGGCATAGCTTGGCGCCAGTCTGGTGCCCATTGCTGTACCTGTCAACTGTAAATAAAAAGAACCATCAAACCAAAAAAAATTATTATGTAGAATAAGTGAGGTTCCTTCCAAGACGAAATTTCTCTTGTCTACCGATGTTCCTTCCTTATCCATAAAATACAACAAGGCGTCTAGGCCTAGCTGATGGTTTATCACAGTATATAAGGACGTGACGTCTGCAGTGACATGTAAAAACCCTGGTTTCCAGTCAACGGTCATCAATTGATTGATAATAGCTATTGTGTCTTTCAAATAAGAGCGGGTGGTTTTAACCATGGGCTGCAATATGTGATCAATATAACAGGATAGGTTTGATAAGCTGGAATTTGTACCCGCTACAATTGGGCGTCCTGGAGGTGCTTCACTATTCTTATGTATTTTGGGCAGGATATACAGAACCGGTATAGAGGGATTCTCGATGACCAAATATTTATATTCCTCTTCTGTAATAGTCCCCTGCCCAAGATACAAAGCTAAAACGGTTTCCAGTTTTTTGTTTATGTTTTCACTCGGGTTTCCCCTTAATTTTTGGTAAGTGGTGCTATCTACCAACTGTCTCATAATTTCCTTATTATAGGTTTTCAAATCCATGATGACAATACTCCCCCCCTTATCCGCAGGTTTAATTACTATCTCTTTATTATTTCTAAGGTTTGTAATTGCCCTTCTCTCTTCTTTTGACAGATTACTTTGCCTATTGGGTTTAAATAACGCGTTTCGGATAAGTCAATCCTTCCTCAGGGCATTTTTATTTACAGTTGACAGGTACAGCAATGGGCACCAGACTGGCGCTAAGCTATGCCAACCTGTTTATGGCCCACTGGGAGGACCAGTGGGTGTGGAGTGGCCATGAGTTTGGCGCCAGTCTGGTGTCATGGAATCGTTATATTGACGACATTGTCTTTATATGGAGTGGTGATCGTCATTCATTGGATAATTTTTGCGAGTATTTAAACACTAACCAACAAAATATACAATTAACGTTTAGCATTAGTGAGGTGGAAGTAAATTTTTTGGACCTACGGGTCTATATAGAAAATGATCAGATAAAAACTTGTAATTACACTAAATCAACCGATTGTAATTCATTTATTGATCAAACCAGTAACCACCACCAGAACTGGCTGAGGAGTATTCCAATTAGCCAGTTCCAAAGAATCAGGAGAAATTGTACGGATGTGGAGGTTTATTGGGAACAGGCGAAAACTCTGCAAAAACAACTTGCAGCTAAGGGATATGATCAGGTGGAGGTTCAGGCTGTTATGGATACCACTGGGGGTTATAACCGGATGGAAATGCTGGCTAAAACCTCAATTACAAAGGATAAGATTCCAGTGTATGTGTCTTTCGTTACATCGTTTAACAATCAGTATAAACAAATCGAAAAAATAGTGAGACGACATTGGTCGATTCTAAATAGAGATCTGTGCCTAAAGGAGTCCATTACAAAGTTTCCCAGGTTTATATATAAAAGAGCAAAAAATCTTAAGGAAAGTGTGGTCAACAGTGTAGTAACGGCACCCAAGATGCCTACTAGAAATAAATCAAAGGGCTTTTTCAGGTGTGGCCTCTGCATTATGTGCAGGGTCTGTAAGAGCAAGGAAGGTAAAGTGACGCAATATAGATCCGCACAAACCAATAAAGTCTATAATATTCGAGACTTTATAACCTGCAACACTAAAAACTGTGTGTACCTTCTAGAATGTTCATGCGGAGCACAATATGTAGGGAGAACCACCCGTATGCTTAAAATAAGAATGGCGGAGCATGTCCGCAATATTAAAAAGGGGCTTGAATCACATAATGTTTCATTACATTTCCATAAAAAACATGAGTGTAACATCAATCATCTAGTTAATTTTTGTGGGATTAAGGCTGTTACCCCTAATTGGAGAACGAATGATGGGGAGGCTCAATTGGCAAGAATAGAAATGAGGACCATATATGAGTTGGGAACCATGGTCCCCAAAGGGTTAAACGTGGATTTTGAGATGAAGTGGTTCCTATGAGATATTTTGAATGATTAAATATAGGGGGTATAGTAAAAAGGTAAAGTGATGGTGGAGTTAATCCTATGCTGTATTAATGCTGAAATCCAAAAGTCATTTATATATACTGATTTCTAATGGATTCTCTTCTTTTCACTATTATTTCCCTGTCTCACTGGAGTCCACATCGGGTGTGCATTATAAAGTTTAACCATAAGGATTAAAAGGGATCCCTTTTGGGAGCATTCGGGATCAGTGTGGCACCAGTGTTTTTATTTTGGGTGGTAAGGTTTTCCTACACCTCATATTTTATCTTGTTTTTAAGGAGTATTTTTTGGAGGGATTTTAAATATTCCTCTGTCTTTTTTGCACTATTGGGAAGTATTGCCCAGAGTTGTCCCCTAGGGGAGTATTGGAGGAAAAACCCAGACTGCCTTTTTGTGGGATTCCATTTGTTTTTTCTTTTTTTGTTTTGTGTGCTGCTATATGGTTAAGGTGTTCTATCTGGAATAAAAAAATTCATTTTTTTACACTACCATTTCTTGATGGATTTTATAAATTCCACCTCATAAGCACCTGAGGATCCTTGGTTCTGAGGAAGGACGTGACCTGTATATAAGAGGGGTCCAAGGAAGGATACGTTGGAAAGAAACCTTTCAAGGAACATAGGGCCTAACTATAAGGTGAGCGTCACATTGAAGGGGGAGGGTAATCCCTTGCTGTATGAATATAAAGCGATATGAGAAGATCAGAATAAAGAAACCTTTAAAGACACATAGGGCTCCTTATTAAGGTGAGCGTCTACACTAAGAGAGAGAGTGATCCCATGTGAAACTAGAGGTGGTGTGAAAGATACCTTTTGATGCACGTTCCCCCTAAGAGGAGGTCAGTCCAAAGGTGCGAGCCTGTTGGAAGAAGTCACTATCTGAACATTAAAGAAATATATGAGGATTATTTTGTTATATTGTAGCGCTTGTGAACTACTCCATGTGTTAGTCAGGCACTAGTGGAAGCATCTCTTGGCCATGAGCATAGGACCAACAAATCAACCTCTTTTGTTTGGAATTATTTTTACCCAATATCTGACAACTTTTGTCAAGCCATCTGTATCCTTTGTGAAACTAAAGTAAGTAGAGGTAGGGATGTTAAGCATTTCGGAACCTCCACCCTATTACGTCATGTGCAGCGAGTTCATGACAAGTATTTTATAACATCCACAACTGGTGCTAAAAAAATAACAGCAAGCAGTTTAGCATCAACTAGCCCCCTTCTCTCTACTATATACCTGCAATCTCCACCACCAACACCTTAATCCTCAATATCCTCATTAATGATCAGAGATAATGTATTCCTAGGTGATGCCTCTTCTTTCCAGGATTCCTTTGAAGAATCCTTAAGAGCTAGGCCTGTTGCTGCTGCTAAGGGTGGATCTTCATCCCCGAAGTGGACGAAAAAGACTGCTAGTAGTTGTTCCACAAAACAATTGACTATTAAACAATCCTTTGCAAGGGGGAACAAGTATACCAGTTCTCGCCCAGTCGCACAGCGGATCAATGACACCATGACTTCTATGCTAGTATTAGATCTGCATCCACTATACACAACTAATGCTGTGGGGTTTACACAGTTAATTGAGGTACAGTGTCCCCAGTACCAAATTCCATCTCGGTTCCATTTTACCCGAAAAAACATTCCTCGGTTGTACAAGGAAGTTAAAAAAATCGAATTATTGCCCTACAAAATGCCATTGTACCATTTGCCTACTTAACCACAAATATGTGGACAATCAGAAGTGGGCAAACTAAAGATTTATATGACTGTGACAGCCCTCTGGGTAGGTGAATCCCCTTCATCATCAGCAGCAGAAGCATTTTCTAATAAACGCCAGCTTATTCAAAGGCAGGCTACTCTGTGTATCATCGGCTTCACTAAGAAGCATACTGCTGACTACCTCTGAGAAAAACTGAAGGATGTCATAGCAACATGGCTTACACCACTCGGACTCTACTCAGGATTTGTGGTTTCTGATAACGCCACAAAAATCGTGAAAGCATTACAGCTGGGTGAATTCCAACACATCCCGTTTTGCTCACACGATTAACTTGGTGGTACAGGGTTTTAAAAAAAAAATGATGGTGGTGCAGGAGATGCTGTCTGTGGGCCAAAATATTTTGGGACATTTTCGGCTTTTAGCAACAGCATGCAGGAGACAGCAGCACCTGCAAGAACAGTTTAATTTGCCCTGCCATCAACTGAAGCAAGAGGTGATAACAAGATGGAACTCCACCATTTATATGCTTTACAGTATATGCTTCAGCGGATGGAGGAACAGCAAAAAGCCATCTATAGCTATACAACAAGCCATTACTTTGGGAGAGGAGGGGGAATGTACGATAGCCCAGCGCAGTGGAGAGTACTTTCTGTCTTGTGCAAGGTGCTCAAACCCTTTGAAGTAGCCACCTGTGAAGTGAGTGCTGACACTGCTAGCTTGAGCCAGGTGATTCCCCTAACTAGGATTTTGGCATATCAACTGGAGAAATTGAAGGAAGAGATGAAAAAAAGTGAATCCGCAAAGTGTGCCGGACTTGTAGATAAAGTCCTTGATTTACTTCGCCAGGGTCCAAGGGTTGCCAATATCTTGAAATCAGATCACTACATTTCTCTGGCAGGGTCCACAGGTTATCCACAGGATAACAATGGGATATGATGAAGCGACAGCGGATTTGCACCAATCGGTCAAAACTTTTCCGGCCTCCCAGCATGCAATGGGCCCGTCCATATATCCCCACCTCCTTGCTCAGGCAAATCAGTTTTTTGTTTGGTGCAGCAGGAGCTTTCGTATTTTTTTTTTATAGTCTTACTATTTTTTTGAGTAATCTTTCTAAACAGCATCTTATACGTACCTTAGAAAGAGTCGCTCCAACAACTCTCCGCCGGGTCGCGACAACACTTACCATGAGTACAGTGCGGTTTCGGTGGGTGTCTGTGTCGGATATACTAGCAGGTCCAGCAGACGTTACCAGGCTATGGTCGGAGTACGGGAAGAAGGTAAGGCATCGGTTCTGCTTAGAAGGGGAATATGGACACAGCCGCACTGTTTTGGGCGGAGACCACCAAACAGTCGCTAACGCGGCTGCCACCTCGGGTGCACCAGCACTAGGCCTTGGGGATCAGAGGCTCCAGGAATAGTATGAGGCCACGATCCCTAGGGTTGATGTCAGCAGTGGGGAGTCAGACACTCTCCTGGTCGCCCCTCCCCCCGGTTCATGACTAGTTTCCTCCGAGTCTCCCGCCATAAACTGTTTCCCACTTCCAACTCAGACGCAGTACATATAGGGGACCAAGTCGCAGCATAGGTGGCTGTGTGACTGGTGCGTCCATGTTTACTGAGCGTCTGTGTTCACTATAAGTTCATGAAGCGGCAGTGTACACTGGATCCACTCAGCGTACGCTAATGTATTGATGGTCCTAGAAGCGAGGTGAGTCTCCCTATATCCCACTCTACTGGGTACGGGTTATACAGCACTAAAGTCTCTATCTACCTTTTGAGTACGAATAGTTAGATAAGTGCCTATTGCATATGAGTCTGTATACATTTACTGTTGTTTCTTTCGCATTTGCATCTGAATACGTTAGATCTGTTTAAACATGATGCAGTAATATGTTCTCCTACACACTTAAAATGTAGTTGTAGTTGATGATGTGCTCATATTGCTTAATATACTAATGTATAACATGTGACTGCTAGTGTTATTGCTGACTTTACTATATTTTTGTCAGTTCGTTTATTACGATCCTCAATGCTGGTGCATGGGTAGGGTCGGATTGTATGTCACTTTAAGAAGTTTAAAGTGATTACAGACACAGTGTAGTGTAGTACACTGTGGAAGTGTTGATTATTTATCATGTCCAAGTGCGGCAAAGGTGAGGAAGGTACACTCACAGC